>NW_027362012.1:600000-1070842 GCF_039654945.1 Dendrobates tinctorius | reverse complement strand
ATTATCCTCTCGTCACTTTGGTCACAGGCAGCTGTGCCAATCGAGCGTGTCACATAGCGCTCAGATATCAGTGGGCCTCACACAATCCACAAGTGTCCAGTGTCCAAAGTGTACGCAGAGATTCAAATCTCCATTATCCTCTCGTCACTTTGGTCACAGGCAGCTGGGCCATCGAGCGTGTCACATAGCGCTCAGTTATCAGTGGGCCTCACACAATCCACAAGTGTCCAGTGTCCAAAAGTGTACGCAGAGATTCAAAATCTCCATTATCCTCTCGTCACTTTGGTCACAGGCAGCTGTGCCATCGAGCGTGTCACATAGCGCTCAGTTATCAGTGGGCCTCACACAATCACAAGTGTCCAGTGTCCAAAAGTGTACGCAGAGATTCAAAATCTCCATTATCCTCTCGTCACTTTGGTCACAGGCAGCTGTGCCATCGAGCGTGTCACATAGCGCTCAGATATCAGTGGGCCTCACACAATCTACAAGTGTCCAGTGTCCAAAAGTGTACGCAGAGATTCAAAATCTCCATTATCCTCTCGTCACTTTGGTCACAGGCAGCTGTGCCATCGAGCGTGTCACATAGCGCTCAGATATCAGTGGGCCTCACACAATCTACAAGTGTCCAGTGTCCAAAAGTGTACGCAGAGATTCAAAATCTCCATTATCCTCTCGTCACTTTGGTCACAGGCAGCTGTGCCATCTAGCCGTGTCACATAGCGCTCAGATATCAGTGGGCCTCACACAATCCACAAGTGTCCAGTGTCCAAAAGTGTACGCAGAGATTCAAAATCTCCATTATCCTCTCGTCACTTTGGTCACAGGCAGCTGTGCCATAGAGCGTGTCACATAGCGCTCAGATATCAGTGGGCCTCACACAATCCACAAGTGTCCAGTGTCCAAAAGTGTACGCAGAGATTCAAAATCTCCATTATCCTCTCGTCACTTTGGTCACAGGCAGCTGTGCCATCGAGCGTGTCACATAGCGCTCAGATATCAGTGGGCCTCACACAATCCACAAGTGTCCAGTGTCCAAAAGTGTACGCAGAGATTCAAAATCTCCATTATCCTCTCGTCACTTTGGTCACAGGCAGCTGTGCCATCGAGCGTGTCACATAGCGCTCAGATATCAGTTGGGCCTCACACAATCTACAAGTGTCCAGTGTCCAAAAGTGTACGCAGAGATTCAAAATCTCCATTATCCTCTCGTCACTTTGGTCACAGGCAGCTGTGCCATCGAGCGTGTCACATAGCGCTCAGATATCAGTGGGCCTCACACAATCTACAAGTGTCCAGTGTCCAAAAGTGTACGCAGAGATTCAAAATCTCCATTATCCTCTCGTCACTTTGGTCACAGGCAGCTGTGCCATCGAGCGTGTCGCATAGTGCTCAGATATCAGTGGGCCTCACACAATCTACAAGTGTCCAGTGTCCAAAAGTGTACGCAGAGATTCAAAATCTCCATTATCCTCTCGTCACTTTGGTCACAGGCAGCTGTGCCATCGAGCGTGTCACATAGCGCTCAGATATCAGTGGGCCTCACACAATCCACAAGTGTCCAGTGTCCAAAAGTGTACGCAGAGATTCAAAATCTCCATTATCCTCTCGTCACTTTGGTCACAGGCAGCTGTGCCATCGAGCGTGTCACATAGCGTTCAGATATCAGTGGGCCTCACACAATCCACAAGTGTCCAGTGTCCAAAAGTGTACGCAGAGATTCAAATTCTCCATTATCCTCTCGTCACTTTGGTCACAGGCAGCTGTGCCATCGATCGTGTCACATAGCGCTCAGATATCAGTGGGCCTCACACAATCCACAAGTGTCCAGTGTCCAAAAGTGTACGCAGAGATTCAAAATCTCCATTATCCTCTCGTCACTTTGGTCACAGGCAGCTGTGCCATCGAGCGTGTCACATAGCGCTCAGATATCAGTGGGCCTCACACAATCCACAAGTGTCCAGTGTCCAAAAGTGTACGCAGAGATTCAAAATCTCCATTATCCTCTCGTCACTTTGGTCACAGGCAGCTGTGCCATCGAGCGTGTCACATAGCGCTCAGATATCAGTGGGCCTCACACAATCCACAAGTGTCCAGTGTCCAAAAGTGTACGCAGAGATTCAAAATCTCCATTATCCTCTCGTCACTTTGGTCACAGGCAGCTGTGCCATCGAGCGTGTCACATAGCGCTCAGATATCAGTGGGCCTCACACAATCCACAAGTGTCCAGTGTCCAAAAGTGTACGCAGAGATTCAAAATCTCCATTATCCTCTCGTCACTTTGGTCACAGGCAGCTGTGCCATCGAGCGTGTCACATAGCGCTCAGATATCAGTGGGCCTCACACAATCCACAAGTGTCCAGTGTCCAAAAGTGTACGCAGAGATTCAAAATCTCCATTATCCTCTCGTCACTTTGGTCACAGGCAGCTGTGCCATCGAGTGTGTCACATAGCGCTCAGATATCAGTGGGCCTCACACAATCTACAAGTGTCCAGTGTCCAAAAGTGTACGCAGAGATTCAAAATCTCCATTATCCTCTCATCACTTTGGTCACAGGCAGCTGTGCCATCGAGCGTGTCACATAGCGCTCAGATATCAGTGGGCCTCACACAATCTACAAGTGTCCAGTGTCCAAAAGTGTACGCAGAGATTCAAAATCTCCATTATCCTCTCGTCACTTTGGTCACAGGCAGCTGTGCCATCGAGAGTGTCACATAGCGCTCAGATATCAGTGGGCCTCACACAATCTACAAGTGTCCAGTGTCGAAAAGTGTACGCAGAGATTCAAAATCTCCATTATCCTCTCGTCACTTTGGTCACAGGCAGCTGTGCCATCGAGCGTGTCACATAGCGCTCAGATATCAGTGGGCCTCACACAATCCACAAGTGTCCAGTGTCCAAAAGTGTACGCAGAGATTCAAAATCTCCATTATCTTCTCGTCACTTTGGTCACAGGCAGCTGTGCCATCGAGCGTGTCACATAGCGCTCAGATATCAGTGGGCCTCACACAATCCACAAGTGTCCAGTGTCCAAAAGTGTACACAGAGATTCAAAATCTCCATTATCCTCTCGTCACTTTGGTCACAGGCAGCTGTGCCATCGAGCGTGTCACATAGCGCTCAGATATCAGTGGGCCTCACACAATCCACAAGTGTCCAGTGTCCAAAAGTGTACGCAGAGATTCAAAATCTCCATTATCCTCTCGTCACTTTGGTCACAGGCAGCTGTGCCATCGAGCGTGTCACATAGCGCTCAGATATCAGTGGGCCTCACACAATCCACAAGTGTCCAGTGTCCAAAAGTGTACGCAGAGATTCAAAATCTCCATTATCGTCTCGTCACTTTGGTCACAGGCAGATGTGCCATCGAGCGTGTCACATAGCGCTCAGATATCAGTGGGCCTCACACAATCTACAAGTGTCCAGTGTCCAAAAGTGTACGCAGAGATTCAAAATCTCCATTATCCTCTCGTCACTTTGGTCACAGGCAGCTGTGCCATCGAGCGTGTCACATAGCGCTCAGATATCAGTGGGCCTCACACAATCTACAAGTGTCCAGTGTCCAAAAGTGTACGCAGAGATTCAAAATCTCCATTATCCTCTCGTCACTTTGGTCACAGGCAGCTGTGCCATCGAGCGTGTCACATAGCGCTCAGATATCAGTGGGCCTCACACAATCCAAAAGTGTCCACTGTCCACAAGTGTGTGCAGAAATTCTAAATCTCCCCTGTCCTATAGACACCTTGTACCTTGTTTTACATTACTATATAGTTTGTTGGATTTTGTCTACATTTATACCAAAAATGAGGAAGGCTGGTGGAAGAGGCCGTGGAATTGGGCGGGGGTTGGCAGCTGGTAATGATGGTGTTGGTGGTGGATCTGATGGTAGTGGCAAGAGCAAAATAGGACCGAATGCAGGAGGTGCTGACCCTGCGTCATCGTCTGGCTACATAAGGCCTTGAACGCTTAGTTTTCTAGGAGTTGGCAAACCGCGTTTAAAGGCAGAGCATCAGGAAAAAGTTTTGTCTTACATTGCTGACTCAGCCTCCAGCTCTATCGCCTCCTCTTCTTCAGTTGTAAAAAGTAAAAGCACTGAGTCGTCATTGGAGGCTCATGTTCATGAACCACACCTTTCCTTGTGTCCTTCACCCCAACCAAGATTGAAGGATGACGCAGGCCATACTACTGATTACTCCATGGAGCTGTTTTCACATACCATGCCTGGATTATCAAGTCAAATGGTGAATTACCCAGGCCAAGATGAATCTGACATGGAGTGCACTGATGCACAGCCGCTGATGGATGATTCTGCTGGTACATTCACTCAGAGCACTACATTGTCCTCGCAGTGTACAGAGCCAGATTTTGACCCTGATGAGACTCAGGTGCCCCTTCCCGCACACTATACCACCATACACGGTGACACAGAGAAAGGTGCACATGACATAGAAGAGGAGGTGATGGATGACCCAGTTGTTGACCCAGATGGGCATCCATTGGGGGAAGAGGGTGCTGCTTCCAATAGCTCAGATGAGGAGCATCCACAGCAGACATCGACATCGCAACAGCTGTTATCTGGCAGGCCCGGAGCACTCCAAAGACAGGTTCCAAACATCAAAAGAGTTGCTGGACAGCTTGTCCAGAGGGTCAAAAGATCACAGCGTGCTAGGCCGCAAAATGTCTGCCAAAGTAGGAAAAGTGCAGTGTGGCACTTTTTTGAACAAAATCCTCATGATCAGGCCAAGGTTATCTGTAAGAAGTGCGCAAAGACCTTTAGCCGAGGGAAAAATCTGAAAAATTTGAATACCAGTTGCATGCTTAGACATTTAACCAGCATGCACTTGCAAGCGTGGACACAACACCAAACCTCAAGTGCCACATGTGCAACTGATCACAACGAAGGTAGTCAGCAACGCTACATTGTTTCCCCCACTGTAAGCCCACCGGTTAGCACAGCAGCAAATGTTGAGGTGTCGTTGCAAGGCCACAGCAGTCAGGGAATCCCACTGTTATATCAACGAAAGACTGATTCTAGGCCATCAGAAAGAACACCAACTCCATCACCATCATCAACCCTCTCTCAGTCCGCCCTGTCCACCGCTACTTCCACCATATGCAGCTCTCAAGTCCAGCTCACCCTCCCAGACACTATGAGTAGGTCAAGAAAGTACTCAGTCTCTCATCCGCGTACACTGGGTTTGAACGCCCACATTGCCAAACTAATCTCGTTTGAGATGATGCCCTTTCGGTTGGTGGAAAGCACAGCTTTCCGCGAACTCATGGCCTATGCAGTACCACGCTATGACCTACCCAGTCGCCACTTCTTCTCTCGCAAAGCCATCCCAGCCCTCCACCATCATGTGAAAGACCGCATTGTCCATGCACTCAAGCAGTCAGTGAGCGGAAAGGTGCACCTCACAACTGATGCATGGTCCAGTCGGCATGGCCAGGGCCGTTACGTGTCCATCACTGCGCACTGGGTTAATGTGGTGGATGCAGGGTCCACAGGGGACAGCGGTGGTGGGACAGTGCTGCCTAGCCCACGGTATAGGAAACAGTTGGCTGTAGGCGTTCGACCCTCCTCCTCCTCCTTTTCCTCCTCCTCCAGAAGCGAAAGCTTGTCCACAGAGCGCAGTCGTACGAGCACTCCATCTGCAGCTGCCACTGTTGCACACGATGTGTCCCCCTATCGAGCAGCTAGTGGAAAGCGTCAGCAGGCTGTGTTGCAGATGATGTGTTTGGGCGACAGACACACCGCCGAGGTGCTGGCCGAGTACTTGAAGCGACAAACTGAGTCATGGCTGGGCAGTGTACATCTTGAGGCAGGCAAGGTAGTTAGTGATAACGGCCGTAATTTTGTGGCAGCCATAGCCCTTTCAAAACTCAGCCACATACCTTGCTTGGCTCACACCTTGAACCTGGTGGTGCAGTGCTTCCTCAAAAATTATCCGGAGTTAACAGCCCTGCTCCAGAAGGTGCGAAGACTGTGCGCGCACATCCGCCGGTCGCCTGTACACTCCGTTCGTATGCAGAAGCTGCAGCGATTGCTCCACCTTCCCAACCACCGCCTCATTATCGACATTGCAACAAGGTGGAGCTCCACCCTGCACATGGTGGAGCGGCTGTGCGAGCAGAGGCAGGCCATAATGCATTTGTGGGAGGATACACGGCCAGGCACTTTGAGAGCAGACATGGAGTTGACAGGCGTGCAGTGGTCGAAGCTGAAAGACCTTTGTAAAGTCCTTCAGTGTTTTGAGGAACGCACACGGCTGGTAAGCGCAGACGACGCCATCCTAAGCATGAGCATCCCACTTATGCGTCTGCTCATGCAAACTTTGACGCACCTTAAGGAGCAGGCGTCTGCAGCCAATGTTGATGAGGAGGAAGAGGAGGAGGGAATCCTTGATGACATTCAGCCATTGTCTGCTCAGGGACCTCTCCTGGACGAGGTGGAGGAAGAAGAGGAGGAGGAGGAGGAGGATGATGGGGATGATTACTTAGGGGAGGAGGATGCATCTCGTGGGGCAAGTGAAAATGTTGGCGTGGCAAGGTCTGGTACAGGGTTTGTGCGTGACTGGAGGGATGTGGATTTGCCAGAAAGTGCTCCTCCACCCAGCACTCGCAGTGCATCATTGACACCGGGAACATTGGCCCACATGTCAGATTATGCCTTGCGGATCCTAAAAAGGGACCCCCGCATTGCCAAAATGATGAACGATGACGACTACTGGTTGGCCAGCATCCTGGATCCACGCTATAAAAGCAAATTACAAAACATCATGCCACAGGAGAACCTTGACCTAATATTGGCTAATAAACAAGCAACTCTGGTAAATCGGTTGCTTGAGGCATTCCCAGCACACAGCAGCGGTGATGGTTCTCACACAAGCCGTACGGGCCGGGGGCAGCTTGGCAGAGGTGTTCGTGGTGCACACAGCAGAAGTGGCGTTGGAGACAGGGGTTTCATGACAATTTTGTGGACTGATTTTTCAAATACCGCTCACACAACTGGTAATACTGCATCGATGGAAAGTGACAGGAGACAGCAGTTGTCAACTATGGTTACAAACTACTTTTCCTCCCATATCGATGTTCTCCCACACAGGTCATTCCCCTTTGACTATTGGGCCGCTAAACTGGACACCTGGCCTGAATTGGCCCAATATGCCTTACAGGAGCTCGCTTGCCCAGCTGCAAGTGTGCTATCGGAAAGAGTCTTCAGTGCAGCTGGATCAATCCTGACAGAAAAAAGGACCCGTCTGTCAACCCAAAATGTGGATGATCTAACCTTCATTAAAATGAACCACGCATGGGTTTCCAAGGATTTTGTCCCACCTTCCCCTGATGACACATAGGGTGACAGAAAAATGGCTTGCTTTGGTCCACCTCTTCCTGGTACTTCACCTATTTCGCCTTTTGCATCAGCTGAATGTCCAACATCAACATATGCCACTTTCTAAAACTCCCTAACTGTGCTGCCTCCCCCCCATGGCCGGGGTAACCACCTAGCGCACGACACCGTGCGAGTGCCGTTGCCCTGGACAGGTGGGTAGGCCGACTCTTGGGCGCGGGCACTGGCACAGGGTCCCTCATAGTGCAATCAAGTGTCTCTGACGGTGGTGGTGCACACCCGCCGTCAGACACACCGCTGTACTATGAGGGGCCCAGTGCCAGTACCGACGCCCAAGAGTGGGCCCCCCTTGCTTGGGCAGGGCCCCAGCATTTGCAATCTTTACCTCTCCCTGCTCCTCCGCTGTGTAATCTGGGCCGTCAAATCCATACTGTGCCTGACACCATCTGAGCCTGCCTCCTGAGACATATATTTTGAATGTGTAGGCTATCCATACATGTTATCCAGGGATACGGTACCCTTTCTAACCTTTGTGCAATGACGTGCAATCCATACTGGGCCTAACACCGTCTGAGCCTGCCTCATGCTGTATAGACATATATTTTGAATGTGTACGCTATCCATACATGTTATCCGGGGATACGGTACCCTTTCTAACCTTTGTGCAATGATGTGCAATCCATACTGGGCCTAACACCGTCTGAGCCTGCCTCATGCTGTATAGACATATATTTTGAATGTGTACGCTATCCATACATGTTATCCGGGGATACGGTACCCTTTCTAACCTTTGTGCAATGACGTGCAATCCATACTGGGCCTAACACCGTCTGAGCCTGCCTCATGCTGTATAGACATATATTTTGAATGTGTACGCTATCCATACATGTTATCCGGGGATACGGTACCCTTTCTAACCTTTGTGCAATGACGTGCAATCCATACTGGGCCTAACACCATCTGAGCCTGCCTCATGCTGTATAGACATATATTTTGAATGTGTACGCTATCCATACATGTTATCCAGGGATACGGTACCCTTTCTAACCTTTGTGCAATGACGTGCAATCCATACTGGGCCTAACACCGTCTGAGCCTGCCTCATGCTGTATAGACATATATTTTGAATGTGTACGCTATCCATACATGTTATCCGGGGATACGGTACCCTTTCTAACCTTTGTGCAATGACGTGCAATCCATACTGGGCCTAACACCATCTGAGCCTGCCTCATGCTGTATAGACATATATTTTGAATGTGTACGCTATCCATACATGTTATCCAGGGATACGGTACCCTTTCTAACCTTTGTGCAATGACGTGCAATCAATACTGGGCCTAACACCGTCTGAGCCTGCCTCATGCTGTATAGACATATATTTTGAATGTGTACGCTATCCATACATGTTATCCGGGGATACGGTACCCTTTCTAACCTTTGTGCAATGACGTGCAATCCATACTGGGCCTAACACCGTCTGAGCCTGCCTCATGCTGTATAGACATATATTTTGAATGTGTACGCTATCCATACATGTTATCCAGGGATACGGTACCCTTTCTAACCTTTGTGCAATGACGTGCAATCCATACTGGGCCTAACACCGTCTGAGCCTGCCTCATGCTGTATAGACATATATTTTGAATGTGTACGCTATCCATACATGTTATCCGGGGATACGGTACCCTTTCTAACCTTTGTGCAATGACGTGCAATCCATACTGGGCCTAACACCGTCTGAGCCTGCCTCATGCTGTATAGACATATATTTTGAATGTGTACGCTATCCATACATGTTTTCCAGGGATACGGTACCCTTTCTAACCTTTGTGCAATGACGTGCAATCCATACTGGGTCTAACACCGTCTGAGCCTGCCTCATGCTGTATAGACATATATTTTGAATGTGTACGCTATCCATACATGTTATCCGGGGATACGGTACCCTTTCTAACCTTTGTGCAATGACGTGCAATCCATACTGGGCCTAACACCGTCTGAGCCTGCCTCATGCTGTATAGACATATATTTTGAATGTGTACGCTATCCATACATGTTATCCAGGGATACGGTACCCTTTCTAACCTTTGTGCAATGACGTGCAATCCATACTGGGCCTAACACCGTCTGAGCCTGCCTCATGCTGTATAGACATATATTTTGAATGTGTACGCTATCCATACATGTTATCCGGGGATACGGTACCCTTTCTAACCTTTGTGCAATGACGTGCAATCCATACTGGGCCTAACACCGTCTGAGCCTGCCTCATGCTGTATAGACATATATTTTGAATGTGTACGCTATCCATACATGTTATCCAGGGATACGGTACCCTTTCTAACCTTTGTGCAATGACGTGCAATCCATACTGGGCCTAACACCGTCTGTGCCTGCCTCATGCTGCATAGACATATATTTTGAATGTGTACGCTATCCATACATGTTATCCGGGGATACGGTACCCTTTCTAACCTTTGTGCAATGACGTGCAATCCATACTGGGCCTAACACCGTCTGAGCCTGCCTCATGCTGTATAGACATATATTTTGAATGTGTACTCTATCCATACATGTGTTTCGGGACGACCCCGACTTTTCCCTATAATCGGACGATCTTGCTCGACCCGACTTTTGGAAAAGTCGGGTTTCACGAAACGAAACGCGACCCTAAAAAACCAAAAGTCGCTCAACTCTATTGGCTCCTGCTGGTCGTGTGTTATCACCATATCCAACCAATAAGTGCTGGTCTCTGACATCACCAGGCATGCACATGATGATTAGATCACAATGAGCAGATCTTCTCACTTAATTTTTTCTGAAGGGACAGAAGGGTATGAAAAGACAGGGTATGAACTGCCATGATGTTCCTTTAAGCAATTTGGTGGTATCATATCAGCACTAAATAACTAAGTGTCAAAAAGTCCTATAGATTTATTCCCCTACGAAAAGTAATAACCAGATGACAATCAACAAACTCCTTCAGATCTGGATCAGCCAAGAGAATTGGCAAATATTTCTGCATGATTTTATATATGTATTGTGGTAGCATGATCATCGTAGGTACAGTTGAAACTAGAAGTTTACATACTATATAAAAATACACATATGCATGTTTTTGTCAATATCTGACATGAAATCAGAATAAACTTTTCCCGTTTTAGGTCAATTAGGATTGCCAGTATTATTAATATTTACCAAGTGCCAGTATAATGAGAGTGAGAGAATGTTTCTGGGCATTTTTATTAATTACTGCAAAGACGAAAGTTTACTTATACTAAAATCACTATGCCTTTAAACAATTCTGGATTGCCCATATGATATCATGTGTTTGGAAGCTTCTGATAGCTTTTTCGGCAACATCTGAGTCAATTAGAGACACACCTGTGGATGTATTTTAATGCACACCTGAAACACACTGCTTCTTTGTGTAGCACCATGGGAAAGTCTCAAGAAATCAGCCAAGATGTCAGGAAGAGAATTGTGGACTTACACAATCTGGATCATCCTTTAGTACAATTTCAAGATACCTGAAGATGCCTGTTCATCTATACAAACAATCATACACAAGTACAAACAAGATGGGAATGTCCAGCCATTAGACTGCTCAGGAAGGACATGGGTTCTGTGTCCCAGAGATGAACGCACTTTGGTCTGACATGTGCATATCAACCCAAGGACAAAAGCAAAAGATCTTGTGAAGATGATGGCGGAGGCTAGTAAGATTGTCTCAATATCCAAACGAGTACTATATGAACATGGGCTGAAAGCCACTCTGCCAGGAAGAAGCCATTAATCCAAAAGAAACACAAAAAGACAGATTAATGATTGCCGTTCACAAAATAGATGGTATCATGAGAAAAGAAGATTATGTGGCAATACTGAAGCAACATCTCAAGACATCAGCCAGGAAGTTAAAGCTTGGGCAGAAAAGGGTCATCTTCCAAATGGACAATGACCCGAAGCATACTGCCAAAATGGTAACAAAGTGGCTTAAGGATAACAAAGTCATTGTTTTGGAGTGGCCATCACAAAGCCCTGATCTTATTCCTATTTAAAATTTATGGGCAAAGTTGAAAAGGCAGGTGCGAGCAATGTGACCTACAAACCTGGATCAGTTACACCAGTTTAGGTCAGGAGGAATGGGCCCAAATTCCAACCAATTAATACTAGAAGCTTGTGGAAGAATATCCCAAACTTTTGACCCAAGTCATTCAGTTTAAGGGCAATGGTACCCTATGCTAATGAAATGTATGTAAACTTTGACTTTGCAGTAAGTAATAAAAATGCTTTAAAACATTCTCTCCCTCTCATTATTCTGATATTTGGCAAATATTAGTTATTTTGGTTATCCTTATTAACCTAAAAAGGGAAAGGTTTATTCTGATTTTTGTCAGATGTTGAGAAAAACATGCATGTGCGTCTTTTTATATAGTGTATGTAAAGATAAATAGACAGATAGATAACAAAACAAGATTGTTGACTGGGAAGCCCATTTTGGGCAGCTGCTTCAGGATTTAAGTAATCAAATAACAGCACGAGCGCCTCCTCCTTTGGGGCAGCCACTGCCGACCAGCCCTCCCAAGTTACCATCGTTTAGGTTTAATGGAGACCGCTACAAATTTTGTGGGTTTATTAATCGGTGCATTTTTTATTTTGATGTACATGCTGCCTACATCCATACAGATGTATTGTCATGTTACTTACCTCCCGAACTCTCCCATGGACCAATCCACTAATTGAGACTCGTGACTCTCATTTGAATAACCTTAACTGTTTTCTTGCTGCAATATCTATGATGTTTAATGGTCCTCATTGTCGCACTACAGCTGAAACCGCATTGTTATCATTACGTCAGGGTAAGCGTTCTGTCATTGAATACACTACTGAATTTAGAAGGCTTGCGGTGGATACAGTTTGGGACTGTTATGTCCAGTTACCAATTTTTAAGAGGGGACTTTCTAGTGTGATTAAAGACGAGTTAGCCCATGCAGATGCTCCGCCATTGACATACAAATTACTGAGCGTAGACAGGAGAGATTTGCAGCCTGTAACTGTGTCACTAACTTTACATTTCTCCTAAAAAACCTGCAGGCAAATCCTCTTGGGAAGTTGAACCAGTTCCCATGCAACTGGATGCTTGAGCGTAATGAGCACAGGGAGCATCGTTTTTGGGAAAGTTTGTGTTTTTACTGTCAGTCAGATCACTTCCTTATCAACAGTCCCAAGTGGAATCGCAAGGTACTAGCTGCTGTAGGGAATATGGCAATCAGGATGCTGAATCTGTTGCTTCTGAGTCAAATTTTTCTATGAATGCTGTTTTTCATTCCCTATCCATGACTGCCTCTCCTAAAATACAGAAGGATAAAGAGACACATTGTTCCCTTCCCATAAAGATCCAGTTGTCAGGACAATGGATCTCCTATGCAGCCATGGTAGATTCAGGGGCATGAGGTAACTTTATGGATTTAACCTTTGCCAAGGAACATGGCATACAGACTCAGCAGAGAGCCACCCCGGTGGACCAGGAACAGTACCTCTGGAGGTTTTCATTGAATCCAATCATCAGGAAATGCTATCCTTTATGTTAGTTTCTTCACCACATTTCCCTTTAATTTTAGGAATTCCCTGGATGCAGTCGCCGACTCAAGTTATCATCTGGGAGACCAAGGAGATCACTTTTCCACCAAGGGACACCAGTAAAAAGTCAGGCAAGTTCTTGGGATACGGAATGTACCACTGAGGCATCTATGTTACCATCTATTTATAATGAATTCTCTGATATTTGCGAAAAGAAAATGGCAGATCAGCTTCCTCCTCATAGACCTTACGATTGTCCTATTAAACTACTTCCGTGGGCGGCTATTCCATTCACAAATATCTACCTGATGGCAGCTCCAGAGCTGCAAGCTTTGAAGGAATACATTGATGAGAATCTGGCTAAGGGTTTCATTCACCCCTCTTCATCACCAGCTGGAGCACTTAACTTTTTTGTAAAAAAGAATGGAACTCTTAGACCTTGCATTGATTATCGGGAGATCAAGGAGGCTAACCATTCGGAACTGTTATCCTTTGCCGTTAATTCCTGAACTGCTGGAAAGAGTACATCATGCTAAGTATTTTTGTAAGTTGGATCTTCGAGGATCTTAAAATCTTATTTGGATCCGCTCTGGGGATGAAAGAAAGACTGCGTTTAGATGCCGTTATGGCAACTTCGAATACCTTGTGATGCCTTTTGGTCACTGCAATGCTCCGGCAACCTTCCAACATCTGGCTAATGACATTTTTAGAGATCTGTTACATCATTTTGTCGTAATCTAATCTGGACGATATTTTGATTTTTTTTTTTTTTATTCACTGCAGAAACATCAAGAGCATGTTAAAACTGTTTTGAAACGTCTGAATGAGAATCATCTCTACATCAAGCCTGAAAAATGTGAGTTCCATCGCACAGAGATTCAATTTCTGGGTTATGTCATCTCGCCACAAAGGCTTAACATCGAGCCAACTAAATTCCAGGCTATTGTTGATTGGCCAGCACCTAAAAATGTCAGAGGTATACCGATTCATCGGATTCACCAACTTTTATTGACAGTTTATTCATAATTTCTCTGAAATTGTTTGTCCCATTACGCAACTAACCAAGAAGGAAAAGTGTTATGAATGGGCCACCGATGAGGATGGCAGGAACAGGCTAAGCCACCAAAAAACCAGAGAGGTTGGTAACTAAGCAGATTGCAGACCCCTGATCCTATCAACACAACTAGCAGTAGCCGTGGAGCGTTCCTACAATGCCCTAGATGCTTCATCACAGCCGGAGAACTAACTAAGCCTAAAGCCAGAAAGGTGAAATCTAAACTGTCCCAGAGCAGATCCCCAAAGGAATAGACAGCCCCCAAACATATATTGTCGATGAGACAAGATGAGACACAAACACAGGCAGAGAACAGACTGAGCAAACGGTGGGGCCCAAGCTGTCTAGACAGGACAGGACAGAAAAGATACTGTCTGCAATCACGCACAAAACCCTAAAAAAAATCCAACACATCTGATATACAAAAAACCTGAGGCCACACGACCTCACGCCCGCTAGATCAGCACTCTGGTATAAACTGAAAGTAAAGCAAAAAATACTAACATAACAGGGGTCTGAGCTAGGGATGGGCGAATCCTGAAATGCTCGGAATCGCTAGACTCTAACGAGTCCGACTCGGAAACTCGCTATTCGTTGCGAGTCTAGCGAGTCCAATGTTAATGAATGGGGATGCGAGTATTGCAGCGATTCCTGTGCTGCCATTTTTTTGTTCCGCTTACTTCCCGCATGTGGCTGTGCACACCATGCGGAAAGTAAGCAGAACAATTGCGGATGGTACCCACGGTCCAGAGGAGAGGAGGAGACTGTCCTCCGGGCTTTGGGTACCATATCCCTGTAAAAAATAGAATCTAAAAATAAAAAATATTGTTATTCTCACCCTCCGACGTCCCGCGCAGCCTTCCCGCCTCTCCACGATCCGTTCCCAGTAGTCCTTTGCGAAAATGCCCGCGATGGCGTCCGTTCTCGCGGGATCGCGAAGTCTCGCAGTCATTCGCGCGACGTCATCGCAAATAACAGCGAGATCGGACGTCATCGCGGGCATTTTCGCAAAGGATTACTGGGAACGGATGCGTGGAGAGGCGGGAAGGCTGCGCGGGACGTCGGAGGGTAAGAATAACACCATTTTTTATTTTTTTTTACATTTTATCTTTAACTACTGATGCCGCATAGGCGGCCTCAGCAGTAAAAAGTTGGTCACACTCGTCAAACACTATGTTTGACGAGTGTGACCAACCTGTCAATCAGTTCTCCAAGCGATGCTACAGATCGCTTGGAAAACGCTAGCATTTTGCAAGCTAATTACGCTTGCAAAATGCTAGTTTTTCCGCGGGAA
Source organism: Dendrobates tinctorius (assembly GCF_039654945.1). Lineage (NCBI taxonomy): Eukaryota > Metazoa > Chordata > Amphibia > Anura > Dendrobatidae > Dendrobates > Dendrobates tinctorius. The sequence continues at coordinate 1,055,562 of NW_027362012.1, read as the reverse complement.
AATCGCGGGAATTTAAAATGCGATTTTCCCGCGGAATGGAATTCCGGAATTCTCGCGGTAATTTCCGCGAGAGTTCCGGTACGTGTGCACTTAGCCTTATTTGCATTGGACTCGTTACTGTGCGAGTAATCGCTTGGAAATTCGCAGAGTACCGACTCCTGCGAGTCCCCTGCTACTCGCAGAGTAACGAGTCCTAACGAGTAGATTCGCCCATCCCTAGTCTGAGCAAACTGACACAAGCTGTAACATATGGAGTGGGGCCCAGCACTGCCCCCAGCAAGGAGTATGCTGAACCCTAGCAACAAAGCAGAAAGCAAAAAGAAGGCACAAACAGATTAGATGCAAAGGATTAGCAAAAAAATCACTTAACTGAACCATGCAGATCAGGCAGGAGACAAAAGAACTCCAAATGCAAAAGGATGAAATCACCAGCAACAACCAAAAGAAGCCAGCTCAATTATATGCTCCCAGCCAGTAATCCCAGGTTCCAATTATTGTCGTCAGGTGGGAATCTTCCATCAACCTGGCCAGATCCACTGCTCCCAGTAACCACCAGAGGGAGCAGAGGGAGCTTTGGCACAGAAGTCCGAGCAAGGGAATTCACAACAGAAAAGACTTTCTTGTTGTCTACACAGGCTCAAGAGGCTTTTGATAGTCTGAAGACCTATTTTACTTCTGCACCTGTATTAATTCACCCTAACCAAGCACATCCTTTCATCGTGGAAGTGGACACTTCGGATTGTGCTCTGGGGCCATCCTCTCGGAAAGAACAGGGGAGAAGTGTCTGTTACTTCTGTGTGCTTTTTTCTCTCGTAGACTTTCTGCTACAGAGAAGAATTATAATGTGGATGACAAAGCTTCTAGCCATCATCGCTGCATTTAAGGAATGGAGGCACCATCTGCACAAAAAGTTATTGTGCTCACAGATTATCGCAATATGGAATTTCTCAGATCTGCTAGATGTCTTTCTCCACGTCAGGCTTGTTGGAGCTTATTTTTGAATCAGTTTAACTGTGTCATTTCGTACTACCCAGGTTCCAGCAATGGGAAAGCAGATGCTTTGTCCCGAATCCATGCCACGGATTCCGTACCTGGGACCGCGTCCAAGACTATTTTGTCAGATGCCAACTTTGTCGGAGTCCAGAATAAGGACTTATGGAAGACTATTAACGAAGCTTATGACGAAGACTCATTTCTTGCTAACCCGATTGATGATGTGGACTTAGTTCTCAAGAATGGTATGTGGGTTTGGGATCGACATTTATACATTCCAGAGGTCGTAAGGCTGCAGGTCCTGCAAGTTTGTCCATGACTCCAAGTTGAATGGTCATCAGGGGGTAAGGAAGACACAGGAGTTCCTGAGCCATTTCTTTTGGTGGCCTACCTGTCTGAAGGACTTGAAGAGCTATGTTCTCTCTTGTGAGGTATGTGGATGCTTTAAGACTCCTCGTTTATCACCAACTGGATTGTTGCAACCAATATATGTTCCTTCTCGCCCTTGGGGGTCTATTTCTATGGAGTTTATAGTGGAATTACCCACCTCAGGGGAAAGAATTATATCCTAGTTGTAATAGATTGCCATACTAAAGCAGCCCACTTCATCCCTTGTGCGGCTCTTCCCTTAGCCAAGGAGACTGTAGTTCTGGTCATTCAGAATGTGTTTTGGCTGCATAGAGTTCTGGATGAAGTCATCTCTGATGCAGTTTATGTCCAGATTCAGGAAGGGATTCTGTTCTGCGCTTGGTGTTAATGTTTGTCTGTCTTCTGTGTATCACTAATGAGAAAGCGGAATGGACCCATCTGGCTCTGGCTTTGATGCTATATCAGTGATTAGCAGAGTTTTGTGATAACAACTCACCGAATGCATCTACTAAGGTAACACCCTTATTTGCCAACCTGGGTTATCATCCTAATATGCTTCCCAGATCCACGATTCATGCACCAGTACCTCCAGTTCATGAGAGGTTGGCGGCGATGAAGCAGAATCTGGAAACTCTGAAGGAATCTGTTGTGAACTCATTTTCTGGTCTGCCTCTGGTTTCTCATGAGGGAACTGTTTGTGCTGACAGAGGAGTTGTGAGTTCTCTTTCCGGGCTCCCTCTGGTGGTGGCAGGATGTAATGAAGCTGATCTAATTAACAGAGACCTGCCACCTGATAATGAGGATGAGGATTGGACATCTGGAGTCTCAGACTGGATTTAAGACAGCTGACTCCCTATTCCCATGCTGGTGATTTTTTCCTGCCTCCTGAGGTCTTGGTTTCCAGCTCAGTTCCTGCCTTCTCAAGCTAAGTTTTCTCTGCTAATGTTCACATTTGATTTGGTTTTGTCTATTCAGCTTTTGTGTGGTCAGCAAGCCCCAGCTGGGGCTGTGCTGAATTTCCACTCTTACGTTACTATATGTGCCAGTTCGCTTTTTGTCCCTTATTAGATTGGCCTCTTTTTACTCTGTTCTCAGAATATGCCAGAGTGCTGATATAGTGGGTGGTCTACTGACTTCAGGGTTTTTTTGGACATTTTTGCAGGGTTTTTCGGCGTGATTGCAGACAGTATCTTTCCTTTCCTGTCCTTTCTAGTTAGTGTGGGCCCCATCGTTTGCTCAGCCTATTTTCCAACCTGTGTTTGTGCTTTCATCTTGTTTCACCGTCAATACATGTGTGGGTGCTGTCTATTCCTTTGGGGTCTGCTCTGGGGCAGTTTAGATTTCCCCTTTTCTTGATTTAGGCTTATTTAGTCCTCCGGCTGTGAAGAGGCATCTAGAATCATCTTAGGTACGCTCCACGGCTGCTGTTAGTTGTGTGGTTAGGATCAGGGGTCTGCAATCCGCGTAGCTACTAACCACTCTGGTTTTCTGTGACTTAGCATGGTTTTGTTTTCCTCCTCGGTGACCCAATCATAACAGAATCACCAGCCATACCGCTGATTCTAGGGTATTCAAAAGCAGGAAAGAATTGTTAAAAAAAAAAAGTCAGAATTTTTTTTTTATATGTATTTTTTCCACTTTTTCTCTGGGGCCATAGGAGGATTTTTCTCTAATGGAGATTAAGCAATTGTCTGATCGTGTGGAGCATCTCACTGCTGAAGTGCGGGGAATTTCCACCTATCTCACTCAGTCACATACTATTGAACCAAAGATCCCTACTCCTGATGTGTTTTCTGGGGATCGGTCTAAATTTTTGAATTTTAAGAATAATTGTAAATTATTTCTTGCCTTGAAGCCTAACTCATCGGGAGCTGCTCTGTGCAGCAGGTTAAAATTGTCATCTCCTTGCTGCGCGGTGATCCCCAGGATTGGGCTTTTTCTCTGACACCTGAAAATCCTATTCTGACTAATGTGGATGCATTTTTTCAAGCCTTGGGGTTGTTGTATGATGAACCTAATGCTGTTGATCAAGCTGAGAAAACCCTGTTGGCATTAAACCAGGGTCAGGATTCTGCAGAGTTATACTATCAAAAATTCCAAAAGTGGGCGGTCCTTACTACATGGAACGATGGTGCATTGGCAGCTCTCTTTTGGAAGGGTTTATCAGAGACCGTAAAACATGTTATGGTGGGATTTCTTGTTCCCTCTGGTCTTGTTGATTCTATGTCATTAGCCATTCAAGTTGATCGGCGTTTACGTGAACGTAAAACTACATGAGAGGCATTGCCACCTTTTGAACAAACGTCTGAACCTATGCAATGTGATAGGGTTTTGTCTAGGGCACAATGCCAGGAGTTTAGAGGGCGTAATAAGCTGTGTTATTTCTGTGGAGACGCTTCTCATACTATTTCTGTCTGCCCTAAACGAGAGAAACGTTTTACATACACATTTGCTGTGGGCAGTGTACAACCTAAGTTTCTTTTGGCAATTACTCTGATCTGCTCCTTATCCATATTTTCCGCTAAGGCTTTTATAGATTCAGGAGCAGCTTTGAATCTGATGGATTTGGACTTTGCTAAACGTTGTGGTTTTCCCATGATACCTCTGCGGACGCCTATTCCTTTGAGGGGTATTGATGCTACTTCTTTGGCGGAGAATAAACCTCAGTTTTGGACCCAGGTGATAATGCGAGTTGCCCCAGACCACCAAGAAAATTGTAAATTTTCGGTGCAGCACAATTTGCATGATACTATTGTGCTGGGTTTTCCCTGGTTGCAAACTCATAATCCAGTTTTGGATTGGAAATCTGTGTCTGTGGTGAGTTGGGGTTGTCAGTGTGTTCTTAGGGACACTCCTGTTTTCTCCACCTCTCCTCAGTTTCATGATATTCCTGATTATTTGGCCAATTTTTCTGATGTATTTAGTGAGAGTAAGTCTGCGTCTTTGCCTCCTCATAGGAGTTATGACTGTGCAATTGAGTTGATGCCTGGGTGTAAATTTCCCAAGGGTCGGCTTTTCAACTTATCAGTAGAGTTGAGCGAAACGGGTCGAAAAATTTCAAAAGTCGCCGACTTTTGGTAAAGTCAGGTTTCATGAAACGAAACCCGACACTAAGGTGAGGTCGGCCACGAGCTCGGCGACTTTAGCGCCAAAGTCGCGTTTCAAAAGTTTGTTTTCCGCCCTTTTTCAGCCAATCAGGATCCACGGACACTGTGGGCAACGTGATGACATAGGCAGGGGTCACCACCATCTTTGAGAAGGGCATGCAAGTGATTGGCTTGCTTTGGGGGGCGTCACGGGGGGTATAAAAGGGCGTGCACGCCGGCCGCCATGTTACTCATGCTGATCTCAGAATAGGGAGAGCTGTTGCTGCTGCTGATTCTGTAGGGAGAGCGTTAGGCAGGGAAGAAGACACCAAAAACTGCTTCTGCTGCTAGCGATTTTGCCTGTACAACACACCAGTCACTGTGTGTGCAGTGCAAGTGGAGGCTGGATCAGCTGTGTTGGTTGTTAGGCTGCCTTATAAGGCTTCCTGATAGCTGCATTGCTGTTTTCACACTGCTCTGCAAACTGCTTTTTTAAAAGCAATCCAAATTTTTTTTTTTGGCCTGGTGAGGTACTGAGCGTGCATTTTTTCACACCATACAGCGGTGTACGCTCCTCACACAGTACCGTGTAACGGCTGTTATCATGGCCACAGTGAAGCTATCTGTGTGTGACTCTAAGGATTAGTCGAGGACATGTTCCGTTCTTACAGACCTCCACCTTCTAGTTTTGTCTGTTTTTCAAACAGTTAAGTAGATTTGCTGTTTGATCACATTCAAAACTATAGAGAAACAGCTTGTGTCAGTCCGTATACTTAAAAAACACGGAGCTTGACAATTTCACGGACACCGGACAGCGGTGTACGTGCACGCTCCTCTCTCAGTACCGTGTAACGGCTGCTATCACGGCCACAGTGGAAGCTATCTGTGTGTGACTCTGTAAGGATAAGTCGAGGACTTGTTCCGTTCTTACAGACCTACACTCTAGGGAGATTCCTATTCTGCCCAATTCTATATACACCTTGTAGTTTGTCATACACTAGCCAATTAATGCCTGTGACATAGCGGTGTGATATTCACTGGGCCTCACACAATCCAACAGTGTCCACAAGTGTGTTCAGAAATTCTTCATCTCCCCTGTCCTATAGTGACATTTTTCACACCTGCGACATTGAGCCTGTGACACAGCGGTGTGATATTCACTGGGTCTCACACAATCCAACAGTGTCCACAAGTGTGTTCAGAAATTCTACATCCCCCCTATCCTATAGTGACATTTTTCACACCTACGACATTGAGCCTGTGACATAGCGGATTGTGTGAGGCCCAGTGAATATCACACCGCTATGTCACAGGCTCAATGTCGTAGGTGTGAAAAATGTCACTATAGGACAGGGGAGATGTAGAATTTCTGAACACACTTGTGGACACTGTTGGATTGTGTGAGACCCAGTGAATATCACACCAACAGTGTCCACAAGTGTGTTCAGAAATTCTACATCTCCCCTGTCCTATAGTGACATTTTTCACACCTGCGACATTGAGCCTGTGACATAGCGGTGTGATATTCACTGGGCCTCACACAATCCAACAGTGTCCACAAGTGTGTTCAGAAATTCTACATCTCCCCTGTCCTATAGTGACATTTTTCACACCTGCGACATTGAGACTGTGACATAGCGGTGTGATATTCACTGGGCCTCGCACAATCCAACAGTGTCCACAAGTGTATTCAGAAATTCTACATCTCCCCTGTCTTATAGTGACATTTTTCACACCTACGACATTGAGCCTGTGACATAGCGGTGTGATATTCACTGGGCCTCATACAATCCAACAGTGTCCACAAGTGTGTTCAGAAATTCTACATCTCCCCTGTCCTATATACACCTTGTACCTTGTTTTACATTACTATATAGTTTGTGGGATTTTGTGTACAGTTTTACCAAAAATGAGGAAGGCTGGTGGAAGAGGCCGTGGAATTAGGCGGGGGTTGCCAGCTGGTAATGATGGTGTTGGTGGTGGATCTGATGGTAGTGGCAAAAGCAAAATAGGACCGAATGCAGGAGGTGTTGAGCCTGCGTCATCATCTGGCTCCACAAGGCCTCGAAGGCTCAGTTTTCTAGGAGTTGGCAAACCGCTTTTAAAGCCAGAGCTTCAGGAAAAAGTTTTGGCTTACATTGCTGACTCAGCCTCCAGCTCTTTCGCCTCCTCTTCTGAAGTTGTAAAAAATAAAAGCACTGAGTCATCATTGGAGGCTCATGTTCATGAACCACACCTTTCCTTGTGTCCTTCACCCCAACCAAGATTGAAGGATGATGCAGGCCATACAACTGATTACTCCATGGAGCTGTTTTCACATACCATGCCTGGGTTATCAAGTGAAATGGTGAATTACCCAGCCCAAGATGAATCTGACATGGAGTGCACTGATGCACAGCCACTGATAGATGATTCTGCTGGTACATTCACTCAGAGCACTACATTGTCCTCGCAGTGTAATGAGCCAGATTCTGACCCTGATGAGACTCAGGTGCCCCTTCCCGCATACTATACCACCATACACGGTGACACAGAGGAAGGTGCACATGACATTGAAGAGGAGGTGATGGATGACCCAGTTGTTGACCCAGATTGGCATCCATTGGGGGAAGAGGGTGCTGCTTCCAATAGCTCAGATGAGGAGGAGGAGCATCCACAGCAGACATCGACATCGCAACAGCTGTTATCTGGCAGGCCCGGAGCACTACAAAACAGGTTCCAAAAATCAAAAGAGTTGCTGGACAGTTTGTCCAGACGGTCAAAATAGCACAGCGTGCAAGGCCGCAAAATGTCTTCCAAAGTAGGAAGAGTGCAGTGTGGCACTTTTTTGAACAAAATCCTCATGATCAGGCCAATGTTATCTGTAAGAAGTGCGCAAAGACCTTTAGCCGAGGGAAAAATCTGAAAAATTTGAATACCAGTTGCATGCTTAGACATTTAACCAGCATGCACTTGCAAGCGTGGACACAACACCAGACCTCAAGTACCACATGTGCAACTGATCACAAAGAAGGTAGTAGTCAGCAACGCTACATTGTTTCCCCCACTGTAAGCCCACCGGTTAGCACAGCAGCAAATGTTGAGGTGTCGTTGCAAGGCCAAAGCAGTGAGGGAATCCCACTGTTATATCAACGAAAGACTGAATCTAGGCCATCAGAAAGAACACCAACTCCATCACCATCATCAACCCTCTCTCAGTCCGCCCTGTCTACCGCTAGTTCCACCATATGCAGCTCTCAAGTCCAGCTCACCCTCCCAGAGACTATGAGTAGGTCAAGAAAGTACTCAGTCTCTCATCCGTGTACACTGGGTTTGAACGCCCACATTGCCAAACTAATCTCATTAGAGATGTTGCCCTATCGGTTGGTGGAAAGCGCAGCTTTCTGCGAACTCATGGCCTATGCAGTACCACGCTATGACCTACCCAGTCGCCACTTCTTCTCTCGCAAAGCCATCCCAGCCCTCCACCATCATGTGAAAGACTGCATTGTCCATGCACTCAAGCAGTCAGTGAGTGGAAAGGTGCACCTCACAACAGATGCATGGTCCAGTCGGCATGGCCAGGGCCGTTACGTGTCCATCACTGCGCACTGGGTTAATGTGGTAGATGCAGGGTCCACAGGGGACAGCGGTGGTGGGACAGTGCTGCCTAGCCCACGGTATAGGAAACAGTTGGCTGTAGGCGTTCGACCCTCCTCCTCCTCCTCCTCCTCCAGAAGCGAAAGCTCGTCCACAGAGCGCAGTCGTATGAGCACTCCATCTGCAGCTGCCACTGTTGCACACGAGGTGTCACCCTATCGAGCAGCTAGTGGAAAGCTTCAGCAGGCTTTGTTGCAGATGATGTGTTTGGGCGACAGACACACCGCGGAGGTGCTGGCCGAGTACTTTCAGCGACAAACTGAGTCATGGCTGGGCAGTATACATCTTGAGGCAGGCAAGGTAGTTAGTGATAGCGGCCGTAATTTTGTGGCAGCCATAGCCCTTTCAAAACTCAGCCACATACCTTGCTTGGCTCACACCTTGAACCTGGTGGTGCAGTGCTTCCTCAACAATTATCCGGAGTTAACAGCCCTGCTCCAGAAGGTGCGAAGACTGTGCGCGCACATCTGCCGGTCGCCTGTACATTCCATTCGTATGCAGAAGCTGCAGCGATTGCTCCATCTTCCCAACCACCGCCTCATTATCGACATTGCAACAAGGTGGAACTCCACCCTGCACATGGTTGAGCGGCTGTGCTAACAGAGGCAGGCCATAATGCATTTGTGGGAGGATACACGGCCAGGCACTTTGAGAGCAGACATGGAGTTGACAGGTGTGCAGTGGTCGAAGCTGAAAAACCTCTTTAAAGTCCTTCAGTCTTTTGAGGAATGCACACGGCTGGTAAGCGCAGACGACGCCATCCTAAGCATGAGCATCCCACTTATGCGTCTGCTCATGCAAACTTTGACGCACCTTATGGAGCAGGCGTCTGCAGCCAATGTTGACGAGGAGGAAGAGGAGGAGGGAATCCTTGATGACATTCAGCCATTGTCTGCTCAGGGACCTCTCCTGGACGAGGTTGAGGAAGAAGAGGAGGAGGAGGATGATGATGGGGATGATTACTTAGGGGAGGAGGATGCATCTCGTGGGGCAAGTGAAAATGTTGGCGTGGCAATGTCTGGTACAGGGTTTGTGCATGACTGGAGGGATGTGGATTTGCCAGAAAGTGCTCCTCCAACCAGCACTCGCAGTGCATCATTGACACCGGGAACATTGGCCCACATGTCAGATTATGCCTTGCAGATCCTAAAAAGGGACCCCCGCATTGCCAAAATGATGAACGATGACGACTACTGGTTGGCCAGCATCCTGGATCCACGCTATAAAGGCAAATTACAAAACATCATGCCACAGGAGAACCTTGACCTAATATTGGCTAATAAACAAGCAACTCTGGTAAACCGGTTGGTTGAGGCATTCCCAGCACACAGCAGCGGAGATGGTTCTCACACGAGCCGTATGGGCCGGGGGCAGCTTGGCAGAGGTGTTCGTGGTGCACACAGCAGAAGTGGCGTTGGAGACAGGGGTTTCATGACAATGTTGTGGACTGATTTTTCAAGTACCTCTCACACAACTAGTAATACTGCATCGATGGAAAGTGACAGGAGACAGCAGTTGTCAACTATGGTTACAAACTACTTTTCCTCCCATATCGATGTTCTCCCGCACAAGTCATTCCCCTTTGACTATTGGGCCGCTAAACAGGACACCTGGCCTGAATTGGCACAATATGCCTTTCAGGAGCTCGCTTGCCCAGCTGCAAGTGTGCAATCGGAAAGAGTCTTCAGTGCAGCTGGATCAATCCTGACAGAAAAAAGGACCCGTCTGTCAACCCAAAATGTGGATGATCTAACCTTCATTAAAATGAACCATGCATGGGTTTCCAAGGATTTTGTCCCACCTTCCCTTGATGACACATAGGTTGCCAGAAAAATGGCTTGCTTTGGTCCTCCCCCTATTCCGCGAACTTGACCTATTTCACCTTTTGCAGCTGCTGAATGTCCAACATCAACATATGCCACTTTGTAAACCGCCCTAACTGGGCTGCCCCCCCCATGGCCGTGGTCACCACCTAGCGCACGAAACCGTGCGAGTGCCGTTGCCCTGGACAGGTGGGTAGGCTGACTCTTGGGCGCGGGCACTGGCACAGGGTCCCTCATAGTGCAATTAAGTGTCTCTGACGGTGGTGGTGCACACCCGCCATCAGACACACCGCCGTACTATGAGGGGCCCAGTGCCAGTACCGACGCCCACGAGTGTGCCCCCCTTGCTTGGGCAGGGCCCCAGCATTCGCAATGTTTTCCTCTCCCTGCTCCTCTGCTGTGTAGTCTGGGCTGTCAAATCCTTCACTGGGAGTGCCACTACAAATTGATTGAACTGAAAGATGATGGTTAAGATGTAGCTATGCCCTGTCCTGCTGGCCGGGCTCTAGCTCCAGATGATCAATAGCTTCCATATCTTATGGACGTCGACTCACAATGACATGCAGTGGTGGTTTATCATCAGCTTTCACAGTTTTCCTACTCACAAACGTGTGACATTCCGTCGCACATTTTAAAATGTGCCCTCTCATGCCAATCAAATAGAATCGCCTACGGCCTGTGGCTTCTGTCTTTTGCACTCCAAAGTTACGTGACAGATCATGATAGCCAGTGAGCACCATGTTTACATCGCTCCCTGTGATAAAAATTTGATTGAGATGAGTAACAGTGATGGAATCAACGGAAGTGCGATACAGCAAGACTTTATTCACAAAAAAATGTTTTCACTGTCTCAACACACAAATTAATTGAGGGTCAGCATCGCCTATGAGAATTGTGACGGAAGTTTTTCCTGTGAATAGTAATTCCTAGATTTCTGCAATCACTAGCCTTTATGTCAGTAATTGTATGCTTCTCATTTCCTATTGCGGAGAGGCTGGACTGCATTACTGAGACAGAAATATATATGAAGATTTAAAAATAACACCAAAGGTATATAGTTGTGTACGCCTCAAATGCATTTCCTTTTTTCCACTTTTTAGATTGCTGTGTAATCCATACTGAGAACACGGAGATTTTACATGTTTAAACTATGCTATATATACCTGCTATCCAGTGATAAAGTACCCTTTCTCAACTTTGTACAATCTGGTCAAATCCATACTGGGCCTGAGAACATCTGAGTCTGCCTCCTTATCTATAGACATATATTTTTAATGTGTAAACTAGGCTACATATATACGTGTTATCCGGTGAAACTGTACCCTTTATCAACTTTCTACAATGTTGTTGAATCCATACTGGGCCTGAGAACGGCTGCCGAGCTGTTAAGCAAGCCACAGCACCTGTGGTTTGGACACGTAAATTTTTCAGGAATGACGGTTAGGCCTAACTCCGGAATTGCGGTTGACCTGAACTTACTGGGAAATCATCGTTCGTTCGCGGGGAATAATCTGAATCCCAGATCCACATCACTAACGGAGTTCAGGAGGTTATCTGCACCTGTAAGCGACAAAAGCTGGTCCTTTCAGTGTAGCATGCATGCAGCCCTGGACATGTACGGGAATGCTAGACCTGTTATTGCTCGATCTCACGTGCCAGAGCCTCGCTTATCCCTCTAGTAAGCTTGACGCGTACTGCGGGGGCATGCCGGAGTCTCGGTTGTTAATGGAATAAAGCTGAGAAATCACTAGCACAACTACAAACACACATACCACACCACACACAGAATCGACAAAGCTTTCAAAGTGTGCATCTTTTCTTTATGTGGCATGGTTGTGGTTTCCCGGGTGGAGTCCAATTAAGCCGCAGGCTGGACTCCTGGTGGTGCCCTTTTGGACATTCCTTTAAGGTTCAGCTTTGCAATCATACTGCCCCCGGAAACCAAAAACTTTGCCTTCATGGACGCTGTTTGGAGGTTCGTGGGAATAACGCCGCCCGATCAGCAGTCGGCATATGGGTCGCCCTCCCAGGGCTGTGGGGTACTCGGTACTGGGCCGGTGTCAGTGGGATGTGTCACAGCAGCGGTGACCCGGACGGGTGATGATGGGGGAAAGGCACAAGCAGTGTGGGTGCTGGTACCCAGATGCAGCGGTGCTGGAATAACTGTAGGACACCAGAGCGTGCAGTTTCAAAGCTTTACTCACAGTCTGCAGGTTACACAGATGCCTGCCTCCGTGCTGTGTCCTCCGGGTCAGGACCTCAGCCAACCTCCAGGACCAAAATGGAAAGCTCCCTTCCAACACTCCGCCAACATGTACCTTCCTGAACGTCTCCTTTCTAGCGCTTTCCTCCTCCCGACCACAGAGAGTAGCTCCTCAGCAGTCAGGTTCAGAGGTCTCCCTGCTAGCCTGGAGTGGGAAATGTGTTGTGTGTTTGTTTCACTGCTAGAGAGATCCTTCGTTGCTCCCAAGCTTGCCACACACTCCCTAGGAGGAAGGTAATGTCACAGTGGCGACCGTACTCTTGGGGACGCCACAAGTGCACTGAGGCCCAGCCACTGCTGGATGATGCTGCTGGTACATTGACCCAGACCACTACATTCCCCTCGCATTCTACACTGCCAGAATCTGACCCAGAGGAAACTCAGGTTCCCCTTCTCACATACTATACCACCTTACACGGTGACAAAGAGGAAGGTGCAGATGAAAGTGCAGGTTCCTTGAGCAGGTGGGGGGGCATACTCATGGGCGATGGCACTGGCACAGGGCACCGCATAGTACACAAAAGTGTCTCTGCCGGTGGGAGGGCCTAAACAGCCAAGTGCAGTGAGATGGAAGATGGGGACGACAAGGAGTTCAGACTAGTGCAGGGATTCCCTAGCAAGGAGACTTATGTAATTGTTTTCAATGTTGGGACAGCAATTTTTGGGGTGCACTATACTCTGGTGAATGATATATGGGGCCCACCATACACTGGAGCATTCCAAAAGTGGACATCAGACACTGGAGCAGCATTTACAGGGCCCATTATACACTAGAGCAGTAGAAATGGGGCCCATTATATATGGAGCATTATTTGGGCCCATAAGACAGTGGAGCTTCATCCATTGGGACCAACATATACTATAGCATTATGTGGAGCTCATCATATACGGTTTGAAACATTATATGGGATCAATGATTCCATATGGAGAAATATATGGGCCTCATTACTCTGTATAGCGCACTAAGCACTGGCCATAATACTGTATGGAGTTATATACTGTCCGTTTTTGGAGGTATTGGAGAATTTAAAATGGATATCAGTCATGAGATGTAAGAAGTGAAGTATTTTTCATTGTACTATACTGCTATTTCTCTGCCGTATCGGAGCATCATGAGTTGTGGTATGTGTTAAAGGGGCGCTCTTTGGCCCTGGGCCCACGAAAACCTGGAGCCAGCCCTACCCCCCCACAACTGTAGCCAAATAACCCCCATTTTTCAGTGCGTAACTAGTATTATGAAATAAATTAAGGTTGACAAGCTTAAGTAATAAGAATTGATGCTTTTGGCATTCAAATGGGACTGTAGGTGTGTTTCCTGTCCTCCTCTCACTGCCGACTTTAATTCCCCATTGACTTACATTGGGTTTCGTGTTTCGGTCGGCCCCCCGACTTTTCCCTATAGTCGGCCGATTTTGCTTGACCCGACTTTTGGAAAAGTCGGGTTTCATGAAACGAAACTCGACCCTAAAAATCCAAAAGTCGCTCAACTCTACTTATCAGTACCCGAACATGGTGCTAGGCGATCCTATATTAAGGAGTCATCGGAGAAGGGTCATATTAGACCATCCTCTTCACCCTTAGGTGCTGGGGGTTTTTTGTGGCCAAGAAAGATGGTTCATTAAGATGTTGTATTGATTATCGTTCCGTTAACAAGATGACTGTTAAATATCAGTACCGGTTACCCCTGATGTCTGATTTATTCTCCAGAGTTAAAAGTGCCTGCTGGTTTACTAAGCTTGACCTCAAGGGGGCGTATAATCTTATTCGCATCTGGGACCATTGGTACAGCAATAGGAGCTTAAGGAAGGGCTATTCCTATGCTAGGAGGATGCCACCTGATAAACTACTTTGTACAGTGCCGCCCAAGATTATGAAGGATCCACTATTGAGATTCATCTCAACGTATAATAATCAATGGGAGTTGATGCATCAGATTCTACAAAAACACTGTGCGGTACTACAAACTGAACCTACCCTAATAATAATTATTTCTAAACAACAACTTCTGACAGCTAGGAGAGGGCGTAATTTGAAAGACCTGCTGGTGAGGAGCCACTAGGAGGCCAACCCCCCAAACCCTTTTGGGACAGGCAAACAAAAATGGGGTTGCTGTCCTTGTGCATCTTGTGTTGCATATCGAAACATTGTGCGTGCCACATCCTTTTCCTCTGCGGATGGGAGTAAGGATTACCGAATTACTAGTTACATCTCATGTAGTACTACCCATGTGGTGTACTATACCGTCTGCCCCTGTAATTTAATTTTTGTGGGGCTTACGTCATGATAACTCAGAATTAGGGCGAGGGAGTATGTGAGAAACATTGTGGATGCAGAAAGTTATGCAGATCATTCTGAATTGAAAACGATCCCTAGACACTTCAAGCTGTGCCGTGATTGCAATCCAGCCGCATTACTGATACGCAGCATTGATAGGGTGCATTGCAGCACCAGAGGAGGTGATTTCAAACACATCCTGGCACAGCTTGAATGTCGCTGGATTGGATCCCTAGGCACAATGTCTCCCCAAGGATTAAACAAAAAGTTATCCTTTGTCCCGTTTCTGTGATTGCCTCGCTCATCTTGAATCTTCAATTCTCAATCTCTTTGTTTTTAATACTGAATGTTTATTTTTTTTAATTTTTTCTTAATTATTTAGTGACCAATTGATGGAATTCCATGGGGTATATATTGTTTTCGTCCTTTATCCCTTCCCTGCCTCTTTCACACCGTGAATGATATATCATCCATTTTTGGATGCATGCTTGTGCGGAGACATCGTTGGAAAAGAATTAGCTGTGGACCTTGGAAATATTATATCAGCAATATATATAACACTTCTGCTTTGAGCACTGGATTTTGCCTTTATATGGAACATGGTGTTTTTTTTTCTTTATTTTGTTTTTCCTCCCCCACATACCCCAGGATTGATGTTGTTTTTAAATTATTTGTTTAGTATTGTTTACCGACATCATCTTGCCCATATCTTTGCCTTCAAGTGACATGTCCGCTCATGCGCCGTGGTTCCCTGGTCAGCTCATGTCCCGAAAGGCATTTGTTGGCTCAGTGACGTCACAGGAAGTTTTTCCTTAGACCAGCACTGTATGCTGGATAGCCGGATGTGACGCGTCGCGGCCGCAGTCCCACCCCACATGCGCCCACATGAACGCGGTGGTGGGATTATCATTTGGGTGACTCTCTATGTAAGGATGGCATCTTTTGGTGGTCCACACAGCCCCCCGAGGAAGCCCAACATGCGAAACGCGTGTCAGGGCTATTGATACATGTGCCCTCGTACATCCTTTCTCTCCCACATGGGTAAGAACTTTGAATACGCTGCACTATGAATGGCACTTTACATTTAGTGTGATGGCAACGGCACTTGTCATATTATGCCTATTGATTAAATATGCAGTCACTGTTATCTTTATGATATAGGTATATTTAGGCGCTATGCAATTTGTGCTATTGTTTTAGTGCCTTGGGAAATCTGTGTGAGGATGTGTTGTATTAGGTATCTTCCCCCTTGTCTTTCATACTCATCTGTGTGTTTTGACTTTTATGTTGTTACTTAGATCTATGCTTTTGTGAGTGAGCAAAATAAAATTAATATTGATTATTGACAACATTCTTGTCTCACCACATTTATTTATTAAGAGCATTCACCTACATTTTTTGTAGGCCTATATCATGTCTAGGAGTTGCTCCAATTGTTGATAGTAGGTTCTTTCTTTGCAATCATATATCAATGTGTATCCGCAATGTCATTGTTTGCTAGCTATAATATAATGCACCCACATAACCTGCCATATAGTGTAATGGGCCCCATAATACCTTTCACTTAGAATAATGTGCAGTGCTACTGCCAGCACCCATGCATGGTGTCCCCTTCCCCCTCCATGCTGGGATGCCAGCTTACTTACCTCCCCAGTCCAGGTGCTCAGTCTCCAGGGGTGTCCCTTCTGCTTCCTGATGTGTGCAACGCAGTTCCTGGTGGTGCACCTAGTATGCGCATGCTCCCATATTCTTAAAGGGGCAGAGCCACATATATTAAATGCCCTCATCTTGTAGTTTAGAGGTATTTAGTATAATGTAGTGCACCTGCAAGATGGCTCTCAGGTCTCAGTGTGGCCAGCCTGTACCCATAGTACCGGAGTAACCAGTGCCTGAACCTCAACTCCTCATCTCAGAGCAGCGAGTGCCTGAACCTTGTGACTTGGTCCCAGAGAGGCCAGGGCCTGAACCTTGTCCCCCCTTTCCCAGAGTGGCCACTGCTTAAGCATTGTCCCCAGGTCCAGGTGTGGCCAGTCCTGTACCCAAAGTCCCCTTTTCCCAGTGAGGCCAGAGCATGAACATTATCCCTTGGTCCATGAGTGGCCAAATCTGATCCAGTATACTAGACCGGCATGTCTGAGCTAAGTCCAGGTTCTACCCAGAAGTGATACCTGGCGACTACCTGCTGCACAAGCCTGACCTCATCACTAGAGGTTCCAGCGAACTCCAAGGTAGCTGCTTAGTTACACCCCTTCCTGGGTAGGCCCAGCTCTGTGGCACAGAGAGTCCACAAATCCACATGTGTCACAGTTGAGAGTAACTTAATTGGCCCTACATTGCCTTTCACGCAGTATAATGGGCTCTACATTGCCTTCAATGCAGTAGAAAAAAGCATATTGACTTCCACATCTTATAATGGGCTCCATGTTGCCCTCTTCGTAGTATAATGGCCCCACAGACTTTTCCATATAGTGTAATGGGCCTCACATTACCTTCCACGTAGCAAAATGCGCCCAACATTGCCTTCCACATAGTATAATGGGCCCACTTAAGCCTCCAAATGGTGTAGCAGGCACCACATTGCCATTCACTTAGAAAAATGGGCCCCAGAATTTGCACCCCACACAGCCCTCCATATAACATAATGTGCTCCACATTGCCTTCCATATAATATAATGCACCCTACAGTATATTGCCTTCCATGTAGTAAAATGCACCAAACATATCCCTCCATATAATATAATGGGCATCACATTGCCTTTCTGGTAGTATAATGCACCCTGAACCTCCCAGGCCCTCCAATTAGTATAATGCCTTCACAATATACTCAATATTTAACCCAGCCAATTTCCATTTTTGCATTTTTGTTTTTTCCCTTCCTTTTTCCCAGATCCACAACTCTTTCACTTTTCTCTCCACATAGACTTATGAGGGCTTTAATTACACAATTCATTTTTGTTAGACTCTGTTCAGTTTGTGACTATCTGCCATTTTCGTGTAGTGTTCTGGCTGCTGGTCTTTTTCCCCTGGTGCTGGGTTTGTCTTGGATCAGGTGATTGTATCACCCATTATTTACCTGCACCTGTCCCCCATTCCTTGCTGGACAACAGTGTTAATCCGCTTGTAGTCTAGCTTGGAGCCTTGCTTTGCCTTCTGTGAGTTTAATTAGTGCAGTTCTGGGACCTCTGGTTCTGCTAGTCTTAGTTTTGATTTTCAGTTTGCTTCTGCATCCTTCTCTTTGTTTTCTATTAGGAGGTGACCCATTTTTGTACCCAGTCCTTAGATCTTTCAGGCACCCCCTTCCCCTATCTATAGGTCTTCGCTTGAGATTAACCTAGGATCGTCGGTGGGTCTATTCACAAGGAATGGGTCACCCACTCCATCGTAGGGTATCAGCCTAGTTCCAGTGCAGGGTCAGTTTCCCCCTCCTACCCTAGTCCTGTGCTCCAGTACCGTAACAATTTTACTATGTAGTAAACTCAAAAACAGGAAAAAGAATTCCAAGTGCGGTGAAATTGTGAAACAAAACTAAATTTTGACATAGTTTTTAGGAAATTGTTTTATGGTGTACATTTTGTGGTAAAAATGATCATGCAATATGATTCTACTCATCAATATGATTCCTACAATACCAAACATGTCCAGTTTTTTTATTATTTTATTGGTAAAAAAAAAAAGCAAAAATTTTGCAAAACAAAATTTGGTATATAGTATTTTAGTGTCGCCATTTTCCGAGACTTTGAACATTTTTATTTAACACTCCCAAAAAGCCTTGAAATATTTTTTTGCATTCAGTTACTCATCCATATACTACTACCTGCTTTGCAGTACATTTCAATATTATGTAACACTCCAAAAAACCATTGAAACATTTTTCTGGATTCAATTACTCACCCATAAAGTATTACTTGCTTTGCGATACATTTCAGTGTCATATAAGACACCCAAAAAGCGTT
The DNA here is from genome assembly GCF_039654945.1 of Dendrobates tinctorius. NCBI lineage: Eukaryota > Metazoa > Chordata > Amphibia > Anura > Dendrobatidae > Dendrobates > Dendrobates tinctorius. The sequence continues at coordinate 1,037,162 of NW_027362012.1, read as the reverse complement.
GAAACATTTGTCTGGAGGCAATTCCTCATCCATATACTATTACATGCTCTCTGGTACATTTTGGTGTTATATAACAGTCAAAAAAAGCGCTGAAGAATGTTTCTGTATTCATCCATATACTATTATGCACTGTGATGTACATTTTGGGGCATATAACATTCAAAAAAAGTGTCGAAACATTTTTCTCGATTCAATTAGTTACCCATAAAGTATTATGTGCTTTGCGGTACATTTCTGTGTTATGTAACACTTCAAAAAAGCCTTTAAATATTTTTATGTATTCAATTAGTTATCCGTAGATTATTTTGTTCTCTGTGGTAGATTTTGGTGTGATATAGAAGTAAAAAAATGGGTTGAAAATTTTTTTTAGGATTCAATTACTGATCCATAGACATGCTTTGTGGTACATTTCGGTGGCATATAGTAGTCTGTCATGGGATTTTCTTGTGTAAGTAGTGTTGAAAAAAAAGTCATTTAGCATATTCAGTAATCCAAAACAGCATTGAAACATTTTTTGGGATTCAATTACTTACCCTTAGGCTGGAGTCACACACAAGGTAGAAAAATACTGACCGTATTTTACATCTGTAATACGCATAAATGGTCCCTAAATAGTGCTCCATATGTCATCCGTTGTCAGGGTGTGGCCGCGTATTTTTCTCATGTAAGCATCCGTATGTAATCCGTATGGCATCCGTATACCGTTTTTTTCTCGCAGGCTTGCAAAACGGTTTTGAGGCATGCACATAATTTAAATAATCAGCACCAACCCTATTTATTGCCTCAACATCAAGTGGCAGCCTCCAATCTGCCCATTTTGGTGCTCTGCTTGTGTGGGGGTCTTGCTGGTTGTTAGCAAACATGCCTGACACACTTCAGTTCACCCCTACTGACCATGTTCTCTTCAACTGGGTTTTGTCCAGGCGCTTTGGCCAGCCATACCCAGTGATTATGGATCCGGGGAGGATGGAGACGCATGTGGGTCCATCCACTTTTGAAGCAACGACTCACAAGAGGTCATTTTGAGCCCCTCTATTTTTCTCTGCGGGATCATCCGGAAAAATTTTACAAATACTGTCGCATGAGCCTTGCAACATTTGATCTACTAATGGAGACAGTGCGCCCTGGGATCCTGGGATAACCTTTCAGGGCAAAAGGATGTGCCAAGCTAGATCTGCAGAGGAGCGACTTCTACTCACATTACGGTATGTACTACACATCCACATTCTCTATGTTCATGATGTGTTACCCAAACTCTGTTTTTTATTTGGTCCGAAGTTTAATGCCCTCTTCTTATTCCAGATATATATAAACTTACAGACCAGAATGTTATGTGTAATATGTACTGAATATCATGTAGCAATTGTGCGACCAAATATATGTGTGTTAGTAGATATGAATCACTAACAAGTTTGGTTTGTATGTACCTGGTGTTTTGTTAATTTGTGCATTCTAAAATGTTCCATTTCTGTTGTTCTTCAGCTTCCTGTCCACTGGCCTGTCTTCTGCCGCCCTCCACCATGATTTTCTCATTGGAAGATCTACCATTTCTGGCATAGTCAGGTTGACATGTAGTCAAATATGGTCAACACAACATCAACTCGTCATGCCCCAGCCCAGGATGGAAGACTGGTTGAGGATATCAAGTGACTTTGAGGAGGAATGCTAGTTTCCTAATTGGATTGGGGCCCTTGATGGCAAACATATTCGGGTGCGTAAGCTGGCGAACTCTGGCTCACAATTCTTCAATTAAAAACAATAATTTTCTGCTGTATTGTTGGCTCTGGCCGACCCTCAATACAAGTTTATAATTGTTGACATTGGGGCCTATGGAAAGACGGGAGACTCTAGAGTCTTCAATACTTCCATTATGGGTCGGCGTCTACGTACCAACCAGTTGGATCTACCACCACTACGCCAGCTACCAGGATCCACTCAAGAATCATTCCCTTAGGTCCTTGTGGCAGATGAGGCTTTTCAGTTAACGCGCAATGTCATGAGGCCATATCCCCGGCGAAACTTGGACCACCGGCGCTGAATTTGTAACTTGCGCCTATCACGTGCTCGGCGACTGGTGGAGTGTCCCTTTGGCATTCATTGGCCAAAATGGTGGGTCCTCCAGTCTGCCATTCAGCTGAGTGAACAAAATGTAAATGAAGTAATTAAAGCATGTGGCGTTGCCCATAACTTCACCAGGATACATGATTGTTCCTCCTCTGCTGGTGTTGTGCGTGGGTCAGACAATGTACGTAGGGCGAGACCACCTATCAACCCTCAACGTAGAACACTCCCTGGGCTCAAAGTGCCTGATATTTTCACAAATTACTTTGTCACCTGAGGGGGAAACTTCTTGGCCAGAGCATGCTGTGTCTATGTTGTAAATGTTTCTTTTTGGCCTTTGGGAAACTATATATATTACAACCCCTTATGTCTTTTCTCTGTTTAGAAATCAATGTGTAAGCATATGGCAGCATGTCGTGATGTAAGTGCATCATTGATAAAGACAACAACAATTGAAAGTGAAAACTTTTTATGTATCCTTTTTTTAAAGGCCTTATGTTATTTAGCAAAATGGCCAGAATTGGCCTTAGAACACAAACACATTTTTCGAATGTTAAAATACAGCATTTAACCACAAAAACACACACAAAGTTATAAATTGTAGTATGTAGGGAGTGGAGAAGGCGGCAGCCCAGCCTGTGTTGCCTGATGGCTAGTGTGGCCACCTTTGCCCTCGGCCTGTGTGCGGGCATACTCTTGCCCATGATGGAGGTAGTGGGCTGGTTCATGGGCTTGAGGTGGATACTGGGCACTGTATTGGAGATGACTCTCCTGTTGAGGCTGGTAGGGCCGTGAGTCTAAACCACCAAAATGGCCATGTCATCCCCAACCAGATTGGGACCAGCTTCCAACATTGGTTGGGAACAAGTGGCCATATTGGTGTGCTGGGTTATACCCTGACATTTGGGAATGATGCTGCCAATGGTGGGAAGGGGGTGAGGTGTAGGCCCATGTGTAGGAGAATCCTCAGACCTGATTGAGCAAGCACTTGTGGGTGTGGGTTAAGATGCATGAGATTCCTAGGTGACAGCTGCCACCTCTCCTGAAACTCAACAGCTCATAAGGGGCATTGGGGGGTGTGCTTGCGTCAATTAGGATCTGAATGGATCCGCGCACATGTAGCCGCACCTCACGGGGAAGGGAACGTAAATAATGGGCAAGGCTGCGTGAGTACTCCTCCCCATCATCAGTAGCAACTCTGTTACAGGAATTTTGGGCCCCTGCATCCACTTTGGTCGTGGTATCAGTGGCAGGGATATGGCGCCTTCGTCTACGTCGCCTGGATGGCACAGCAGGCTGGGGGGAGCCCTCTAGGCAAACAGTTGGGCAGCTGCTGTTGCCCTGTTCATCATGGATGTCGGGTCGTGATGCAGCTGACGGTCCTTGTTGTGGCTCTGTTCCTGGTGGTGGTGTTTCTGGTGGCAGCCCTGGTTCTAGGGGAGGGGCAGGATCAGGTCGAGCCGGAGAAGTGACTTGGGCCTGGCTCCTTGGAAGCTCACAAGATGGTCCAGACAGCTCAACCCCTCCACCTACAGGATCAAAGGCCTCTGATTCAGACCCTGTCTCCCTTTCAGTGATGTTAGAGTGAGTACTGTGATTAAATATAAAATGTAGAAAAAGGAAATTTTTGATCGGGCCCTATAAAGCATTTGTGTCATGTGGTGTTTTTGTTATACTTACGGTCTGAGATCCATAATTGGAGCGAGGAACGAGAGGCGGTCGAAATAAACATATTTCCGCTTTGTGTGGGCCCCTGAACCACTTCTTGCCCGCTACTGGCGCTCACGACGATACTGGTCACGGATGCTGCGCCAGCGTCTCATCACATCTTCGACTGCAATGTGACATAAAAGAATGAAAACTTACAATTTGCCTAAAACAAGTTTTTGAACTAGTATCAAAGTCATGTGGCCTACTAGCGTGTGAGTTCTACCAAGGGTGGCATATAGCATTGCTGCAACCAGGCCAGATGCACAGGGTCACAGTAGCTCATGTGGCAATTAGCAACTCTTTAAACTGTTTTTGATAGGCATTATGAGGAGCTTGGGGACAGGGTAACATTCTCTCAGGGTCAAACAGTGTGTCTAAAAATAATTTACAAGACACAAGAGCCCAATATCAGAAGCACAGGATGTGGGGGGAGGCTACTTATAACATTTTTTTGGGATGGCAGGTAATTTGACATACAAAATTTATGTGCACGTACTTATGTGCTGCTACTCCTCACATGGCCGATCACCAAAATCAGGGAACATTTTGCGACATATGCGCCTCCATGCAGACTCCTTTCTTGCCCGGTCGGCATAATGTGCATCCCGTTGGTCCCATAATTCCGGGCGATCATGCACAAGAACAATTAGCAGCTCCACATTGAGATTCTGGTAGGGTGCCATGATGCTGTACTCCGTGGAGGCGTACTTCCTATATGTCTGGAGCACTTTTTGAGATAATTTGCATGTGTAAGCTTCCTGATGATGGATTGGCTCATTTCCTGTCACCAGGAAAAGTCTTGCGTATTTCTCGCAAGTCACACGGGTGGTCCGTGTGTAATGCGATGTTTTTGCGCACCCATAGACTTGCATTGGCATACTACGGTCGTAATACGCTGACAATCGCAGCATGCTGCGATTGGCACGGACTGTAGAAAATACGAGGGAAAAATACGGCTGATGGGAGCTACCCCATAGAGAATCATTGGTCCGTGTGCAATGCTTTGTTTTATCGCCTCTCACTCGTCCGCATTCCTCTCTAGTGTGACGCCGGCCTTAGAGTATTATATGCTTTGTGCTACATTTTGGTGGCATAAAACACTCCCAAAAAGTGTTGAAATTTTTTTATGTATTCAAGTACTCATCAATAGAGTATTATGTGCTATGTAGTAGATTTTGGTTTTATACAGTCCAAAAAAGAATTGAAAAATGTTAATTAATTTAATTACTCATTCATATATTGGTGGCATATGAAACTAAAAAAAAAACATTGAAACATGGAGCATTGTGAGGTCTGCAGTACATTTCAGAGTTATACAGCATTACCAAAAAGTGTTCAAAACATTGTTCTGGATTCAATTACTCTTCCATTGAGTATTACATGCTTTTTGGTACATTTTGCTGTTATGTAACACTGCCAAATGGTATTGAAACATTTTTTTAGGATTTAATTACTCACCCATCGAGTATTACATGCTTTGTGGTACATTTTGGTGTTATATAACCCTCTCAAAAAGCGTTGAAAAATGTTTCTGTATTAAATTACTCATCCATAGAATATTATGTGCTCTATGGGTGACAGCTTCTTTCCTGGAAACACCAAGGCCCGAACCAAGGCATAACCTTCATCACTTCATCATTTTTTGTGGACTGTGGATGGGAGAGCCAGGATCCAGGAAATGGTGAATGGACTGCTGGGCCAAGGCTGGTCGGAAAAGACAAAGAGGCAAGCCAAGACAAGGGCTGGAGAATTGCTATTAGGCCTACTAAATGCAAGGTGCCATGTGAGGTAAATTGGTGTGCACTAAGGTCAAAAAAGCAAGGTACTAGTGCAATGGACTATAGAAGTCCCTAAGTCAAGAAAGTCATAATTCACCTCACACTCTGGTAGATTGTTTGCAAAAATTGGTAATAGTTTATTACACAATAAAAAATTCAGGTAACATTGATGGTAAAGCAAGGCGCAGGAGCACCGCATGACAACTCTGCATATTAAGGTCCTCCACAAACCCGATGGCCACCTATGTTAGAGTTTGTGGACAGTCTCAGGGACCCCACTTCTTCATACTTACCTTGCATATGCTTTTTACTTGAAACCAAGCAGCCCCATGACTATGACCTGGGAGGGTCGAAACATTGGGTGTTTGTCACTTTGTACTATTGAGAAATCACAATTTTGTTGGCACTACCGTGTTCCCTGAATTTTTTTCTTGTGTAATAAACTATTACCAATTTTTGGAAACAATCTACCAGAGTGTGCAGTGAATTATAACTTTCTTTAAATGCAAGGTACTGACCACTGGAATCCTGAAGGGAGGTCGTTATGTACAACCGGCAGCAGAGAATGGAGTCCATTGAAGAGTTTTGGACCCGTCATCAAATCTCGTTCAATTAGCAGGCAGAAGAGATGGAACACTTGGCTCGAAAGCAGCAAGAGCTAATGGCTGGAACTAGTGACACGTTCCTCAAAATGGAGGGGCAACATCGCTTGTATGTGGTGGGTATGATCAAAGAAGGAATGGAGCAGGATGAGCCCTCTTGAGAAATGAACGTGCCTGGGAGCAACTTTTCGAGGTGGCTTGAGACTGGTCTAGCACTCTCAAGAGATCGGACTGTCCTAGGGGTTCCCCACCTCCTATGTGGGAGCAGGCGATGGTGCAGGTGATGCACGGGGGTTGTTACTCATTTCTACGTATCGGGGGCTGGGTCACTTACAGCCCAGAGACCTTGGAATTGGTTAATCTCGTGAAGACAGTCCCCCCTGAGGAAGGAGAAGTAGAAGCAGACATTTGAAGAGGATTACTCTTTTACCCTCCTTATATTTTTTTCCTGGCTTTCCAGTTTCTCCAAACTGTTGATGAATGTAGGAGTACATCAACTACACTTTCAAAATATTCATGTTCAGATTTTTTTTCTGGATTCAATCACTCATTCAAACAGTTTAAGTGCTTTGGGTAAAATTACGATGGGTTAAAAATTTTAAAAAAGGTTAACCTGGTACAGTTCACAAAATATTTTTGTTTCATAGTTGATGATTGTCATACACCGTATACTGTAGAACCTGCTTTGTGTGAAATGTTGATGGATTGAAATATACACCATAAATGGCCTGCTACAAGTGTATAAATGTGGTTGTTCAAAAATTGACTAGTGTGCTATATACTCTAGATCTTGTTTTTGTGTACTTTTGTTGGTTTGAAATAAAATCAAAAACTGGCCTGCTACAGGTGTAGAAATTTAGCTATTCAAAAACTGACTGTTACCATCAAGATTGTTTTTCTGTTTATTTTTTACAACAAAGTTATTTTGTCACACAGTTTTCTTTTACTTAATATTCTTTTCAGTAAAACGTTATATTTTTAGCAAACTGTAGAGTTAAAAGAGTTAAAAATTGAAATAATGGAAAAAATGTGGGTTAGTTATCATATATACGTGGCTAAAAGGTACTTTTTCATTCCTATTACTTTTGGGATATTACTAGCACTTGTTTTGCCATCCAGCTTGTTCTAATGTAAGAGGATTGTGAACTCCACAGCAGGGTTTTTATACTTTCCTTCGTTAAATAAGATTTGGTTCAGGTGATCACCTAATCAGAAGCACATTAAGTAGAATGAGGTGTACTCTGGTTGGAATTCAACTGACACTGGAATGGAATGTCAATCCAAGGAAAGAAAGAAACATCAGGCACTGTCCCTGGATAAGAAATAGCCGCAAGGCTGCTTGTAACCGCTATCAGTGTGACACCTATAACCCTTATTGAACGGGTGCTCTATCCATGTGAAGAAAAAACTTGAAATTTCATAGTAGAAAAAGACAGCAGGATGGTACTCACCGTTCTCTTGAAATGATTCACTTTATTTCATATTGACAAAGCATAGGCATCACCACGGGAGAAATGTAAAAAGACGGACAACAGCCGTTTCGTGCACAATGCACTTCAACAGGTCCTTTACTCAGGCTCAAGGAAACACTAATTTATACCACATGTGTGAACAAAAAAACTCCACCTTTATCTGAGCGTGTCTTAAAAAAACCCCCTAAAATAAAAAATAAAATTAAAAACAAGCATAATTTACATACACCATATGCAATAAAACTAGCAATCATAACCGCTTCAGAGAAATACTGACATATCCACTTCTTCATTTAGACCCAAAGGACCTGTGGCTTTTATGGAGGATCCATTTGGCCTCTATTTGCAAAAGATGTTTTTTATGATTCCCTCCATGCTGCGGTGCAGACACCCTTTCAATGCCAGTAAACCGTAATGCCTCCGCATTCCCTCCATGTACTTTCCTCATGTGTTCTATAAGTCAAGGGACACCCTTTCCTGTGCTGATAGAATTAAAATGTTCCCTGAATCTTACCCAGAGGGGCCGAATCGTTTTCCCAATGTAGAAAAAACCACATGGGCAAACAATGCATACACTACAAAGGAGGTCCTGCAAGTAATGAATTCCGTGACTTCGTAAAATGTAGGTCCCATTTTTACAGTTTTACCACTTAATTTAAATGGACACCAAGAACAGTTTTTACATGTGCAATTTCCCTTTGGGGCACTGGATTCCAACCAATTATTTTGTTTGTTTTGGAATCTGTTCTTGACTAATAAATCCCAAAGGTTAGTACTTCTTTTACTCGCAAATAGGGGACCCCTACTGACCACATCTATAAGGTCTCTGACACTTTCCAGCAGATGCCAGTTCTGTCTAATGACTGTTCTAATGTGTCTATCCATAGAATTATATGTAAAACTGAAAACAAACCGTTTCTCTTTTCCTTTTTTGGTCTGCCCAGTAATAACTGGTTCACTATTAACTCTCTGTAAGGCAGAATCTAAAACAGTGTCAGGATACCCTCTTTTTTTTAATCTGTTGCGCAATTCATCTGCTTGTCTCTGAAAACCTTCATTGTGACTGTTAAATTTCTTTAGTCTCAAAAATTGACCATAAGGCAAAGAATTTTTTACATAATGGGGGTGTGCACTATTGTAATGTAAGAGGGAATTTGTGGATGAAGATTTGCAAAAAATTTCTGTGTATAAAACTCCATTAACTAACTTTAATCTGACATCCAAAAAATCTATTTCCAAAACTCCAAATTGCGAAGTGAACTTCATATTCATATTATTATGCGAATTAAGAAACTCCACAAATAAATTGAAATCCTCTTTTAACCCAACCCACACAATGAAAATATCGTCCACATAGCGAATGAATAATTTTATATATTTCAAAAAGGGATTAGTGACCGCATAAACTACCTTCTCCTCCAAAACTGCCAAAAACAGGTTAGCAAGGGTACATGTGATGGGAGTACCCATCGCTGTACCCTCTATTTGCCTATACCAGACATTATCAAATTGGAACGCGTTATCGTAAGAATAAAATCAAGACCATCCGTGATGAAATTGATAGTTCCCAGATCTCTATCAGAACTCAACAGCACTTGTCTTGATTGCGTCTACTCCACCCTCATGTGGAATTCTGGTGTATAAATTTTCCACATCTATGGATGCCATCTGGAAATTATCCTGCCAATCAATTTCTTTTAGAACTGTCACAAAATCTTTCGAATCTTTTATATACGAAGGAATCTCCTTGAGGAGAGGAAGCAGAAGCCAGACTATGTACTGGGATAGGTGTTCTGTGAGAGACCCTATCCCAGACAATATAGGGCGGCCTGGAGGATTATTAATGGGCTTGTGTATTTTGGGTATATGATACCAATGAGACTTTCTCAGAAATTCTGGAAACAATTTCTCAGCTTTACGTTTCTCCCGTTCCGATGCCTATGCTTTGTCAATATGAAATAAAGTGAATCATTTCAAGAGAATGGTGAGTGCTGTTATGATTGAGTCACCGTAGGAGGCAAAAATAGAAATGCTAGCTAAGTCCAGAAAACCAGAGAAGTTGGCAGCTATCGGATTGCAGACCCCTGAACCTATCAACACAACTAGCAGTAGCCATGGGGGGCTCCTACGATGCCCTAGGCCCCTCGATCACAGCCGGAGGACTACATAGCCTAAAGACAGAAAGGGAAATCTAAACTGCCCCAGAGCAGACCCCAAAGCAAAAGGAAGCCCCCCCACATATAATGACGGTGAAGCAAGAAGAAAGAACAAAACACAGACAGAAAGATAGACTGAGCAAAGATGGGGCCCACGCTAGCTTAGATAGGAAAGGACAGGAAGGCTGCTGTCTGCAATCCGTGAAAAAACCCTATGAAAATAAGAGCCAACAAACTGACAGTAAAAAAGGCCCTGAAGACGCTAGGCTTCAAAAAAGCTATGTCAGTACTCAGGAATATTCTGAAGACAGAGCAACAGGCAAAAGGAGATTCAGCTCACCCCAGCAGGGAATGGCAGAATCCAGAAAAGCAAGGAAAACAAAACACTAATGCAAAAAGGCAAAGCAGAAATCTTAGCTTTAGATGAGCAGGAATCAGACTGGTTTCCTAGAAGTCCACAGAGAAATCACCCGCAGTCCAGAAGGGCGTCGGCAGCCTTATATCCAGTCATTAACTCCACTCAGCCAGTCATCATAATCAGCCCCAGGTGTTTGACAATCAGGCTCACTACCTTTCTTCACCAGAAGAGGGAGGTCCTCGGGCCTCAGTAGTGAAGGGGAAAATGAACTCACAACAGTACCTCCCCCTTGAGGAGGGGTCACCGAACCCTCAACCACGCCACCAGGGCGATCAGGGTGAGCCCGATGAAAGGCACGCACCAATCTTTTGGCATGAATATCAGAGGCAGAGACCCAGGAATTATCCTCCTGACCATAACCCTTCCACTTAACCAAATATTGGAGTCTCCGTCTAGCCAGATGGGAATCCAGTACTTTCTCTACCTCATATTCCATGTTACCTTCAACCAATACAGGGTCTGGAGGTGCAACCCCCGGAACAACAGGTTCAACAAACCTCTTCAACAAAGATATATGGAACACATTATGGATTTTAAATGTGACAGGAAGAGCCAAACGAAAAGAGACCGGATTAATAATCTCCAAAATCTTGTAAGGTCCAATAAATCTAGGCTTAAACTTAGGAGAAGCCACCTTCATAGCAATATTTTTTGATGATAACCACACCATATCACCAACCTTAAATTGGGGACCAATGGTCCTATGTCGGTTGGAAAACTGCTGGGCCTTTTCCTGGGAGAGAGATAACTTATCCACCACTTGGTCCCAGATCTGGTGCATTCTCTCCACCACCGTGTCAACCCCTGGGCAGGCAGAGGGCTCCACTTGCCCTGAAGAAAATCGAGGATGAAACCCAAAGTTACAAAAAAAAAGGACACATCAAAGTGGCAGAACTAGCTCTATTATTTAAAGCAAATTCGGCCAAGGGCAAAAATGAAACCCAATCATCCTGATCAGCAGAAATAAAACATCTCAAATATGACTCCAAGGTCTGGTTTGTTCTCTCTGTCTGCCCATTGGTCTGAGGGTGAAAAGCAGAGAAGGACAACTGAATTCCCAGCTTGGAACAGAAAGTTCTCCAAAATCTAGACACAAACTGGACTCCTCTGTCAGATACAATGTTCTCAGGAATCCCGTGCAAGCGAACCACCTGTTGTAAAAACAGAGGCACCAATTCAGAGGAAGACGGCAACTTAGGGAGTGGTACAAGATGAACCATCTTAGAGAACCTATCACAGATCACCCAAATAACAGTCATCCTTTGAGAGACAGGCATATCAGAGATGAAATCCATTGAAATATGGGTCCATGGCCTCTTGGGGACAGGCAAAGGCATCAACAACCCACTAGAGCGAGAACACGATTTAGACCGGGAGCACGTCCCACAGGACTGCACAAAATTCCTGACATCACGAGACAAGGAGGGCCACCAAAAAGACCGACTCACCAGATCTCTAGTACCAAAAATACCTGGATGACCAGCCAAAGCAGAGCAATGAACTTCAGACATCACTCTCTTCTTACACTGGTCAGGAACATACAACTTTCAACTGGGACAACGCTCAGGTTTTTCCTCCTGGAACTCTTCCAGAGCACGTCTCAAATCGGGCGAGATGGCAGAAAGAACTACCCCTTCGCCTAAGATGGTAGCAGGCTTGGTCACCACAGGAGAATCAGCAAAGAAGCTCCTAGAGAGGGCGTCAGCCTTGACATTCTTAGTTCCAGGAAGAAAAGAAACCACAAAATCAAAACGTGTAAAAAACAAGGCCCACCTAGCCTGTCTAGGGTTCAAGCGCTTAGCCGACTCTAGGTAAATCAAATTCTTGTGGTCAGTGAGGACCACGACTTGATGCTTAGCTCCCTCCAACCAATGTCTCCACTCCTCAAATGCCCATTTCATGGCTAACAGTTCCCGATTCCCCACATCATAGTTACGTTCAGATGGAGAGAACTTTCGGGAAAAGAAAGCACAGGGATTCATTTTAGATGTTACAGGATCCTTTTGGGACAAAACAGCTCGTGCACCAATCTCAGAAGCATCCACCTCTACTTGGAATAGAAGTGAGACATCAGGTTGCCGCAAAACCGGGGCGGAGGTGAATCTTCGCTTCAGCTCCTGAAAGGAAGAAACAGCCTCCGGAGACCAATTTAACACATCAGCACCCTTCTTAGTCAAATCAGTCAATGGCTTGGCAATACTAGAAAATTTTGCTATAAATTTCCGATAAAAATTAGCAAAGCCCAAAAACTTCTGGAGGGCCTTCAAAGAAGTGGGCTGAACCCAATCGTAAATGGCCTGTACCTTGGCCGGGTCCATTTCAATAGTTGACGGGGACAAAATAAATCCCAAAAAAGAAATCCTCTGTACTCCAAAAAGGCATTTAGATCCTTTGACATACAGGGAATTCTCCCTCAAGATCTGGAACACAGTCCGAATATGTTCCACATGAGAATTCCAATCCTTGGAGAAGATCAAAATATCATCCAGATAGATAATCAAAAACTTATGGACAAAATCTCAGAAAATATCGTTCATGAAGCACTGGAAGACAGAAGGGGCATTAGTGAGCCCAAAAGGCATCACCAGGTGCTCAAAATGTCCCTCCGGAGTATTAAACGCTGTCTTCCATTCATCCCCATGCTTAATGCGAATAAGATTATACGCCCCCCTGAGGTCAAGCTTGGTAAACCAGCAAGCACCTTTAACTCTGGAGAATAGATCAGAAATCAGGGGTAACGGATACTGATATTTAACAGTAATTTTGTTGAGAGCACGATAATCAATACAAGGTCTTAATGATCCATCCTTTTTGGCTACAAAAAAAAAAACGGCACCTAAGGGTGACGAGGATGGTCTAATATGACCCTTCTCCAACGCCTCCTTAATATAGGATTGCATAGCCTCGTGCTCGGGTACAGATAAATTGAAGAGCCGACCCTTGGGAAATTTACACCCCTGGCTCAGTTCAATAGCACAGTCATAACTCCTATGAGGAGGCAGAGACGCAGACTCATTCTCACTAAATACATCATAAAAGCCCGCCAAATAATCAGTAACATCATGCGACTGAGGAGAGGTGGAAAACACCGGAGCCTCACTAAAGGCACGCCGACAACCCCAACTCACCACAGACACAGATTTCCAATCCAAAACTGGATTATGAATTTGTAACCAGGGAAACCCCAGAACAATAGTATCATGCAGATTATGTAACACCAAAAACTTGCAATTTTCTTGATGGTCTGGGGCGACCCGCATTACCACCTGGGTCCAAAACTAAGGTTTATTTTTAGCCAAAGGAGTAGCATCAATCCCCCTCAAAGGGATAGGCGTCTGCAGAGGTGTCATCGGAAATCCACAACGTTTAGCAAAATCCAAGTCCATTAGGTTTAGAGCTGCTCCCGAATCCACAAAAGCCTTGGCGGAAAATGTGGACAGGGAGCAGATCAGAGTAATAGCCAGAAGAAACTTAGGTTGAACACCACCAACAGAAAACGTGTGTGCAAAGCGTTTCTCGCGTTTAGGACAGACAGAAATAATATGCGAGGCATCTCCACAGAAAAAACACAACTTATTACTCCTTCTGAACTCCTGACGCTGCTCTCTGGAAAAAACTCTATCACATTGCATAGGTTCAGACATCTGTTCAACAGGTGGCAACACCTCTCTTGCAGCTCTGCGTTCGCGTAAACGCCGATCAACCTGAATGGCTAAAGACATAGAATCGTCAAGACCAGAGGGAACAGGAAATCCCACTATAGTATCTTTTATGGCTTCTGACAACCCCTTCCGAAAGAGAGCAGCCAAGGCATTATCATTCCAGGTAGTAAGTACTGCCCACTTTCGGAATTTTTGACAGTACAATTCTGCAGAATCACGACCCTGGTTCAATGCCAGCAGGGTCTTTTCAGCCTGATCAATAGCATTAGGTTCGTCATACAACAACCCCAAGGCCTGAAAAAATGCGTTCACATTAGTCAGAATAGGATCATCTGGTTTCAAAGAAAGTGCCCAATCCTGGGGATCGCCACGCAGCAAAGAGATGACAATTTTAACCTGCTGCACAGAGCTCCCTGACGAGTTAGGCTTCAAGGCAAAAAATAATTTACAATTATTTTTGAAATTCAAACATTTAGACCAATCCCCAAAAAATACATCAGGTGTAGGAATCTTTGGTTCAGCAGCATGTGAATGAGCAAGGTAGGCGGAAATTCCCCGCACTTCCGCAGCGAGCTGCTCCACACGATCAGACAATTGCTTTATCTCCATTGAGAGAAAAAAAAATTCCCCCTACGGCCTCAGAGATATAGAGGAAAAAATATACACTTTTTTTTTTTTTTACAATTCTTTCCTGCTATTGATTACCCTAGAATCTGTGGTATGGCGGGTGATTCTGTTATGATTGAGTCACCGTAGGAGGCAAAAATAGAAATGCTAGCTAAGTCCAGAAAACCAGAGAAGTTGGCAGCTATCGGATTGCAGACCCCTGAACCTATCAACACAACTAGCAGTAGCCGTGGGGGGCTCCTACGATGCCCTAGGCCCCTCGATCACAGCCGGAGGACTACATAGCCTAAAGACAGAAAGGGAAATCTAAACTGCCCCAGAGCAGACCCCAAAGCAAAAGGCAGCCCCCCACATATAATGATGGTGAAGCAAGAAGAAAGAACAAAACACAGACAGAAAGATAGACTGAGCAAAGATGGGGCCCACGCTAGCTTAGATAGGAAAGGACAGGAAGGCTGCTGTCTGCAATCCGTGAAAAAACCCTATGAAAATAAGAGCCAACAAACTGACAGTAAAAAAGGCCCTGAAGACGCTAGGCTTCAAAAAAGCTATGTCAGTACTCAGGAATATTCTGAAGACAGAGCAACAGGCAAAAGGAGATTCAGTTCACCCCAGCAGGGAATGGCAGAATCCAGAAAAGCAAGGAAAACAAAACACTAATGCAAAAAGGCAAAGCAGAAATCTTAGCTTTAGATGAGCAGGAATCAGATTGGTTTCCTAGAAGTCCACAGAGAAATCACCCGCAGTCCAGAAGGGCGTCGGCAGCCTTATATCCAGTCATTAACTCCACTCAGCCAGTCATCATAATCAGCCCCAGGTGTTTGACAATCAGGCTCACTACCTTTCTTCACCAGAAGAGGGAGTTCCTCAGGCCTCAGTAGTGAAGGGGAAAATGAACTCACAACAGAGTGCCATCCTGCTGTCTTTTTCTACTGGAATGGAATGGCTATCAGACATGTATAGAAACTGATTCTTATAAAACTGTGCAGTGGTCTCTTAATTTTTGCCAGAGCTGTATATATACAGGAGGCAATATTACAGCTTCTTGATATATGTATAAACTGATATAGTTAATAACACTGTTCTACATATTTTAAAAAGTTATGAGGTTGATTTATGAACAATATTCATCGAAGGCAGCCAAACATCATTGGAGTAAATGAGCGAATATGTTCGGAAACGATTGTCAAATATAAATTCAGCATGAATAGGGTATCAATATGGCACAAATATGGAAAATTCAGATTCGGCAGCCGATTTCGAACATATTCGCTCAACTCTATTACATTTTCCTTTATATCTTTTCTCCATACCTGCAACAACTTGGTGAAATCTCACACAGTGCTTGTTGCTCACTGCTCCACAGTTTGGTGTAAAAAAATCTAGATGCGAATGTAAGAAATTAATCTTTAAGAACATATTATGACCAAGATCCTTATATGTTTTGAAGAGATTTTCATCCAGCTCATAGTCACCTGCACTTGAGTTTCCTGAAAAATTAGTTACCACTAATGCAAATGCTACCCATGCAGCCTTTTCCTTGTTATGCAACAGATGGAGAAACTCCTCATCTTGAAGACGCTTACAGATCTGAGGTCCAACAGACTCCTTCCTTTATGTTTGCTTCATTCAACCACGGTAATTTGTCAATTAAATACTTGAATGCTTTTGCATTTTTATCCATTGCCTTTACAAAGTTCTTCATTAGGCCCTACTTGATATGCAATGCTGGTAACCAAATCTTATGTGGGTCAACAAGTGGTGGATGCAGGACATTTTTACTCCCTGGCTGATGTGAATGTTGGAGAGGTCAGTCTGTCTCTTTTATTGTAGTGATATTATCTTACACGACTATCCCACTCACACAGAAAGCAGCAGAACTTTGTGTTTCCACCCTGGAGACCAAGTAGGAGGGCAACCACCTTTAAGTCACCACAGAGGGGTCACAGATGTTGTTCATTGTTCAGGCACCTCAACAGCTGTTTCATGTTGTCATAGGTTTCTTTCATGTGAACTCAGTAACCAACTGGAATTGAAGGTAACCTATTAGGCTTGTTTTGGATGATTCAATGAAGACCATACAATTCTCTGGATTATGACTTATCTTCAGAGCCTTCATTAAACTGTTGATGTTGTTGCATTCCACAAGATCGGCCTTAATGAAGAAGTATTGAACAAGATCTTTATCACGGTTGCCGAACAAAGACATACTACTCTTATAGCCTGGCGCCAGGAGCTCAACTTTACTCTTTGGCATCTCCAAATTTCTAACAAGATCATTCAGTTCACTTCATGTTATAAGATGTGGTTCAGTTGAGATTGCAGAGAGAAAGCCTGGGTCGTGAGAGGAAGATGCTTCATGACACCAAGCTCCCTCTTCTACCTCATTTGACTTGGCTGAAAATGTCAATATGCTAAGGAGCTAAGATAAGAAATCTTAAAACTGTATACCTTACACACAGGGCCGGCATCACCACTCAGCACACCTGAGCATGTGCCAGGGTCCTGAGCAAACGGGTAGACCCACTCACCATTGGGGACACCGGCACGCTATGGGGCTCATGAGCAAACTGTTTGCAATACTTACCTCTCCTCAATCCCTGCTGGTCGCAGGTCCAGTGTCTTCTGCATCTTGTGACTCAATGATGTCTCAAACAGAGGGTGTGATGACGTCAAAACAGCGCACTCTGTCCTGAGCAGTGCAGAGAGGTAGAAGTCGCTGAAGAGCCATGACCTGCAACAAGCAAAGAAAAGTGGGTATTTGATTTTTTTATGTATGGAGAAATATATAGGGCCTATTCTGCATAGAGCATTATATTGGCCCATTCTGAATGGAGCAATATATGGAGCCCATTCTGTATGGAGCAATATATGGGGCCCATTCTGCATAGAGCATTATTTGGGGCCCATTCGGTATGCAGCAATATATGGAGTCCATTCTGTATGGAGCCCATTCTGTATGGGGATCATTCTGTATGGAGCATTATATGGGGCCCATAATGTATGACGCATTATAAGGGATTCATTCTGTATGGAACATTATATTGGGCTCATACTGTATGGAGCTATATATGGTCCATTCTGTAGGGAGTATAATATGGGGCCCATTCTGTATTGATCTGTATATAGGGCCCATACTGTATGGAACTATATATGGGGCCTATACTGTATGGAGCATTATATGGGTGCCTTACTGTATGGAGCAATATATGGGGCCCATATTGTATGGAGCAAGATATGGGGTCTATTCTGTATGGAGCCTTAGAGTTGTACTCAAAAATTTACATACCCCGGCAGAATCTTGGCTTTCTTGGCCTTTTTTCAGAGAATATGAATGATAACAACAAAACTTTTTCTCCACTCGTGATTAGTGGTTGGTTGAAGACATTTATTGTCAAACTACTGTGTTTTCTCTTTTTAAATCAAAATGATAACCCAAAACATCCAAATTACCCTGATCAAAAGTTTACATACCCTCGTGATTTTCGCCTGATAACATGCACAGAAGCTGACACAAATGGGTTTGAATGTTTTTTTTTTAAATGGTGCCCCTAAGATGATAAAATACTGAAGAAGGCTCAATAGATTAAACAGATGATTTAACAGACTAGCTACTAACAATGCTATAATGATGATGAAATAATGAAGACACACTTTTTCTCTAAGGTTTCATGAAAGATGTCATAAGTAATCACAACCTTCTCTGGATCTTAAAAATGAATGCCAATCAGCAAATTTAAGCATCGTATTCATTTTCAGCACCACAAAATTAGTTAGGTTCAATTGTTTGCATCTCTGAACCAATTTAGCTGTAGAACAATGTCATTTCTGCCAGATGGTCAGTAATTGAGACTTTTAAAACATAGTTAAACAATGGCAAAATTGCATTTTTTTTCCTAATCCTTCTCAGAAATAAAAAAAATAATAAATTGCTTCCTTTATAAAAGGTAGCATTTCTCCTTGTGGCGAGTGACATACTGGCTCTGTCATGCCAAGGTGAGGAGGCTTATTCACTGTGCAATGCTCCTCTGGGAAATGTAATATGCAAATTGCCTCTTCAGAAAGGATGAGGAATTGAACTCTATATCGAATGAGCCTCCTTACCCTGGCATGCCAGATCGGTATGTCACTCTCTACAAGGAGAAATGTTACCCCTTAGACCTCAATCCAGAGCCTCTCACCCAGCCAAATCATGCTTTTCACTGATGAGGTGTAGGTAACAGCAGGTACACAGGATGCTGTGACGAGACGCGAGACTGAGTTGAACTTTGGCTTGAGAACTTTTATGAATTTAAGCCGCTAGGGCTATGCTAAGCAACCAAAAACAATAACAGCTATTGTCCTCGCAGGGACTCTGCACAACCAAACACTTTAAAAGAGAACACGACTAATCCGGCAAAAGCCGGTTGCTATATGGCCGTGATATGGCCGATTACGGGTCCTTATTTCCTATAGTGTCACTTATCCGTCCTGACGTCCCTCGGCGTCTCTCATGAGGCTGCGTTGGCGTCACAGCCGCTGGGCCCAGCTGCTGAGGATCTGTCGCAGTCTTCGGGCGCCCGGCGCCCATGAGGAGTTGGGGCACAACAGGCCCTGATGAAGTCCTTTGAGGTAACCCCCTGTAGAAACAGCGGGGTTCTGCTCGTAAGCGAGTTCAATGAGACTCCAGTCTCCAAACAGGGTTGTGTCTCAGTTACCAGGAGTGGCGGTTGGTAGGCCACATGCACGGCCAGGGCCTAGGTGAAGAGTTTCTCTGTAGGTGAGGAGTAGGCCCCATATGCCGATGATGAAGAGTCCGCAGCCGTGGGGCGGTAGTGGGAAGGCCACAGCCGTGGGCTGGAGTGAAGCGGCAGCGGCTGCGAGGGGCGGCGGACCAGCCGCAACAAGCTGGAGCACAGCGGTAACAGCTGCGGAAGACATTGGGCAGGAAGTGACCCCAGATTGGAGTGAAGCGACAGTCTCTTGTTGGTAGGTTCATCTCTTACTCTCCGCAGGCCGATGGTCTCCTCTCTGGTCACCGTCTGTCACTCTGGCTCTCTCAAACTCCCACAGTCCCTTGCTTCGTGTCTGCTGTTCCGCCAACTGACCCCCCTGCGTGCTCCCTGTCCCTTTTATACTCGCCCCTCCCCTTGCTGTCCTGTTACTCCCAGCAGTTCACTCTCCTCCTTCGTTCCCCGGGTACTGTTCCCGTAGGAGCCTAGATGGCGGTCCCCTTGGTTCCGGTCCGGACACTCTGCGGGGGCTCTCCTCCCTACAGAGGGGAAATAACACAAAACACTGTGTCAGCAAATTGAGATTCTGATTCTGAGTCAGACTGCAAGACTTGTCAAATGGTTGATAATGACTTATAGGATTGCTGCTATAGAGTTCAAGTCTCCTTCATTTCTGAAGAGGCAATTTGCATATTATGTTTATAAAAGTTAGTTATTAAATTATATGCATCTTAAAATTTTGCTTCTGACAACAACAGATCTCACAAAAAACAAGCCGTGATTAGCGTGAAGCGGATCCATTGAAGTTCAGGTTCATCGAGTTCAGACAAACTTTAGTCCAAAGTTCGGTTAGGGTAACAGAACTTGACGATGGACCTGAACCCAATGGCCCAAACTTTGGTGCTGTAAAATGATTGTACTAAGGGCTAGGAGGCTGAAAAGAAAGTAAAATGGGGTTAGGAGCAGGACAATTGCCCTGCAAACAAATGTGGATAAGGAAATTAATTACAATAATATAAAATATAAAAAATAATCTTGAGTGAGGAGGTGGAGGTCCAAGTGGAGGAGAGGAGCAGTACCTTGCATATGTATTTTTCAATACTTGTTAATAAATAAATGCATAAAAAACAGCATGGGTTTCTAATAACCTGCCAGTCAGCTGTGAGCTGGTCGTATTATGCTGGGAAAGAGCAAGATCCATGTACCTTCCCAGTCTATTAGTGTCAGCCCTCATCTGTCTGCTTTGCATTTGCTGGTGCATCTATTAGATGCGCCAATTCTGATGCTTAGCCTATTTATTAAAAATACGAGGAACCCATGTTGCTTTTTTAGTTATTTATTTTTTTATACTGTTCCTTACTCGAGCTGTCTATAGTCAGACCACAATGCCGCAGCAACCTGTGAACCGGCGGTTATACAGGCCGGGTCATAAGTAACTCCGATCAATCACAGCCATGCCAATACTTGTCAAAACTGTGATGGCTGTGGAAGTGCCCACATTGGCTGCAGCCTTTCAACAAGCTTTATTAAGCATCTAAAATTCGAACAGTAACACTGACTTCTTACGGTCTTCTGGGTTTCCTCATCCCTAACTATTATATGTCTACATTGAAGGATTAAAAAAAATTGCTCCCAGAAAGCAACAATAAAAGAATAGGAAAAAAAAATGTTATACTCTTCAGTTTTTCCTCCAGTTCTCCTTAAAGCTATAACATAGTAACATAGTTTTGAAGGCTGAAGGAAGACCTTATGTCCATCTAGTTCAGCCTATTTTTAGTGCAGCTGTTCTGCATTGTTGATCCTGGGGAAGGCAAAAAACCCACAGAGTAGAAGCCAATTTTCTCGATAGGGAAAAAATTCCTTCCCCTAAGCTGGGTCAACCATCTGCCTATAATATTATGTTATTCGTAACCTTCTATACTGTTACTCACAAGAAAAGCATCCATTCCTTTCTTAAATTCATTCAGTGAGTTGGCCATCACCACTTCCTCAGTAAGAGAATTCCAGAGCCTCACTGCTCTTACCCTGAAGAACCCTCTTCTATGCTGGTGCAGAAATTGTCTTTCCTCCAAACGAAGAGAATGCCCCCTTGTTCTTGTCACAGTCCTTGGTACAAACAGTTCATTGGAGAGATCTCTGTATTGCCCTCTGATATACTTGTACATATATATTAGGTCCCTAAGTCTTCACTTTTCTAGAGTAAAGAGACCTAATTTTGATAACCTTTCTGAGTATTGTAGTGAACCAACTCCATTTATCATTTTAGTAGCCCGCCTTTGAACCCTTTCAAGTTCAGTAATGTCTTTCTTGAGCACCGGCGTCCAAAATTGCACACAATACTCCAAGTGTGGTCTGACGAGTGATTTGCACAGAGGGAGAATTATGTTTTCATCTCGTGTCCCCAGACCTCTTCTAATGCATCCCATGACCCTATATGCTTTGGTGGCAGCTGCCTGACACTGGGCACTCCAATTTAGCTTCTTATTGATTAAGATGCCTAAGTCTTTTTCCATGTCTGATTTCCCCAGCAGTTTCCCATTTAGTAAGTAATTGTAGCATCTATTTTTCCTTCCCATGTGCATAACCTTACACTTATCTGTGTTAAACCTCATTTGCCATTTTTCAGCCCAATTCTCCAATTTACTCAAATCTGTCTGTAGTTGCAAACTGTCTTCCTTTGTGTTAACTACCTTACATAGTTTTGTATCATCTGCAAATACTGATATTAAATCGTGTAAGCCATCCACTAGATCATTAATAAATATATTAAATAGTAGGGGGCCCAATACAGAACCCTGTGGTACCCCACTAGTAACCCTGGCCCAGTCTGAGTATGCACCATTAATAACCACTCTTTGTTTTCTATTACTAAGCCAGCTACCTACCCTAGCCCAAGCTTTCTCATCTTACTTACCAATCTCTTATGTGGGACAGTGTCAAATGCTTTAGCGAAGTCGAGATAAATGACATCCAATGATTCTCCTTGGTCCATTTGAGAGCTGACATCCTCATAGAAGCTGATCAGGTTAGTTTGACATGAGCGATCCTTCATAAATCCATGTTGATATGGAGTTAAACATTTATTAACATTGAGATATTCCATAATGGTATCCCTTAGAAACTCTTCTAAAATTTTACCCACAACAGATGTTTAGCTTACCGGCCTATAGTTTCCAGGTTCCCTTTTACACCCCTTTTAGAATATTGGTACCACATTTGCTTGCCGCCAATCAAAAGGAACAGACCCAGTTTCTATAGAGTCTTTAAATATAAGGAATAGAGGCCTGTCTATCACATTACTTAACTCCCTTGAAACCTGAGGGTGAATGACATCAGGGCCTGGTGATTTGTCAATTTTAATCTTGCTAAGGCGGTTCTGCACTTCTTCCTAGGTTAGGCAGGTAATGCTTAATGTGAAGTTTACATTATCACTCTGCATTTCCCCTGGCAAATCCTT
Source organism: Dendrobates tinctorius (assembly GCF_039654945.1). Lineage (NCBI taxonomy): Eukaryota > Metazoa > Chordata > Amphibia > Anura > Dendrobatidae > Dendrobates > Dendrobates tinctorius. Next base: position 1,014,507 of record NW_027362012.1, on the reverse strand, counting down.
GTCCTGTGTGAACACTAGAGATGAGCGACTTTGCCTTTTTTCGGGTCGAGTCGGGTTTCGTGAAACCAGACTTTCGCAAAAGTCGGGTCGAACGAAATCGGCCATTTATCGTGAAAAGTTGAAGGCCGACTGAAACACGAAACCCAATGCAAGTCAATGGGGAAGCAAAGTCGGCAGGGAGTGGAGGACAGTAAACACACCTACAGTGGCCATTTGAATGCCAAAAACATCATTTTTTATTACTGAAGCTTGTCAACCTTAATTTACTTCATAATAATAGTTACACACTGAAAAATGAGGGTTATTTGGCTAAAGTTGTGGGGGGGTAGGGCTGACTCCAGGTTTTCATGTGCCCTGGGCCAAAGAGCGCCCCTTTAACACATACCACAACTCATGATGCTCCGATACGGCAGAGAAATAGCGGTATAGTACAATGAAAAATACTTCACGTTTTACATCTCATGACTGATATCGATTTTAAATTCTCCAATAGCTCCAAAAACGGACAGTATATTACTCCATACAGTATTATGGGCACCGCATAGTGCGCTATACAGAGTAATGAGGCCCATATATTTTTCCATACAGAATCATTGGTCCCATATAATGTTCCATACAGTATATGATGAGCTCCACATAATGCTACAGTATATGTTGGTCCCCATGGATGAAGCTCCACTGTCTTAGGCTTGTTTCACACTTGCGTTTTTTTGCGCTGTATTTTAGCGCTAAAAAACGCATGTGCTTTTTTCCCTATATTTTGCATGGGATGCGCTTATGTGCGCATACACATGCGTTTGTATGCGTTTTTACGCGCATGCGTTTTTTTGTGGTGTGCGCTCGGGCACGCAAAATGCATCCTGTTGCATTTTTTGGGCGTCCGACTTGCCTCAAAAAAATGCATGCGCGCGCAATGCTTTTTTTACAACAAGATACCCATTATAAGTCTATTGGTGCGCATATGTGCGCATTGGCATGCTCATGTATGCGTTTTTTTGCACATGCGTTTTTTTGTTGACCATTGGTTAGACAATGGAAATTAGGAGTTTGAGTTAGAGTTAGGGTTAGATAAGGGGGTTTAGGGTTAGGGTTAGGGTTTGGGTTACTGTTAGTATGGTTTGGTTAAGGGTTAGGGTTTAGGGTTAGTTAGGGTTTAGGGTTAGGGTTTGGGTTAGGGTTAGTAGGGTTTGGTTAAGGGTTAGAGTTAGGGTTAGGGTATGGTTTGGTTAAGGGTTAGGGTATGGTTTGGTTAAGGGTTATGGTTAGTAAAGTCATGGTTTGGGTTAGTGTAAGAGGCCAACTAATGTTGGAAAAAACGCAAACGCGGTAAAAACGCACTAAAAACGCATACAAACGCATAAAAACGCTGCGTTTTTTTCATGCATGCTCATAAAAATGCTTGAAAAAACCGCAGCATTTGTATGCATTTGTATACGTTTTTTCCATGCGTTTTTTTGCGGGAAAAACGCGCTGCAAAACAAAGCAAGTGTGAAAGTAGCCTTATGGGCCCAAATAATGCTCCATGTATAATGGGCCCCATTTCTAATGCTCTAGTGTATAATGGGCCCTGTAAATGCTGCTCCAGTGTCTGATGTCCACCTTTGGAATGCTCCAGTGTATGGTGGGCCCCATATATCATTCTCCAGAGTATAGTGCTCCACAAAAATTGGTGTCCCAAAATTGAAAACAATTAAATAAGACTCCTCGCTAGGGAATCCCTGTACTAGTCTGGACTCCTCGTCATCCCCATCTTCCATCTCACTGCACTTGGCTGTTTAAGCAGAGGGCGTACAGACGTGATGTCATTGCACTCTCTGATCAGAATATCACTGTCAGGACACGCGGAAGACGTCATGGCGGTGGAGCAGGGAGAGGTAAGTATTTCAACTTTGCAAGTGTTGTGATCTGGAGCAAGCAGGGGGGGCCCACTCTTTGGCGATGGCACTGGCACAGGGCCCCTCATAGTACGGCAGTATGTGGCGGTGTGTCTGATGGCGGATGGGCCCTCCCACCGGCAGAGACACTTTTGCGTACTATAAGGGACCCTATGCCAGTGCCGTCGCCCATGAGTATGCCCCCCCACCTGCTCAAGGAACCTGCACTTTCATCTACACCTTCCTCTTTGTCACCGTGTGAGGTGGTATAGTATGCGGGAAGGGGAACCTGAGTTTCCTCAGGGTCAGATTCTGGCTGTGTAGAGTGTGAGGGGAATGTAGTGGTCTGGGTCAATGTACCAGCAGCATATGGCTGGGCATCAGTGCACTTGTAGCGTCCCCAGGAGTATGGTCGTCACAGTGACATTACCTTCCTCCTAGGGAGTGTGATGTCATGCTTGGGAGCAACGAAGGATCTCTCTTGCAGTTAAACCAACACACAACACATTTCCCACTCCAGGCCAGCAGGGAGACCTCTGAACCTGACTGCTGAGGAGCTGCTCTCTGTGGTCGGGAGGAGGAAAGTTAGGGCACTCTGTGCAGAGAAGGGGAAGTGTGTGGACGTGAGAAGGGGAGCTGGAGGATGAGCAGAGTTAAGGCTCACTCCTAGCTGGAGCGCATGGTCCGGATTCAGGTCTCCGAGTTTGTAGGAACACTGATGTTCCTGCAGCAGAAACCGGAGGAAGTAGCAGCTGTAAATGCTCTGTACCCAACTAAGGCTCGGAGGCCCCAGCATCGACGTGTGGGAGCCAGAAGGAAAAGGCTATGGCTGCCTGCCATACGAGAAAGTTCCAAAAGAGAGTCAACAGGGGGAACTTCATTGAACTCAGCACTGCGAGTACCTCAGATAAGCGCTAGAACGGAGGCCACACTACCTATCTGCAGAGAGAGAATTCGAAATTGGCTTCCAGGCTGACCAACTCCTTCTCCATCTGTACTCTGGGTCCTGGACGGCACTTACCAAGTACAGGTAAAGGAACTGCACGACTGTGTCTGTCATCTTTCTCCTATGCCTGGCGCACGGCTCTGCTACATCCTGCATTGCACACCATCTACCAACTCTTTCATCTGCCCTGCGACTACGGCCCTACCTGTGCAGGACTTCTACATCTTAGCTGCACCACAACATCTGTCCCAGAGAAGCGACACTGCAGCGTTGGTCAATCTAATCAGAAACCACAGGTGGCATCATGTATCATTCACCTATAAACGTAATTCACCCCTTTGCATGGATGCCCAGGGCCACGGAATAGTTCACCACCACCGTGACACATCCCTGGGAGACACCGGCCCGGTACCGATTAACCCCGCTGCCCTGGCTGGCCACTCACACTCCATGTCAGATTCATCTTGGACTTGGGAATTCACGATTTAACTTGATAACCCAGGCATGGTATGATAGAGCTACATGGACTAATGTGAAGTGTGGCCTGCTGCATCATTCACTTTTGGTGGGGGTGAAGGACACAAGGAAAGGGGTTCTTCCTGACCAGGAGCCAGCACTTGACGACTCAGTGCTTGCATTTTTTGAAACTTCAGAAGAGGAGGGCATATTTGCTGGAGTCTGTTTCGGCAATGTAAGCCAAAACAAGTTCCTCATGCTCCGCCTTTAAAAGCGGTTAACCTACTCCCAGAAAAGGTAGCTTTCCAGGTGTTCTGGAGCCAGACCATGACGCAGGCGCCACACCTCCTGCCTTAGCTGCTATTGTGCTTTTGCCACTACCAGCAGATGCGCCCCCCCCCCACACCCACATCCGCGGTCTCTTACACCAAACTTCAAAATAACATCAGATATATGGAACTGTATCAGAAGCGTAAAGCTCTGTTCAGTCAAATGATAATTGTCAATCTCCCTATATATTCCATCAGTCACACAGAGACTCTCATAGGCTCAGTATGGATTAGACAAGAATATAAAAATTAGACAAAGTGTACAGTATCATCAGATAGCAGGTATATATAGTATAGTTTAAACATTCTAAATCTCTGTAGATATTTGAGGAGGCACACACAGACACTTTCAGGCTCAGTATTGGATTACAACACAATCTAAAAAGCCGTAAAACGGTAATGGATCTCGAGTACAGCTGCATACAGTGTAGGTGTCATTGTTGTCAATCTCAGTATTTATTTCCACAGTCAGAAAATAACTCTCACTTGGTCAGTTTGGATTAGACCAGAATATAACAAGCAGTAAATGGGTAATGTATCACAAGCGTAGAGCTGCATACAGTGTTGGGGTAATTTTTAAATGTACATCTAAATTGCAGGAGTAACCCATAGACACTCACACGCTCAGGATGGATCACACCACAGTATAACAAGAAGATCCGCAAGAAATAATCACACATGTGGGACAATGTTACAGGTGTCAATGATACACTTAGAATGTTGGTTGGAGGAGGACTTCCTGGCAGAAAGGGTACAGTATCACCAGATACCAGGTATATATAGCATAGTTTAAACATTAAGAATGTACGTCTATATATCAGGAGTAGTGTTGAGCCACCCCGCTAGTGTTTTGGTTCGTCGCACAGGAGGCAAGTTCGTCGAATGTTCGTCGAACGTTCAACGAACACCGTCGAACCCCATTGAAAACAATGGCAGGGTAACACAAACACCTAGAAAACAATTACAAAACACCTTAAAAGGTGTCCCAAAAGCAGACAAAATGCTCAGAAGACAAAAATAACATATGGAAAAGGGCAACTACATTTAGAAAAGAGGTGGAAGAGTAAAAGGAGGAGGTGGAGGAGACACAGATATAGGCTTGTCATGCCCTTATGAAGTCAAGAAAGGCTGGAATAAAAATGTAAAATACAAACAAAAAAAAATTCTGAAATCCAACTCGATCATATACCGTCGGACTTCCCACCAATAAATTATGTCAACTGCCGATTGGGCGGCGTTATTCCCATGAACCTCCAAGCAACGTCCACGAAGGCAAAGTGTTTGGTTTCCGGGGGCAGTATGATTGCAAAGCTGAACCTTAAAGAAATGTCCAAAAGGGCACCACCAGGAGTGGAGCCTGCGGCTTAATTGGACTCCACCCGGGAAACCACAACCATGCCACCTAAAGAAAAGATGCACACATTGAAAGCTTTGTCGATTCTGTGTGTGGTGTGGTATGTCCGTTTGTAGTTGTGCTAGCGATTTCTCAGCTTTATTCCGTTAACGACCGAGACTCCGGCATGCCCCCGCGGTACGCGTCAAGCTTACTAGAGGGATACGTGAGGCTCTGGCACATGAGATCGAGCAATAACAGGTCTATCATGCCCTTACATGTCCGGGGCTGCATGCGCGCTATACTGACAGGACCAGCTTTTGTCGCTTACAGGTGCAGAAAACCCGCTGAACACAGTTAGTGATGGGGATCTGGGATTCCAATTATTCCCCGCGAACGATGATTTCCCAGTAAGTGCAGGTCAACCGCAATTCCGGAATTAGGCCTAACCGGCATTCCTGAAAAAATGAAAAAATTACGCGTCCAAACAACAGGTGCTGTAGCTTGCTTAACAGCTCGGCAGCCGTTCTCAGGCCCAGTATGGATTCGACAACATTGTAGAAAGTTGATAAAGGGTACAGTTTCACTGGATAACACGTATATATGTAGCATGGTTTACACATTAAAAACCTATGTTTATATATCTGGAGGCAGGCTCAGACGTTCTCAGGCCCAGTATGGATTAGACGTAATTGGACAAAGGTGAGAAAGGGTAACATATCACCGGATTACAGGTATGTATAGCATAGTTTACACATTAAAAATTTGTTTATAGATCAGGAGGCAGACTCAGACGGTCTCAGGCCCAGTGTGGATTTGACCAGATTGTACAAAGTTGAGAAAGGGTACTGGATAGCAGGTATATATAAAATAGTTTAAACATTTAAAATCTCCGTGTTCTCAGTATGGATTAGACAACAATATACACTTTTGGTGGTATTTTTAAATCTTCATATATATTTCTGTCTCAGTAAGACAGTACAGCCTCTCCGCAATAGGAAATGAGATGCATACAATTACTGACCTAAAGTCTAGTGATTGCAGAAATCTAGGAATTGCTAGTCACGGGAAAAACTTCTGTCACAATTCTCAGAGGCGATGCTAACCCTCAATTAATTTGTGTGTGGAGACAGCGAAAACATTTCTTTGTGAAGAAAGTGTTGCTGTATCGCAGTACCGTTGATCCCATCAACGTTACTCATCTCCATCAAATTTTGATCACAGGGAGAGATGTAAACATGGTGCTCACTGCCTATCATGATCTGTCATGTAACTTTGGAGTGCAAAAGGCAGAAACCACAGGCCGTAGGCGATTCTATGGGATTGGCATGAGAGGGCACATTTAAAAATGTGTGCCAGAATGTCACACATCTGTGAGTAGGAAAACTGTGAAAGCTGATGATAAACCACCACTGCATGTCATTGTGAGTCGACGTCCATAAGAAATGGAAGCCATTGATCATCTGAAGCTAGAGCCCGACCAGCGGGACAGGGCATAGCTACGTCTTAACCATCATCTATCACTTCAACAAATTTGTAGTGGCAGTCCCAGTGAAGGATTTGACAGCCCAGACTAAACAGCGGAGGAGCAGGGAGAGATAAACATTGCAAATGCTGTGGCCCTGCCCAAGCAAGGGGGGCACACACGTGGGTGTCTGTACTGGCACTGGGCCCCTCATAGTATGGCGGTGTGTCTGATGGTGGGTGTGCACTTGATTGCACTTTGAGGGACCCTGTGCCAGTTCTCGCACCCAAGAGTCGGCCTACCCACCTGGCCAGGGCAACTGCACTCGCACGGTTGTGTGCGCTAGGTGGTGACCCCGGCCATGGGGGGGAGGCAGCCCAGTTAGGGAGGTTTAGAAAATGGCATATGTTGATGTGGGACATTCAGCTGCTGCTAAAGGCGAAATTGGTCAAGTCCGAGGAAGAGGAGGACCAAAGCAAGCCATTTTTCTGTCAACCTATGTGTCATCAGGGTAAGGTGGAACAAAATCCTTGGAAACCCATGCATGGCTCATTTTAATGAAGGTTAGATGATCCACATTTTGGGTCGACAGACGCGTCCTTTTTTCTGTCAGGATTGATCCACCTGCACTGAAGACTCTTTCCGATAGCACACTTGCAGCTGGGCGAGTGAGCTCCTGTAAGGCATATTGTGCCTATTCAGGCCAGGTGTCCAGTTTAGCGGCCCAATAGTCAAATGGGAATGACCTGTGAGGGAGAACATCGATATGGGACGAGAAGTAGTTTGTAACCATAGTTGACATCTGCTGTCTCCTGTCACTTTCAATCGATGCAGTATTACCAGTCGTGTGAGCGGGACTTGAAAAATTAGTCCACAACTTGGTCATGAAACCCCTGTCTCCAACGCCACTTCTAATGTGTGCACCACGAGCACCTCTTCCAAGCTGCCCCGGCCCCTACGGCTCGTGTGAGAACCATCACCGCTGCTGTGTGCTGGGAATGCCTCAACCAACCGGTTTACCAGAGTTGCTTGTTTGTTAGCCAATATTAGGTCAAGGTTCTCCTGTGGCATTATGTTTTGGAATTTGCCTTTATAGCATGGATCCAGGATGCTGGCCAACCAGTAGTCATCATCGTTCATCATTTTGGCAATGCGGGGGTCCCTTTTTAGGATCTGCAAAGCATAATCTGACATGTGGGCCAATGTTCCCGGTGTCAATGATGCACTGCGAGTGCTGGGTGGAGGAGCACTTTCTGGCAAATCCACATCCCTCCAGTCACACACAAACCCTGTACCAGACCTTGCCACGCCAACATTTTTTCTTGCCCCACGAGAAGCATCCTCCTCCCCTAAATAATCATCCCCATCATCATCCCCTTCCTCCTCTTCCTCTTCTTCCTCCACCTCATCCAGGAGAGGTCCCGGATCAGACAATGGCTGACTGTCATCAAGGCTTCCCTCCTCTTCCTCCTCTTCAACCTCAGCTGCAGACGCCTGCTCCTTAATGTGCGTCAAAGTTTGCATGAACAGACGCATAAGTAGGATGCTCACGCTTATGATGGCATCGTCTGTGCTTACCAGCCGTGTGCATTCCTCAAAACACTGAAGGACTTTACAGAGGTATTTCAGCTTCGACCACTGCACACCTGTCAACTCCTTGTCTGCCCTCAAAGTGCCTGCCCGTGTATCCTCCCACAAATGCATTATGGCCTGCCTCTGTTCGCACAGCCGCTCAACCATGTGCATGGTGGAGTTCCACCTAGTTGCAACGTCGATAATTAGGCGGTGCTTGGGAAGGTGGAGCAATCGCTGCAGCTTCTGCATACGACTGGAGTGTACCGGCGACTGGCAGATGTGCAAGCACAGTCTTCGAACCTTATGGAGCAGGCCTGTTAACTCCGGATAATTATTGAGGAAGCACTGCACCACCAGGTTCAAGGTGTGAGCCAAGCAAGGTATGTGTATGAGTTTTGAAAGGGCTATGGCTGCCACAAAATTCCAGCCGTTATCACTAACTACCTTGCTTGTCTCAAGATGTAGACTGCCCAGCCATGACTCAGTTTGTCGCTGAAAGTAGTCGGCCAGTACCTCCGCGGTGTGTCTGCCACCCAAACACGTCATCTTCAACACAGCCTGCTGATGCTTTCCACTAGCTGATCGATAGGGGGACACCTCGTGTGCAACACTGGCAGCTGCGGATGGAGTGCTCGTGCGACTGCGCTCTGTGGATGAGCTTTCACTTTTGGAGGAGGAGGAGGAGGGTCGAACGCCTACAGCCAACTGTTTCCTATACCGTGGGCTAGGCAGCACTGTCCCACCACCGCTGTCCCCTGTGGACCCTGCATCCACCACATTAACCCAGTGCACAGTGATGGACACGTAACGTCCCTGGCCATGCCTACTGGACCATGCATCAGTTGTGAGGTGCACCTTTCCACTCACTGATTGCTTGAGTGCATGGACAATACAGTCTTTCACATGAAGGTGGAGGGCTGGGATGGCTTTGTGAGAAAAGAAGTGGTGACTGAGTAGGCCATGAGTTCGCAGAAAGCTGCTCTTTCAAACAAGCAATAAGGCATCATCTCTAACGAGATTAGTTTGGCAATGTGGGCGTTCAAACCCAGTGTACGTGGATGAGAGGATGAGTACTTTCTTGTCCTACTCATAGTCTCTGGTAGGGTGAGCTGGACTTGAGAGCTGCATATGGTGGAACTAGCGGTGGACATGGCGGACTGAGAGAGGGTTGATGATGGTGATGGAGTTGGTGTTCTTTCTGATGGCCTAGATTCAGTCTTTCATTGATATAACATTGTGATTCCCTGACTGCTTTGCCCTTGCGATGTCAACTCAACATTTGCTGCTGGTGGTGTGCTAACTGGTGGGCTTACAGTGGGGGAAGCGATGTAGCGTTGCTGACTACCTTCATTCGGAGCAGATGCACATGTGGTACGTGAGGTTTGGTAGTCAGTCCATGCTTGCAAGTGCATGGTGGTAAAATGTCTAAGCATGCACCTGGTATTCAAATTTCTCAGATTTTTCCCTCGGCTAAAGGTCTTTGCGCACTTCTTACAGATAACCTTTGCCTGATCATTAGGATTTTGTTCAAAAAAGTGCCACACTGCACTCTTCCTACTATGGAAGACATTTTGTGGCCTTGCACGTTGTGCTATTTTGACCATCTAGCCAAGCTGTCCTGCAACTCTTTTGTTTTTTGTAACCCGTTTTTGGACTGCTCCGGGTCTGCCAGATAACAGCTGTTGCGATGTCGATGCCTGCTGCGGATGCTCCTCCTCCTCTTCTGAGCTATTGGCAGCGGCACTCTCTTCCCCCAATGGATGCCAATCTGGGTCAACAACTGGGTCATCCATTACCTCCTCTTCAATGTCATGTGCACCTTCCTCTGTGTTACCGTGTCTGGTGGTATAGTATGCGGGAAGGGGCACCTGAGTTTCATCAGGGTCAGATTCTGGCTCAGTACACTGCGAGGATAATGTAGTGCTCTGAGTGAATGTACCAGCAGATAAATCTAGCAGTGGCTGTGCATCAGTGCACTCCATTTCAGATTCATCTTGGCCTGGGTAATTCATAATTTGACTTGACAACCCTGGCATGGTATGTGAAAACAGCTCCATGGAATAATCTGTAGTGTGGCCTGCCGCATCCTTCAATTTTAGTTGGGGTGAAGGACACAAGGAAAGGTGTGGTTCATGACCATGAGCCTCCAATGACGACTCAGTGCTTTTTTTTTTTAAAACTTCAGAAGAGGAGGTGATAGAGCTGGAGGCTGAGTCAGCAATGTAAGCCAAAACTTGTTCCTGAAGCTCCGGCTTTAAAAGCGGTTTACCTACTCCCAGAAAAGGGAGCCTTCGAGGCCTCGTGGAGCCAGACGATGACGCAGGCTCAACACCTCCTGCATTTGGTGCTACTTTGCTTTTGCCACTACCAGCAGATCCACCACCAACACCATCATTACCAGCTGGCAACCCCCGCCCACTTCCACGGACTCTTCCACCACACTTCCTCATTTTTGGGGAAAATGTACCCCAAATTCCACCAACTATATGGTACTGTAAAACAAGGTACAAGGTGTATATAGTAGTGGGGAGAATTTGAATCTCCTTATACACTTCTGGATACTGAAGTATTCTCTCAGACCCAGTGTATATTACACCTCAATGTAACAGGCTAATTTTGGATGGTGTAAAAAATGTGTATAGAGGACTGGGGAGAATTTGAATCTCCTTACACACTTCAGGATACTGAAGGATTCTCTCAGGCCCTGTGTATGTTACACCTCAATGTAACAGGCTGATTTTGGATGGTGTAAAAAATGTGTATAGAGGACTGGGGAGAATTTGAATCTCCTTACACACTTCTGGATACTGAAGTATTCTCTCAGGCCCAGTGTATATTACACCTCAATGTAACAGGCTGATTTTGGATGGTGTAAAAAATGTGTATAGAGGACTGGGGAGAATTTGAATCTCCTTACACACTTCTGGATACTGAAGTATTCTCTCAGGCCCAGTGTATATTACACCGCAATGTAACAGGCTGATTTTGGATGGTGTAAAAAATGTGTATAGAGGACTGGGGAGAATTTGAATCTCCTTACACACTCCTGGATACTGAAGGATTCTCTCAGGCCCTGTGTATGTTACACCTCAATGTAACAGGCAGATTTTGGATGGTGTAAAAAATGTGTATAGAGGACTGGGGAGAATTGGAATCTCTTTACAGACTTGAGGACACTGAAGGATTCTCTCAGGCCCAGTGTATATTACACTGAAATGTAATAGGCTGATTTTGGATGGTGTAAAAAATGTGTATAGAGGACTGGGGAGAATTTGAATCTCCTTACACAATTCTGGATACTGAAGGATTCTCTCAAGCCCAGTGTATGTTACACCTCAATGTAACAGGCTGATTTTGGATGGTGCAAAAAAATGTCTATAGAGGACTGGGGAGAATTGGAATCTCTCTACAGACTTCAGGACACAGTTGTATTCTGTCAGGCCCTGTGTATTTTACACCTCAAATTAACAGACTGATTCTGGATGGTGTAAAAAAGGTGTATAGAGGACTGGGGAGAAATGGAATCTCTCTACAGACTTCAGGACACAGTTGGATTCTGTCAGGCCCTGTGTATTTTACACCTCAATGTAACAGGCTGATTCTGGATGGTGTAAAAAAGGTGTATAGAGGACTGGGGAGAAATGGAATCACTCTACAGACTTCAGGACACAGTTGGATTCTGTCAGGCCCTGGGTATATTACACCTCAAATTAACAGGCTGATTCTGGATGGTGTAAAAGAGGTGTATAGAGGACTGGGGAGAAATGGAATCTCTCTACAGACTTCAGTACACAGTTGGATTCTGTCAGGCCCTGGGTATATTACACCTCAAAGTAACAGGCTGATTCTGGATGGTGTAAATAATGTGTATAGAGGACTGGGGAGAATTGGAATCTCTCTACAGACTTGAGGACACTGAAGGATTCTCTCAGGCCTAGTGTATATTACACTGCAATGTAACAGGCTGATTTTGGATGGTGTAAAAAATGTGTATAGAGGACTGGGGAGAATTTGAATCTCCTTACACACTTCTGGATACTGAAGGATTCTCTCAGGCCCTGTGTATGTTACACCTCAATGTAACAGGCAGATTTTGGATGGTGTAAAAAATGTCCATAGACAACTGGGGAGATTTGGAATCTCTCTACAGATGTGAGGACACTGTTGTATTCTCTCAGGCCCTGTGTATATTACACCCCAATGTATAAGGCTGATTTTGGATGGTGTTAAATGTGTATAGAGGACTGGGGAGAATTGGAATCTTTCTACAGACTTGAGGACACTGAAGGATTCTCTCAGGCCCTGTGTATATTACACCGCAATGTAACAGGCTGATTTTGGATGCTGTAAAAAATGTGTATAGAGGACTGGGAAGAATTTGAATCTCCTTGCACACTTCTGGACACTGAAGGATTCTCTCAGGCCCACCAGTGTATGTTACACCTCAATGTAACAGGCTGATTTTGGATAGTGCAAAAAAATGTCTATAGAGGACTGGGGAGAATTGGAATCTCTCTACAGACTTCAGGACACAGTTATATTCTGTCAGGCCCTGTGTATTTTACACCTCAAAGTAACAGGCTGATTCTGGATGGTGTAAAAAAGGTGTATAGAGGACTGGGGAGAAATGGAATGTCTCTACAGACTTCAGGACACAGTTGGATTCTGTCAGGCCCTGGGTATATTACACCTCAAATTAACAGGATGATTCTGGATGGTGTAAAAGAGGTGTATAGAGGACTGGGGAGAAATGGAATCTCTCTACAGACTTCAGGACACAGTTGGATTCTGTCAGGCCCTGTGTATTTTATACCTCAAAGTAACAGGCTGATTCTGGATGGTGTAAAAAAGGTGTATAGAGGACTGGGGAGAAATGGAATCTCTCTACAGACTTCAGGACACAGTTGGATTCTGTCAGGCCCTGGGTATATTACACCTCAAATTAACAGGCTGATTCTGGATGGTGTAAAATGTGTATAGAGGACTGGGGAGAATTGGAATCTCTCTACAGACTTGAGGACACTGAAGGATTCTCTCAGGCCCTGTGTATATTACACCGCAATGTAACATGCTGAATTTGAATGCTGTAAAAAATGTGTATAGAGGACTGGGGAGAATTTGAATCTCCTTACACACTTCTGGATACTGAAGGATTCTCTCAGGCCCAGTGTATGTTACACCTCAATGTAACAGACTGATTTTGGATGGTGCAAAAAAATGTCTATAGAGGACTGGGGAGAATTGGAATCTCTCTACAGACTTCAGGACACAGTTGTATTCTGTCAGGCCCTGTGTATTTTACACCTCAAATTAACAGGCTGATTCTGGATGGTGTTAAAAAGGTGTATAGAGGACTGGGGAGAAATGGAATCTCTCTACAGACTTCAGGACACAGTTGTATTCTGTCAGGCCCTGTGTATTTTACACCTCAAAGTAACAGGCTGATTCTGGATGGTGTAAAAAAGGTGTATAGAGGACTGGGGAGAAATGGAATCTCTCTACAGACTTCAGGACACAGTTGGATTCTGTTAGGCCCTGGGTATATTACACCTCAAATTAACAGGCTGATTCTGGATGGTGTAAAAGAGGTGTATAGAGGACTGGGGAGAAATGGAATCTCTCTACAGACTTCAGGACACAGTTGGATTCTGTCAGACCCTGTGTATTTTATACCTCAAAGTAACAGGCTGATTCTGGATGGTGTAAAAAAGGTGTATAGAGGACTGGGGAGAAATGGAATCTCTCTACAGACTTCTGGACAAAGTTGGATTCTGTCAGGCCCTGTGTATATTACACCGCAATGTAACAGGCAGAAATTGCCTCGTGTATGACAAACTGCAAGGTGTATATAGAAAAACTTCTTGTTTACATCCAGAGGCTGAAAACCCGTCCACTTCCCTCTCTGGTGAGCTGGGCCTTGATCCAGACAGACCATTCTTTGTTGGAGTCTTGGCTTCTTTTTTTGGGAACTGAATCTTCAATAAGCGACTGGATGAGTGGGTCACCTATGATCGCTTAGACTTGAAGTCGATATAATGGACATAGAACAGCTTCTTTGCAGTAAGGTCTTTGACGATCAGGATTTCTGCCAGTGGCCACTCCGCTTCATTGTCCTGGTTCTTGCGGAGGACGGGAAGTCGGCAACCTTCTACGATCTCCGCCTCCGCCATGTTGGACTTGGTGTAAAAAAGGTGTATAGAGGACTGGGGAGAAATGGAATCTCTCTACAGACTTGAGGACACTGAAGGATTCTCTCAGGCCTAGTGTATATTACACCGCAATGTAACAGGCTGATTTTGTACAAGGTGTATATAGAATTGGGCAGAATTGGAATCTCCCTAGAGTGTAGGTCTGTAAGAACGGACAAGCTCCTCGGCTTTTTCTTACAGAGTCACACCCAGATAGCTTCAATTTGGCAATGATACCAGCCGGTACATGGTACTGTGTGAGGAGCGTAGACGTACACCGCTGTACGTTGTGTGTATGTAAAATTGTCAAGCTCCGTGTTTTTGTATACGGACTGACACACGTTGTCTCTATGTCATGATCCAGGACGGGATTTCGCTTTGACCCGTCCTGGTTAGACTATGGGTTAATTGTGCTGCCTCTCTCTGGCAGCAGGAGGCTATTTAGTGCTCACTGGACCTGGGTCCGGTGTCAGTTATACTCCTGCCCTCGGCTGAGTTAAGTGACCTCTTGTATACGTGTGCCTTGTGCCTGATATCTTGCTTGCTTGTTCGGTTGTGATCTGGTTCTGTCCCTGTTACGAGTTCTGCCTGACCCTCTTGTACTGCGCTACCTCTCGTGTATGACTCTCTGCTTGTGACCCGACTCCTCTCTGCTCGTCCCCTTGGTACCACGTCGCCCTCTTGTGTATGACCTTTGGCTCTATCTGACTACCCGTCTGTTTGTCGCTCCTGTGCCTCGTTTGCCCGTACTGCTGTGACCACTGTTTTGCCTGACTCTGAGTTGTTGTATGGTGTCCTGTCCTATCTGAATACAGGACGCTAAGCCCCGCCCCCTTGCAGTCACATGACCATAGGTCCCGTGCAGACTATTCAGTTTCAGTGTCCGCAGGTCCTATGCTTCTTTACCTTCCAGCCCTGACTGGACCCTGACACTATTAGCCTGAAGCACGCATGGTCACCTCTGCTGCACTGCTTCTGTACTCAGGACACGTGCACTGGCTCTATGAGCAAGTGCAGTGCGGTGTCTCTGACATTATAACTGACCCATACCATTTTTTTTTTCTCTGCTCCCATTCACCTGTGTGTGTGATGGATCCTGTGCGCACTCTTTCTGAGCAGGTTAAGCATCTGACGCAGATGTCTCAGAAACTCTTTGGAGAACAAAGAGTCCTGGCTCAGTCTCAGCAGCTGATCGCTGACACTGTGCAGGGGGTTCTTTCATTGGGGGCTCGGGATGTTACATTAATTTCCCCTGAGTCTCCAGTGAAGTTACCAGATACCTTTTCTGGAGATAAAAATGACTTCAGAGTTTTCAAGGAGGGCTGTAAGCTTTTTTTTTCCTTAAGACCACACTCTTCTGGGGATGAAAGTCAGAGAGTGGGGGTCATTATGTCTCTGTTAAGGGGAGCCCCCCAAGCTTGGGCTTTCTCCCTTCCTACCACGGCCCCTGAGCGTTTGACTGTGGATGCATTTTTTGAGGCCCTGGGGCATATTTATGATTAGCCTGATCGGGTGCGTATGGCTGAGGACAGGCTGATGAATGTTTGTCAGGGGAAACACTCAGCCGAGTGGTTTTGCTCAGAGTTCAGACGCTGGGCTGCTGAGGTCTGCTGGAATGACGCCGCTCTCCGGGGGTTGTTCCGTAGAGGCCTGTCTGAGCATCTGAAAGATGCCTTGGCTCTCCACCCCCCACCTGATGCCCTGGAGGAAGCTATGACACAGGCCGTCCGAATGGATCGCAGGTTACGGGCAAGGGGAGTGATACAAACCGAGACATCATTATTCTCCCAAGGAAGGGGTGCCAGTTCTTCATTGAAAATCACGGCGATGGGAACCATCAATCTTAAGGAGGAAGAAAGGAGACAACGGCACGTGAGAAAATGCTGTGTTCACAGTGGCGAGTCTGGACATTGGAAAAAGGATTGCCCCTCCCGGCCACTAACCAGCAAGCGACTGAGCCCGGGTGATTATCGTGGAGGTCACCCAGGCTCTCAGGTACCCTTTTCTGCATTTTCTAAAATGTCATTTCAAGTGGAACTTTGTTGTGGGGGTGTCTCCACATCCACTTCTGCCTTCGTGGATTGCGGTTCATCATTGAACTTTATTGACTCTGACTGGGTGGCCAGGTTTAAGTTAGGGACAGTTAGGTTGGAAACTCCGATTCACCTTGTTGCTATTGACAAAACACCACTGGTTAAGAATGACATTGTGTTTTGTACTGAAGAGTTTCTCCTTAAAGTGAGTTCCTTACACCAGGAACGTATTTCATGTTTTGTAATGAACAACCTGCCTGCGGGACTGGTGTTGGGGTTCCCCTGGTTACAGCTGCATAATCCTGTGATTAATTGGGAATCTCGGGATATTGTTAAATGGGGTCCCTATTGCTCTGAGAAATGTCTTGTTTCTGTGTCTGTGTCGTCCGTGGGTCTAGAAGGCATTCCGGAGTGCCTGATAGATTATACTGACGTTTTCTCCGAAAAAGAGGCTGAGGTTTTACCACCACACCGCCCATTTGATTGTGCCATTGATCTGGTTCCAGGTGCTAAATTGCCCAAAGCCCGCCTGTATAACCTCTCGGGTCCGGAACGGGCTGCGATGAAGGAATATATTTCCGAGAGCCTCCGTAAGGGACATATTCGTCCTTCTGTTTCTCCTGTGGCGGCAGGGTTCTTTTTTGTAAAAAAAAAAGACGGTGGTTTGCGCCCATGCCTCGATTTTCGTGAGTTAAATAAAATAACTGTGAGGAATACTTATCCCCTTCCACTTATTCCTGATTTATACAATCAGTTGTCCGGAGCTAAGTGGTTTTCGAAATTAGATCTACGGGGAGCGTATAACCTTATCCAAGTCCGGGACGGAGATGAATGGAAGACCGCATTTCTCACTACTGAAGGGTTGTTTGAAAATTTGGTCATGCCCTTCGGCCTGACCAACGCTCCAGCGGTCTTCCAAAATTTCATAAATCATGTGTTCTCCGATTTGATTGGACGTTTTATGGTGGTGTATTTGGATGACATTTTAATCTACTCGCCTGATAAACACTCACATTGGTCATGTTCGGGCAGTTCTCCAAAGGCTCAGGGAGAACTGTCTGTTTGCTAAACTTGAAAAATGTTTATTTTTTGTTCAGGAACTGTCCTTTCTGGGGTTCATCGTGTCTGCTGAAGGGTATCGCATGGATCCTAATAAGGTGCAGGCTATTCTCGAGTGGGTTCAACCGTGTGATTTGAAGGGTCTGCAACGTTTCCTAGGGTTCGCTAATTATTATCGGAAATTTATAAGGGGGTTCTCACAGGTGGTTAAACCCCTCACAGACATGACTCAAAAGGGGGCCGATATCAAGAATTGGTCAACCGCAGCGGTAGCGGCATTTCAGTTTTTGAAAAAATGTTTCATGTCGGCCCCGGTTCTTATCCAACCGGACCCCTCTGAACCATTTATTGTTGAGGTAGACGCCTCAGAGGTGGGGGCGGTATTGTCCCAGGGACCCGCCACTTTGACCAATTTAAGACCTTGCGCCTTTTTCTCAAAGAAGTTCTCCCCTGCGGAGAGAAACTATGATGTGGGGAATCGGGAACTTCTGGCCGTAAAATTGGCTTTTGCAGAATGGAGGCATTTTTTGGAGGGGGCTGTTCATCGTATAACGGTAATCACGGACCACAAAAACCTACCTTACATTGAGTCAGCTAAAAGGTTGACTCCCAGACAGGCTAGATGGTCACTTTTTGTTTCCCGATTCAACTTCTCGATCACTTTTCGACCAGGATCCAAGAATATCAGAGCGGATGCATTGTCACGCAGTCTTGATCCGGTGTCCCCCCCGGAACCTCCATTCTCCATTCTTCAGCCTGGGGTGGTGGTAGCAGAGGTTTCTAATGTGCTGGAACGGGAGATTCGAGAAGCCCAGGCTCTTGCACCTCCAGCTAAGCCGTTGGATAAACTTTTTGTGCCAGCTCAGTTTCGTCTCAAGGTCCTCCAGGAGTTCCATGACTCAGTTCTGGGTGGACATCCAGGGATCTCAGCGACCCGGAAGGCCATTGCTAGAATATTCTGGTGGTCTTCTTTAGCCTCTGATGTTGGGGAGTATGTGTCTGCGTGTGAGGTTTGTGCCCGTGCGAAAACTCCCCATAACCGGCCGGCCGGGGAATTGGTACCACTGCCAATTCCTGAGAGACCATGGACTCATCTGTCCATGGATTTCATCACCAACCTTCCCCCTTCCAAGGGTAATACCGTGGTCTGGGTCGTAGTGGACAGGTTTAGTAAGCAGGCACATTTTGTACCTTTGGCAGCTCTACCTAATGCGGAAACATTGTCCAAATTGTTTGTGGAGCATGTGGTGCGGTTGCATGGGGTACCCCTGAATGTGGTGTCTGATAGGGGAGTGCAATTTGTGTCCAGATTTTGGAGAGCTTTTTGTAGGAGGTTGGGCATTGGTCTGTCCTTTTCATCCGCCTACCATCCAGAGACTAATGGGCAGACTGAGCGGACCAATCAGTCTCTGGAGCAAATTCTGCGTTGTTTGACCTCAGCCCGACAGGATGATTGGTGTTCTGTGTTACCATTGGCTGAGTTTGCATTTAACAACCGCACTAACCAGTCTACGGGTACATCTCCTTTTTTTTGCAATTATGGGTTTCATCCTCATTTTGGAGAATTCTCCCGCTTGAATTCTGGGTGTCCTGGGGCGGACGAGATGATCCAGCGGTTGGGGGAGGTATGGCGGGAGGTCCAGAATAACATTACGAAGGCCCAGGACAAATTTAAATTTTTTGCGGACAAAAAACAATCCGTGGGTCCAGTGTTTCAGGTCGGAGATAAAGTATGGTTATCCACCAAAAATATAAGGCTCAAGGTCCCCTCTGCGAAGCTTGGACCCAAGTTTATAGGTCCCTATGTAATTACCGAATCAGTTAACCCGGTGGCTTTTCAGTTGAGTCTTCCACCATCTCTAAGGATCCCTAATGTTTTCCATAAGGCCCTTTTGAAACCTGTAAGGTCCAGTGGGGAGGGATCATCATCTTCCCCGACACCGGTTCTGGTAGATGGGCAGGCTGAGTACGAGGTGGAACGAATTGTCGACTCCAGGTTGGTCCGTCGCGCCCTTCAGTATCTGATAGTTTGGAAGGGCTATGGTCCTGAGGAACGCTCGTGGGTTCCTGCTCGATCAGTTCATGCGGATCGGTTGATCCGAGCCTTTCACGCCAAGTACCCTGAGAGACCTGGGGGTCCGGTGGCCCCCCATTGAGAGGAGGGTACTGTCATGATCCAGGACGGGATTTCGCTTTGACCCGTCCTGGTTAGACTATGGGTTAATTGTGCTGCCTCTCTCTGGCAGCAGGAGGCTATTTAGTGCTCACTGGACCTGGGTCCGGTGTCAGTTATACTCCTGCCCTCGGCTGAGTTAAGTGACCTCTTGTATACGTGTGCCTTGTGCCTGATATCTTGCTTGCTTGTTCGGTTGTGATCTGGTTCTGTCCCTGTTACGAGTTCTGCCTGACCCTCTTGTACTGCACTACCTCTCGTGTATGACTCTCTGCTTGTGACCCGACTCCTCTCTGCTCGTCCCCTTGGTACCACTTCGCCCTCTTGTGTATGACCTTTGGCTCTATCTGACTACCCATCTGTTTGTCGCTCCTGTGCCTCGTTTGCCCGTACTGCTGTGACCACTGTTTTGCCTGACTCTGAGTTGTTGTATGGTGTCCTGTCCTATCTGAATACAGGACGCTAAGCCCCGCCCCCTTGCAGTCACATGACCATAGGTCCCGTGCAGACTATTCAGTTTCAGTGTCCGCAGGTCCTATGCTTCTTTACCTTCCAGCCCTGAATGGACCCTGACACTATTAGCCTGAAGCACGCATGGTCACCTCTGCTGCCCTGCTCCCCAGGTAACTCTTAGCCCTGCTTCTGTACTCAGGACACGTGCACTGGCTCTATGAGCAAGTGCAGTGCGGTGTCTCTGACACTCTAGTTTTGAATGTAATCAAACAGCAGATATACGAAACTGTTTGAAAAACGGACAAGACTCTAAGGTGTAGGTCTGTAAGAACCGACAAACTCCTCGACTTTTCCTTACAGAGTTACACATAGATTGTCAAGCTCCGTGTTTTTGTATATGGACTGACACACGCTGTCTCTCTCTAGTTTTGAATGTAATCAAACAGAAGATATACGAAACTGTTTGAAAAACGGACAAAACTCTAAGGTGTAGGTCTGTAAGAACGGACAAACGCCTCGGCTTTTCCTTACAGAGTTACACACAGATTGTCAAGCTCCGTGTTTTTGTATACAGACTGACACACGCTGTCTCTCTCTAGTTTTGAATGGAATCAAACAGCAGATATACTAAAATGTTTGAAAAACGGACAAAACTCTAAGGTGTAGGTCTGTAAGAACGGACAAACTCCTCGGCTTTTCCTTACAGAGTCACACACAGCTATCTTCAATTTGGCGTGATAACAGCCAGTACACGGTACTGTGTGAGGAGCGTACACCACTGTACAGTGTGTGAAAAAATGAACGCTCAGTACCTCACCAGGACAAAACAATAAAATTTGGATTACTTTTAAAAGAGCAGTTTGAACACCAGTGTGCACACAGCAATGCAGGTAGCCTTAAAAGGCAGCCTAATCACCACCAGCGCTGCTGCACAAAAGCAAAAATCTTCACCTTTCACTGCACAGTAACTACAGTGAAAAGCGCTATCAGCAGAAGCATTTTTTTTTTCTTTTGGCCTACCTAACACTCTCTCTACAGAATCAGCAGCAGCAGCTCTCCCTATTGTGAGATCTGCATAAGTAACATGGCGGTCAGCGTGCACGCCCTTTTATAGCCCCTGTGATGCCACACAAAGCAAGACAATTACTTGCATGCCCTTCTCAAAGATGGTGGTGACCGCTGCCTATGTCATCACGTTGCCCACAGTGTCCGTTCTTCCTGATTGGCAGAAAAAGGGCGCTAAAGCATCTTTTGAAACGTGACTTTGGCGCGATGGTCGCCGACCTCACGCTAAGGTCAGGTTTCGTTTCATGAAACCCGACTTTGGCGAAAGTCGGCAACTTTTGATTTTTTTCGACCCGTTTCGCTCAACTCTAGTGAACACTGTTGAGAAAAAAGTATTTAAAACATTTGCTTTTCCCACATCGCTCTCTATGATTTCACCCTCAATGTTCTTTAAAGGGCCGACACCATCAATTTTAATCATTTTACTGTTTATATAATTAAAGAATAGTTTGGGGTTTGTTTTACTTTCCTTAGCAATGAGTCTCTCAGTTTCCACTTTTGCTAAATGTATTTGTTTTTTACACATTTTGTTTTTTTCTCTATAACTTTTTAATGCATCTTCATTGCCTTCTTGTTTTAGCTTAAGGCTACTTTCACACTTCAGGTTTTCGGCGTCAGGCGCGATCCGGCGTCGTGCCGGAACGCCGGATCCGGCATATGTTTCTGAAAACCGGATGTGACGGATCCGGTTTTCTGCCGGATCCGTCTTTTTCTGGACAGACAAAACCGGATCCGTCTCATCCGGTTCATCCGTTTTTCTATCCGTTTTTTCGACGGATTACGCCGGATCCGGTTTTTAAAATTGACCCTTGTGGCCTTCCGAACGGGATTGGCTACTGGAAAACTATATATAGCGTGTTCCTACAGCCCTTCTTTGACAGGTTGTAGAGGAGAAAGTGCAGGTTGGAGAGAAGAGCAAGTTACTGGCGAAGATGGATGTTGTGATTGGAAATATTTTGAAGAATTTGGCGGATTTTACAGCGGAGGCGAATCGTTTGAGGGTGATTGTTCTGGAGAAGGAGAGAGCGAGACAGCAGCGCATCAGGCATCGTAGACGACGTTTGTGGATCCACCCCATCACAGCCAAGAGAATGACGCGTGGGGTCTATTCTACACTATGCATGGACCTTCGACGAAACCCGGATAAATTTTTTGGATATGTTAGGATGAAAATGGAGAATTTTGATTACTTGGTGGAGCGCATTGCACACCTCATAAGAAAAGCGGACACCTATTGCCGCTTCTCTGTTTCACCCGCAGAGCGTCTGATGGTGACTTTAAGGTAAGCCACATTTATTGGATGTGATCGCATCAGAGCACACTTTCACTGCAATCTTGTTGGTGGTAATTTGTATCTCCAAGTGTTATAGGTCAGTTTTGGTATGTAATGCTGTGATTTAAAACTAATTTATTGTTTTTTAATTCCCCACAGATTTCTTGCAACTGGAGAATCCCTTTCGTCACTGCATTTCCAGTACAGACTCGGGATTTCCACCATATCTGGAATTGTGAAGTACACATGCCGTGCGCTGTGGGACTCCTTAGCTGAAGAGTTTTTACCAGAGCCCACAACAGAGAGGTGGATTGAAATTGCTGACAAGTTTCAACAGATATGTCAGTTTCCAAACTGCTTGGGCGCTGTGGACGGGAAACATATCCGCATTGTAAAGCCAGCTGGATCGGGATCTGAATATTTCAATTACAAGAAATATTTTTCAATTGTCCTCATGGCCATCGCTGACGCGGAATACAAATTTATTGCGGTTGATATTGGGGCTTATGGCCGCTCCAATGACTCTCAAGTTTTCAAACTGTCTGCCATGGGGCGTAAACTGTATGGAAACACCTTCCAGTTCCCACCACCTAGACCGCTGCCGCAAACATCTGGTCCACCTATGCCATTTGTCTGTGTAGGGGATGAAGCCTTCCAGCTGTCAGAACACCTTTTGAAACCGTACTCTAGCAGAGAATTGACAAGACCAAAACGCATTTTTAATTACCGCCTCACAAGAGCAAGAAGAATGGTTGAATGTACCTTTGGTATTCTGACAGCCAAATGGCGGGTCCTATTGACTGCGATCAACCTCAAGACAGAAACTGTGGACGAGGTGATCAAAGCGTGCGTGGTACTCCACAATTTTGTTATCTGCAAGGAACCCATTTCCATTGAGGACACCTCTGAAGAAACCACCTTGCAAGATTACCATGACATTACCACTAGAAGTTCTGTGACAGTTTCAGTAATGAGGGACAATTTTGCACTATACTTTATGTCACCTCAAGGCAGAGTACACTGGCAGGATGACAGAGTGTGAAAGATTTGTGCCCTAACCAAACTTGTGTACCTTCTGGACCAACAGTATATACCTTTGCCAACCAAAGTTGGCTATCTTGTCATGGTCTCTATTTTTAGCTTTAGGCCACAGGTGTGTACCTGGTTGTGTTTTATGCAAAGTATTTCACCTTTTAACAAAAGTTGTGTACATTGTTAGGAAATCACCAACAATAAACACAACTTTTTAGGTGAAATACTTTGCTTCAAACACAACCAGGAACACAACTGTGGCAAAAAGCTAAAATTTACCCACAGTTATATACCTAGTTTTGAATACCATTTCACCTTTTAAATACCCTGTATTTAACCTTTTTCGCCGCAGAAAGAAATGACAGACAACCAGTGTAAAATAATTTAACTTTTATTGAAAAATGTTTTTTTTAGTAAACTTTTTTAAAATTTTAATAAACTTGTTTAATAAAACTTTGAAACTATAAAACTGAAACCATAAAACTGGTCATTTTTATTTAAATACACACATTATAATTCTGTGTAGTGTGTGGTGGAAATACTGCTGTAGGGGCTGCGGGACACTTCGACACTGGGAGTGTGGAGAGAGGACTGGGATCGTGGTGGGGAAGGAACAGTTAGAGGTGAAGGTGTGGAAAAAACTACAGAATGGGTGGACATGTGGGAAGCAGAAGAGGTGGTGGGTGGTGGAGTGGAGGGTTGGGCAGGGACTGTAGGAGCAGATGATGTTGATGGCAAGTTGTATGGGGAAGGAGTTTGGTACGGGGCAGGTTGCTGGAAGTGGGGAGATGTCTGGTATGGGGCAGGTTGCTGGAAGTGGGGAGATGTCTGGTACGGGGCAGGTTGCTGGAAGTGGGGAGATGTCTGGTACTGGGGAGGTTGCTGGTACTGGGGAGTTTGCAGGTACTGTGGAGGTTGCTGGTACTGGTGAGGTTGCTGGTGCTGGGGAGGTTGCTGGTGCTGGGGAGGTGGATGGTGCTGGGGAGGTGGATGGTGCTGGGGAGGTGGATGGTGCTGGGGAGGTGGATGGTATGTAATAGGAGGGGGAGGATGGAAAGTGGCTGGAGGTGGATGGTATGTAATAGGAGGGGGAGGATGGAAAGTGGCTGGAGGGGGTGTAGATGTAATAGGAGGGGGAGGATGGAAAGTGGCTGGAGGGGGTGTAGATGTAATAGGAGGGGGAGGATGGAAAGTGGCTGGAGGGGGTGCAGGTGGAGGAACTACTGTGGTGGGAGGAGGAGGAGGTTGGGAGGTAACTTGCTGGAGAGCAGCGTGGCATGAATGCATTACATGCATCTGCTGGGCAGGAGAGAGCGTTTCCATGCGCTCCACAACAGACCTGAAAAAGGTGTGGTTTGGCGAAGATCTTGCTTCTGAATGCATGGTTTGCAGAAGTGTCTTCACCTCCAGAATGCTGGAGTTGATCTGCTGATAGCCTGCGGATATTTGCTCTGACAAGACTTTGAGACAGTTCTGGAAAGATGCATTCAGATGCAAGAACTCTGGCGCATAAGTCTTTTCCTGACCCCTCTGCCGCTGCCGCCCAGTACCCGCAGGTGTACTAGAGGTGGCAGGGGCAGAAGGGTGGGGTAAAGGGAAAGCGATCTCCTCACCAGCAGCTTCATGTAATGTAGGCGGCCACGATGCTCCTGTGCTGGTGGATGGGACAGATGGGTCGAATGTGTGGGAAGGCTGGGAAGGTGCAGATGTACCGGGGCGGTCGAAGTGTCCCTCGGTGCCGGTCTCCTCAGGGATCGCCTCAGAAGGGTCCAATCGTGCCGGCTCCCGAGTGCTGCTCACCGTGCTGTGGAATAAAGAGAAAAAAAAACAATTAAAATACTGACATGGTATGGCCCTGGCTGAAAAAATTTTTTACATATAACATTTTTTTTCACATGTGGTGTGTAATATTTACCTTCTGGTGAACATTGTTTCCCAGAGGAACGACAGGGCTTCTGCGTACTTGTACTTGCTCCTGCGTCCTCCAGATCCACTCGGGGCCCGCATCTCTTTATTGAACTCCTTCTTGAAACGATCCCTCACAGACCGCCACCGATTCACAATTCTGTTCCCTGAAACAAGAAAGGAGTGGTTAGTATACAACATCAGTGTTTCCCAAACTCCAGTCCTCATGGTCCCCAGGGGTCATGTTTTCATGATTTCTATAGTAAATAGAAATCATGAACACATGATCCGTGGGGACCACGAGGACTGGAGTTCGGGAAACACTGGTTTACATCAAGCAACCGGTACTGTATATACTTACGCTCTTTAATCTGGGCCCGAGCTTCGAGGTCCTCCCAGCGGCCCACAAGGAGAGAACAGATTTCCTCCCAGAGTCGTCGGGTAACAATCAGGTCAGCGTGGCGGCGGTCAGCCATATTCCAGAGCGGCTCCCTTTCTCTGACGAGATCGATGAGGCGGTCCACATCAATCCCTCCATCCTCACCGTCAGAGTCGGGAGCACGCTGTGAAGGCTGTTAAAGAAAAAGACAAAAATAACATAATTAGCCTCCACAAAAGAAATGAAATAAAAAGTGCAAAAAAACAAAGCAAAAATATTTATACTTACACGCTGGTGACCGTCGCGTTGCTGCCGCCGACGACCCTGGGAGGCACTGCGAGGACCTCTTGGCCAAGCACCAGATTGGGAAGACTAGAGAAGAAAACAAAAAAAGTTATGTCTTTGGATGTAGGCATTTGTTTGCTGTGTGTGGTCTGCAGAACATTGTTTTCTATGTGTTGTGTGTAGTGTGATGTTGTGTTTCTGCTTTTGATGCAAAAAACTTACGAATTGTGAGCCCACTCCAAGTGTCTGTCCACCCCTTCCTTCTTCTTCTGGGAGCTCCTCTTCATCTTGTGATTCCTGTTTTGAAATAAAAGTCAATGAATAGACATATATTACAGAGAAGATGGATTTTGGAAATAAAAACTTACCGTCAAACGCTGACGATGCGAGGGAGGGCTCCCAGAAGATGTGCTGTCCTCTTGCTGGCCAGTCTCCATGGCTGTGGGTGGTGTTACAGCTGCTGCCAGTGAAGCCAGTGCTGCTGCTGCTGCTGCTGCTGCATCTCTTGGGCGGCTGTTGAATAAAGAGAAACAAAGGGCCAATGAATATCTTGATATTCAATAGCCCTAGTTTGGAGGAATGGGGGATTTGATAATTACCGTCTCTCATCTGCTGCTGGCCTCCCCTCCTCAGCATGTTCTATTTGCTGCTCCATTTGGGGTGGTGGTGGTGCGGATGGTGCTGCAGTGGTCTCCTGCCTTCTCCTGCGCCTGGTTGCTGTCTTGGGTGGCATGTTGGGTGTGGCTGTGGGTCCCACTGTCTTGCTTTTATATATGTCTTGTGGGCAGAGCTACTGAGCATGCTCAGACCAAAAAACCGGATCCGGCCGACGGATCCGGCTTTCGCCGGATCCGGCGCATTGCGGCGCTCATAGGCTTTCATTGTGTGAAAAAGCCGGACGCGCCGGATCCGGCGTGTCCGGCTTTTTCGCCGGAGACAAAAAACGTTACAGTCACCGTTTTTTCCAGACGCCGGATCGCGACACATTGCCGGATCCGGCGAAAACCGGATGAAACGCATGGCCATCCGGCGTGATCCGTCGCAAATGCAAGTCAATGGAGGGGAAAACGGATCCGGCATTGCATTTCGCCGGATCCGGTTTCTGTCAAAAGCGCCGGATCGCGCCTGACGGCGAAAACCTGATGTGTGAAAGAGGCCTTAGGCTACTTTCACACATCAGGTTTTCGGCGTCAGGCGCGATCCGGCGTCGTGCCGGAATGCCGCATCCGGCAAATGTTTTGTAAAACCTGATGTGCCGGATCCGGTTTTCTGCCGGATCCGTCTTGTTCTTGACAGACAAAACCGGATCCGTCTCATCCGGTTCATCCGTTTTTCTATCCGTTTTTCGACGGATTACGCCGGATCTGGTTTTTAAAACTGACCCTTGTGGCCTTCCCAACGGGATTGGCTACTGGAAAACTATATATAGCATGTTCCTACAGCCCTTCTTTGACAGGTTGTAGAGGAGAAAGTGCAGGTTGGAGAGAAGAGCAAGTTACTGGCGAAGATGGATGTTGTCATTGGAAATATTACCACTAGAAGTTCTGTGATGGTTTCAGTAATGAGGGACAATTTTGCACTATACTTTGTCACCTCAAGGCAGAGTACACTGGCAGGATGACAGAGTGTGAAAGATTTGTGCCCTAACCAAACTTGTGTACCTTCTGGACCAACAGTATATACCTTTGCCAACCAAAGTTGGCTATCTTGTCATGGTCTTACTATTTTTAGCTTTAGGCCACAGGTGTGTACCTGGTTGTGTTTTATGCAAAGTATTTCACCTTTTAACAAAAGTTGTGTACATTGTTAGGAAATCACCAACAATAAACACAACTTTTCAGGTGAAATACTTTGCTTCAAACACAACCAGGAACACAACTGTGGCAAAAAGCTAAAATTTACCCACAGTTATATACCTGGTTTTGAATACCTTTTTACCTTTTAAATACCCTGTATTTAACCTTTTTTTTAAACATATTTCGCCGCAGAAAGAAATGACAGACAACCAGTGTAAACAATAATTTAACTTTTATTTAAAATATTTTTTTTGTGTAAACTGTTTTTAAAGTTAAAAAAACTTTTTTAATAAAGGTTTGAAACCAACCAAATGGGCATTTTTATTACAAAAAAAACATTATAACTCGGTGTAGTGTGGGGTGGAAATACTGCTGGAGGGGCTGCGGGACACTTCGACAATGGGAGTGTGGAGAGAGGACTGGGATCGTGGTGGGGAAGGAACAGTTAGAGGTGATGGTGTGGAAAAAGCTACAGAATGGGTGGACATGTGGGAGGCAGAAGAGGTGGTGGGCGGTGGAGTGGAGGGTTGGGCAGGGACTGTAGGAGCAGATGATGTTGATGGAAAGTTGTATGGGGAAGGAGTTTGGTATGGGGAAGGAGTTTGGTACGGGGCAGGTTGCTGGAAGTGGGGAGATGTCTGGTACTGGGGAGGTTGCTGGTACTGGGAAGGTTGCTGGTACTGGTGAGGTTGCTGGTATGTAATAGGAGGGGGAGGATGGAAAGTGGCTGGAGGGGGTGCAGATGTAATAGGAGGATGGAAAGTGGCTGGAGGGGGTGCAGATGTAATAGGAGGGGGAGGAAGGAAAGTGGCTGGAGGGGGTGCAGGTGGAGGAACTACAGTGGTGGGAGGTGGAGGTTGGGAGGTAACCTGCTGTAGAGCACCGTGGCACGAATGCATTACATGCATCTGCTGGGTAGGAGATAGTGTTGCCATGCGCTCCACAACAGACCTGAAAAAGGTGTGGTTTGGCGAAGATCTTGCTTCTGAATGCATGGTTTGCAGAAGTGTCTTCACCTCCAGAATGCTGGAGTTGATCTACTGAAAGCCTGCGGAGATTTGCTCTGACAAGACTTTTAGACAGTTCTGGAAAGATGCATTCAGATGCAAGAACTCTGGCGCATAACTCTTTTCCTGACCCCTCTGCCGCTGCCGCCCAGTACCCGCAGGTGTACTAGAGGTGGCAGGGGCAGAAGGGTGGGGTAAAGGGAAAGCGATCTCCTCACCAGCAGCTTCATGTAATGTAGGCGGCCACGATGCTCCTGTGCTGGTGGATGGGACAGATGGGTCGAATGTGTGGGAACGCTGGGAAGGTGCAGATGTACCGGGGCGGTCGAAGTGTCCCTCAGTGCCGGTCTCCTCAGGGATCGCCTCAGAAGGGTCCAATCATGCAGGCTCCCGAGTGCTGCTCACCGTGCTGTGGAATAAAGAGAAAAAAAAACAATTAAAATACTGACATGGTATGGCCCTAGCTGAAAAAAAAAGTTACATCTAACATTTTTTTCCACATGTGGTGTGTAATATTTACCTTCTAGTGACCATTGTTTCCCGGAGGAACGACAGGGCTTGTGCGTACTTGTACTTGCTCCTGTGTCCTCCAGATCCACTCGGGGCCCGCATCTCTTTATTGAACTCCTTCTTGAAACGATCCCTCACAGACCGCCACCGATTCACAATTCTGTTCCCTGAAACGAGAAAGGAGTGGTTAGTATACAACATCAGTGTTTCACAAACTCCAGTCCTCATGGTCCCCAGGGGTCATGTTTTCAGGATTTCCATAGTAAATAGAAATCCTGAACACATGATCCGTGGTGACCACGAGGACTGGAGTTCGGGAAACACTGGTTTACATCAAGCAACCGGTACTGTATATACTTACGCTCTTTAATCTGGGCCCGAACATCGAGGTCCTCCCAGCGGCCCACAAGGAGCGAACAGATTTCCTCCCAGAGTCGTCGGATAAGGTCAGCGTGGCGGCGGTCAGCCATATTCCAGAGCGGCTCCCTTTCTCTGTCGAGATCGATGAGGTGGTCCACATCGAGTCCTCCATCCTCACCATCAGAGTCGGGAGCACGCTGTGAAGGCTGTTAAAGAAAAAGACAAAAATAACATAATTAGCCTCCACAAAAGAAATTAAATAAAAAGTGCAAAAAAACAAAGCAAAAATATTTATACTTACACGCTGGTGACCGCCGCGTTGCTGTCGCCGACGACCCTGGGAGGCACTGCGAGGACCTCTTGGCCGAGCACCAGATTGGGAAGACTAGAGAAGAAAACAAAAAATGTTATGTCTTTGGATGTAGGCATTTGTTTGCTGTGTGTGGTCTGCAGAACATTGTTTTCTATGTGTTGTGTGTAGTGTGATGTTGTGTTTCTGCGTTTGATGCAAAAAACTTACCAATTGTGAGCCCACTCCAAGTGTCTGTCAACCCCTTCCTTCTTCTTCTGGGAGCTCCTCTTCATCTTGTGAATCCTGTTTTGAAATAAAAGGCAATGAATAGACATATATTACAGAGATGATGGATTTTGGAAATAAAAACTTACCGTCAAACGCTGACGATGCGAGGGAGGGCTCCCAGAAGATGATGTGCTGTCTTCCTGGTGGCCACACTCCATGCCTGTGGGTGGTGCTGCTGCTGCTGCATCTATTGGGCGGCTGTTGAATAAAGAGAAACAAAGGGCCAATGAATATCTTGATATTCAATAGCCCTAGTTTGGAGGAATGGGGGATTTGATAATTACCGTCTCTCATCTGCTGCTGGCCTCCCCTCCTCAGCATGTTCCATTTGCTGCTCCATTTGGGGTGGTGGTGGTGCTGATGGTGCTGCAGTGGTCTCCTGCCTTCTCCTGCTGCGCTTGGTTGCTTTCTTGGGTGGCATGTTTGGTGTGGCTGTGGGTCCCACTGTCTTGCTTTTATATATGTCTTGTGGGCAGAGCTACTGAGCATGCTCAGACCAAAAAAAACGGATCCGGCCACCGGATCCGGCTTTCGCCGGATCAGGCGCATTGCGGCGCTCATAGGCTTTCATTGTGTGAAAAAGCCGGACGCGCCGGATCCGGCGTGTCCGGCTTTTTCGCCGGAGACAAAAAACGTTACAGTAGCCGTTTTTTCCAGACGCCGGATCGCGACACATTGCCGGATCCGGCGAAAACCGGATGAAACGCATGGCCATCCGGCGCGATCCGGCGCAAATGCAAGTCAATGGGGGGGAAACCGGATCCGGCATTGCATTTCGCCGGATCCGGTTTCTGTCAAAAGCGCCGGATCGCGCCTGACAGCGAAAACCTGATGTGTGAAAGAGGCCTTAAATGCCTTGTTCTTGTTATTTATTGTCCATTTTACATCTTTATATAGCCACATTGGTGTTCTCCTGTTCCTAGCCCTTTTATTTCTGTATGGTATGGCTAGCTGACAGTGGGTGTGTAAAACTGATTTAAATATTTCCCATTTATTTTCTGTGCTCCTATTTTTGAGGACATTGTCCCAATTAATTCCGCGAAGGTCCTCTCTAAGCTGATCAAACTTTGCTTTCCTGAAATTCAGCGTTTTTTAACCCCATTCCAGGGCACCTTACTGAAGGACAAATGGAATTGTATTATATTGTGCTCACTGTTCCCTAGGTGCCCATCGACTCCTACTTCTGTTATTCTATCTGGCCTGTTGCTTAAAATTAAGTCCAGAAGGGCTGTCCCTCTAGTTGGGCCCTGCACAAGTTGTGACAGATAATTGTCCTTGCTCACTGACAGAAATTGGTTTCCTTTCTGAGACACGCAGTTTCAGTTTCCCAGTCTATATCAGGATAGTTGAAGTCCCTCATAATAATCACCTCATTGTGATTTGCTGCTTTGTCTATTTGTTTCAATAATACATTTTCAGTGGCTTCTGTTATATTTGGTGGCTTATAACAAACCCCTATGAGGATTTTATTACTTTTCCCCCCTTGTATCTCCACCCATAGAGACTCCACCTCTTCATTTCCCTCTTGTCTATCTTCTCTTACTGTGGGCTTTAAAGTGGACTTTATATATAGACAGACTCCACCCCATTTCCTTTTTTTACGATCCCTCCTAAACAAATCATATCCTTGCAAGTTAGCCGCCCAGTCATAGCTGTTGTCTAACCATGTCTCAGTTATTCCTACTATGTCGTATTTTTCCTCTTACATTACCAATTCCAGATCTTCAATTTTATTGGTCAGGCTTCTTGCGTTGGTCAGCATGCAGGAAATAAGTTTTGCTTCCTTTTTCTTAGCTTCCTTCTGAGTACCCTGACTTGGGTCCTCTTAACCACTTCTAGTATCCTTGATTAGTTTGTTCTTCTGCTGCATGTTCTTGTCTGCTGTTTTTCCTCCCATCCCCTCGTCTGCTAGTTTAAAGCCCTCCTGATGAGTGTGGCAAGTCTTCTGGCGAATGTGTGTTTCCAAGGTTTTGTGAGGTCTATCCCATCTCTTGCGAGAAGTCCATCGTAGAGGTAATTCACGTCATGGTCCAAGAATCCAAATCCTTGCTGCCTGCACCACCGTCGTAGCCAGTTGTTCACCTGTAGTATCCTATTCCATCTTCTGATGCCATGACCATCGACTGGGAGGATTGATGAGAAAACAACCTGTACGTTCCGTTCCTTTATTTTCTTCCCCAGGATTTCAAAGTCTTCGCAGATAGTTGGTAGGTCATTTCTTGCCGTGTCGTTTGTGCCTACATGTATCAGTAGGAAAGGATAGTCGCCCTTGGATTTGAGGATAGTTGGTATCCTGTTGGCCACATCCTTGATTTTTGCTCCTGGGAGGCAGCATACTTCTCATGCGGTTATGTCCGGCCTGCAGATAGTTGCCTCTGTGCCTCTTAGTAGTGAGTCGCCCATAACTACCACTTTTCTTTTCTTTCTGGATGCACTGCTTGTTGCTCGTGAGTGTTTTTGAGTGTCATTTGTTTCCGCTTTTGTTGACAGAGTAACTGCTTTTGTTGATAGTGTGTCTTCTCTTGTAGATAGTATATCATCCTGAGCTGTGCCATTTTCGTTCTCCAGCACGAGGGCTTCATATTGGTTGCTAAGCTGTGTGGGTGGTGATGACCACTTGATCCGTTTGCTTCTTTTCGTCACATGGCTCCACTTTTCAGCCTCTGTATGTGCTCTGAAGCTTTTCTCACTTTCCGTATCCTGAATGGTTGCTTCTGCTTCATCCAAGAAGTCCTCATGTTCCTTAATTACCTTCAATGTTGCTATTCTTTCTTCCAGTCCCTGCACCTTTTCCTCTAAGAGGGCAACAAGTTTGCACTTCTGACAGGTAAAGTTGAGTTTTTGGGCCAGAAGATCCGTAAACATATAGCATGTGTTGCATGTGATCATGTGGATTTTCTTCTCTTCCATATTGCTATTGCTGATGCAGTCTATGATGGGTGGAAACAGCGAGACCCGGCAAGTCCCAGCGATCGATCAGCTTAAGGTGACTCTTCTCCTCTTCCCAGAATGCACTGGAAATATGCATGGGTATACATGATATTTTGATTGCAACTTAGAACATTTTTTAAGTAAGTGTGGAGATGGAAAAACTGCGATACTGGCATTTTGACGTCTTTTCACAAGTCTATCTGCACTTTACATGATCACGGGGCAAAGATGGGTTGCCATGGCAGTTGGAGGCCTGCTGAAGATCCCCACTGCTTGTCATGACAAATCTCCTGTGAAAGCTAGCCTGACATGTATACCGTAAGCGATCAGATGATTGCAACTTTAATCACCCTAAGTAGACTATTAAATAAAGTAAAAAAAGGCTTTAAAACTATGAAAAAAAAATAAATTCTAGAGTTCATATTACCTTCCTTTTGCCCCATTAAAAATTAAACAATTAAAAAAATACAAATGCACATATTTGGCATCATTGCTATCGTAAAAGTCCGATCTATCAAAATATAAAATAAAATAATCTGATCTGTAAATGGGAAGACAAAGCAAAACACCATAAATAATAATTTCTGACAACCACAACGTTGGAATAAAATAGAGCAAAAGGCGATCAAAACATCACATCTACCCTGAAATGGTGCAAAAAAGGCCATCACATGGCACTATATCCTGAAAATTGAAAGTGTTATGGGTTTCAGAAAATGGCGACACAATCATGGTAAATAAAGTAAAATAAATTGTGAAATTGCACTTTTTGCAACTTAAACACACTTGAAATTCTTTTTCCTACTTTCCAGTGGAACTCATGATATGGTGAAGGATGTTATTCAAAAGCACAATACGTCCCCCAATAAACAAGATCTTATATGGCAGCATCAATGGATACATAAAAAACTTGGCTTTTGGAAGAAGGAGAGGAAAAAACGATAAAATGGAAAATTGACGGGGGTGAAGGGGTTAAGCTGTCAGTGTAGTTCCGGAAAAAAAGTTTAATGATTGCAGAAACATGACTGCAAGAAAGAGCATGTATCAATGACTAAAAACTGATACCAGCACGTTAAGAATTTTTTTTAACTCTCAGGTATACAGACATAATGCAAGTGTTGATTTCCGAAGTGACACCTGCTATCAACGGTGTATAAGTTGGGTGACCAGATCCTTCGAAATTATCATGTATCTAAATGATTCACTAACCTTTTAACACTTGACATCAATTATGAAAATCTTCATTTTTTGTTCCCCATATTATTTAAGTTTAACATTCCACCAAAGATGTGCTAGAGATAAAGACTCTGTGAAACCACATTTTATTTGACAAGGCTGATTTTCTTTTTATTCAATGGCTGCACAAAGGTGTTAACTGGGAAAGGCCTAGGGAGCGGTATTGGATCAATAGGCTCCAGTAAGTTTGTGAAATCAATTTTTTTCTCTTTACAGAGATTAAAATTGATGTGACCTATGCTGTGTAACTCCTATTATTGCCCGGGGTGACAGAAAATTTATCAATTACCTATTGACTTCTTTGAAGGCTTAGAAAAAAAAGCAATAATAGCTAAGGAAACTAGAGAATTATCATGCTTTCTCAATGTACCAATCCATTTAACAGAAATTCTCTGAATGTTTCACAGTTCTGCCAATGAAGTCTGTTGAGTGGTAAAATTTATAGTTAAAATTGATTATGCATTTTAATCCACAATTCAAAACATAATTTTCTTTTCTTTTTTTTTTTTTACGTTTTCAGAAAAACAATATGGGCTAGTTAGCAAAACAGCACACATTGCAAAAACAGACTGATAGCAAGACGGAATTTAAAGGCATAAGCAGGCAATTTTCTGCATGACCTTATTTGATGAATATGAAACTTTTTTATTATATCTCTCATTTATTGTCATGAAAGAACCGTTAATCACAATAAAAATAGTCACAATCAATAGAAGAGCTTTCTTTTATAACCCTGAAAAATTGCTTTAGAATATATTTTGGGCAATGCCGTACAGTGGGGTCATCAGCTATTCATACAGGAAGTGTGATGGCTTATCGGTAACTTGCAGCACTCTCTGCTTAATCTATTTTTTGCTGGTACTTTTCTAGTTTTGAGCAGCACCCCCATTTGACAGCAAAATGTACAGAATTATTTAAGGAAATCTGTGGTCCATGTCATCATACAGTTACTGACAATTTATTTTATGAGCATTTTTGCTCCAAAGGCACCCTGTCACGTAAAGGTGGAGCAGGATTATATACTGCTCAAAAAATAAAGGGAACACTATAACATAGGATATGGTATTTTAGTGTTCCCTTATTTTCATTATGTATATAGACTCAGCTCTAGGGTAGTGGTTGGAGAATATTTGCCAACTTTTCAAAAAAGTGGAGACCTCGTGGACTTCCAGAGAAATTGGCAAATCCTCTGGGTGCTGACAAATTCAGGTTTTGGGATTCTTCTGTGATGCATGGTGGGGTGAGTCCGAAGTATGTCTGGAAAAGAACACTTGCTATATGGAAACATTTTTCTGGCAAATAATCATCTCCTCCCAAATGGCTACTCTGAAGGTATGAGATCTAGTCACATAGTGTGTGATGTCTATTGCTTTTAAAGAGGATACCCAATAAATTCCTCATGGGGCAGCAAAAACATTTTAAGCCACTCTACTTATTTATTCCTAATTTTTGTCAATATGATCAAATAAAACTTCACTTTCATATAGTATGACTAAAATGTACATCCAAAAGGAAAATTTACAGTAGGCCTCAGATGACTAGACCAAGGCAGATCCTCGTTGGCTTCTACCCATTTTGCGCCCTTTTATTGATATGTGTTTAAATAGGGAGAGACCTGTTAATCTAAAGGATGGTGGTGAGAAGAAAATGCCAGAGATCTGCCTTGGACTAGTCATTCAAGACACTTTGTACCAGGCTGGCTTTCTAAGAAAATTTTCTCTCGAACACCACAGTTTTTCTGAGTAAAACATACCTGAAAGCAACACCACTGTGTTATGAATGGGTCACCGAGGAGGAGGGCAGGAACAGGCTAAGCCACCAAAAGACTAGAGAGGTTAGTAACTAAGCGGATTGCAGACCCTTGATCCTATCAACACAACTAGCAGAAGCCGTGGAGCATTCCTATGATGCCCTAGATGCTTCGTCAAAGCCGGAGAACAAACTAAGCCTAAAGAAAGAAAGGTGAAATCTAAACTGCCCCGGAGCAGATCCCCAAAGGAATAGACAGTCCCCAAACATATATTGTCTACGAGACAAGATGAGACACAAACACAGGCAGAAAACAGGCTGAGCAAATGGTGGGGCCCAAGCTGTCTAGAGAGGACAGGACAGAAAAGATACTGTCTGCAATCACGCACAAAACCCTAAAAAAGTCCAACACTTCTGATATACAAAAAACCTGAGGTCACATGACCTCACCCCCGCTAGATCAGCACTCTGGTATAAACTGGATGAAAAGCAAAAAGACACTAACATAACAGGGGACTGAACAAGCTGTGACATAACCCTAGCAACAGAACAGAAAACAAAAAAAGGCACAACCAGATTAGATGCAAAGTATTAGCAAAAGAATCACTTAACTGAACATGCAGATCAGGCAGGGGACAAAAGAACTCCAAATGCACAAGGAGGAAAAATCACCAGCAACCTTCAAGAGCAGCCAGCTCCATTATATGCTCCCAGCCAGTAATCCCAGGTTCCCAATTATCATCGTCAGGTGGAGAACCTCCATCCACCTGGCCAGCTCCACTACTCTCAGTAGCCACCAGAGGGAGCAGAGTGAGCTTCGGCTCAGAAATCCGAGCAAGGGAGTTCACAACACTACTGTTTTTGTCTTTCCGCCCCCTTGTCCCCTGTGGCGTGTTTCACTGTTCATAGCATTATTTCTATTTGTGTGTTGTATGTGAAAAGAACTACCTAAAGGGGTCTATAGTTCATTGTTTGGATAAAGGATAACACTGACCCTGATAACACTTGGTGAATGTTTTTCCCAGCAATATGCGCTCCTGGAGGATGATGATGGAACTTGATATTATACCTGAGGAAGACTCTTAGCAGTCGAAACCGGTTGTATTCTAGTTTTGAATTAAAAATAAAAATCATCCTTGAATCTAAATATCAAGTTCCATCATCATCCTCCAGGAGCGCATATTGCTGGGAAAAACATTCACCAAGTGTTATAACCTATGAAAGCACTGTCCAGTGCTCTCACTAGTTCCCAGATCTTTGCAGAAAACTGAATGGAAAGAGGAATGGAGTGATCCAGGAACTGGATCTACATGCAGTATCTCAAGACACCAAATAGGTGAGTGTATTCACACTGAGTATATACCTTTGATAATTAACTACTACACTTAAGGCCCTTTTACATTTAACAATGCACCAGCGATCCGTCGAGCGATCCGACCCGTCAGGATCGCTGGTGCATCGCTAAATGATCGCTAGTGAGCTTTCACACAGAAAGACCTCACAGCGATTCAGCAGCGACGCAGCGGACGATACTCACCTTTCACACACAGCGATCCTGACGTCCTCCCGCCCGCCTCCACGCGTCGCTCGTCGTCACAGCAGGAAGCCCCAGCAGGAAGCTGACGACGAGAAATGGAGCCGCCCAATCTCGCGCAATCAGCGATGGACAGCGGGGGAGCCGGTCGTTGGTAAGTATCACACATAGCGATATCGCTAGCAATATCGCTATAACGTCACAAAACCGATGACGTTATAGCGATATTGCTAGCGATATCGCTTAGTGTAAAACCCCCTTTAGAAGCTTGCGCTTCCCATTTTTCTCCCTATAATCCCCTCTTGTTTCACTGACCCTGATAACAAAGGTCAACCAAACCTTTCACATTTAAGCAATAAACCTATAAAATGGCAGATGCACAAGACATACCTAGATTAGTTTATTACATTATCACTTTATGATCCTATTATTTGGGCTCATTATTATTTACTAATAGGGGAAGGGAAAAATAAAATGTATTACATTGAAAATCAATTAACAAAAGACCCACACATGTTTGCATGGAGTATGTGTTGCATGCCCACCACTCAGTATATGAAGGCAATACATACGACCATGAGTTCTTTGAAATCCAGGGGAAATCTTACTCAGGGTGACCATTAATAAGAATCCTTCACAGTAGAGGTGACAACTTACAGGCACACAGCCATGACTTGGTTCTGAGCTGAAGTTGATCACAGGGGTTTTAGTCGAACTTCTTTCAGTCACACAGAATTACTTCTCTTCATACAATGTCTATGAACAGCTCAGTACACAATACCTTCTTATGCAATGAGGTGGGGAAGTAGAAGGGTGAGCCATGCCCTGGGTCCTAGATATCACTCTTCTCCTGACTTGTCTCTCCACTTCTGCCAATAGCCGCTCTGCACTAGCTGTCCATTACAGCCAGACAGGTCCAGTACCGCCATTAGTCCGGTGTCTTGACCTGCATCTCCCAGCAGACTTCCCGGTCCACATACTCTCTTCCCATTATCCCCTGGGTCAGGGCTGTCCACTCCCTATCTATTATAACAATTTTATCACCTCTAATTGCTGGATGACTCTAAATTATCAGTGCAGCTTCTACCTGTCATATCTGCACTTCTAGAAAACTATGTGTCCTGCATTTGAAGATCCGCAAATACAAAAACAACCATATCTATAATCCTGTTGCCAACTAGCAATAGTTTTTTGCCTAAGGATACAGAAAAATATACATACCATATGAAAAAGAAAATTCTTTATTTCATTTCAGTTAAAGAACAAGTATCAGTAATGAATTTACAGTGTAAAAAAAAATTGACATACTTCTGACGTTTATTTACTTTATTTATTATGTTTTCCTTCTATAGCACTAACGTATTCCACAGCGCTTTACAGACATTATCGGCACTGCCACCATTGGGCTCATAATCTAAGGTCCCTGTCAGTATGTCTTTGGAGTGTGGAAGGAAACTGGAGAAAACTCAAGCAAACTCAGGGAGGACATACAAAGTCCTTGCAGATGTTGTCCTTGGGGAGATTTGAACCCAGGATGCGAGCCTGCACCACCACCGAGCCACCATAGCGTGCAGTCACCCTTAGTCATAGCATTTGAAAAAGGCTCAGTGTGGAAACAGAAACGTCATTCACTTTTGGCATGAAATAAATCCTCTACCTTTTGCTCCTATCATCAGTGCTCACATCAAGAGGAAGTGCTGCCTCCTTTTGATTTTCTTTATTTATGATCTAGCAACAAGTAGATGGAGAGGCTTGAACCCAAACTTGTTGGGTTAAGTGCTCCTTCATTTTTCTTTGATAGATAGATAATGGATAAATAGATACAGAGATAGATATATGGATAGATAGATAATGGATAGAGTAGATATATTTTTTGTATTTCTCAAGTCAAATAAAATGAACTTTGATCTACACTATTTATTTAAAGCGCAAGATATCTGACGTTGGTACATTGATTCTCTCAAGCATTAGGCTAATTCTTGGTTGGATATACTATGTTACGTTTTGATCTTGAGCTTTAATTTTAATTTTTAATTCCTATCATCAATAAAAAATGTGAGTGTTATGTCTTTGAAAGGGAAAAGCTGAGTAGCAGCACTACATTCACTTTGTATATTACACTTGTAAAGCCAGTTTCATTTGTATATTAATGCTCTTTGATGGGTTCTTGTTAAATTAGTGATGGGTTGATCATAAAATCTCTTTACATTAAGGGAAATCTAGCAATTAGCATTTACTGCAAGTATATACAAGTTTATCAAAAAGCTGACGTGCAAACCTTTGCAAAGACTAATGTAGCCCAATGCTATTTTAAAACTAGAAATATTGCTGGGAAAGTGCTGGCAATCA
Organism: Dendrobates tinctorius; assembly: GCF_039654945.1. Taxonomy (NCBI): domain Eukaryota; kingdom Metazoa; phylum Chordata; class Amphibia; order Anura; family Dendrobatidae; genus Dendrobates; species Dendrobates tinctorius. The sequence goes on along the minus strand of NW_027362012.1, from coordinate 974,632 downwards.
TTGGAATCTGCAGATTAATTTGACATGTTGACCAAAATCAATTACTTTCATTATATATTTAAAGGACGTGTCTAGCCATAACTCCTCCACCCATCCTGAATACAGATGTTCTGAAAAAAATAGAAAACCGGAGTCCTACACAACTTAACAATCCCCTATCAATATTGTTCAAATGCTTTCTGCCTCTGTACTTCCCCACAGCTGATCATGTGCTACAGGACCACTTCAGCCAATAAGCTGCAGGGAAATTCAGAGGCTAGAAGGGGACTGAGCGGCACTAACACTGCAGCAGAGTGCCAGAGGATTGGAAAGTTGAGTTTTACTTTTTTTTAACATTAAAATCTTTTCAGAAATATTAAAACATTAAATTGAAATTCAGGAGGTGAAGCAAATTTTTCCCTAAAAAATTAATTTGCGTTGAATGCAGGAGAGAGATATTTTAATTTCGGAGTTACTGTCGATCTATGATGATATGAGTCATTTCATTACTACTGTAGTACCACAGAACAATTAGACTATTTGGGTAATCATGCATCCTGGCACTGCTGCTCCTACCCTATCTCTCTCCCCATGTTTTGAAAGTCTTTATCGTAGGCTACTACTCTTATAGTATGGCAGCCTCCTATATATTACTGATTGGAATATTTGCAAATAAAGTCCGTGGAGCCTCATTTAAGAGTCTCAAACAAGGGACTAGCCAGATCTTCCTCCAGGGAATGGACTTTATTTGCATATTCGTATTTCCCAAGGAGCACTGCACCTAGGATTTCACTGATTGAGCGCCTCTTCCGGCTGCCGCAGTGTTTTCTTTGACTGGTCTCCCTGAGGTCAGTGATTGTTTCATGATGATTGGAGTATTTGGCAAATGGTTTAATGATTTTCTACCTGTGTAAAACAGTCGCTGACTTACCTGCTTAGACTATTAAATAAGGTCTGTAGTGCAGCGGGGGTTGGTGCAGTGCGACGAATAGGCAGGGACCACAGAAAGTTCAACATAAACAGTGTCTCGCATACAGTAGTGATATACTCTGGATCGCAGTCAGGTTCCCACAAATATGGTCCGTATTCACAACCTGTTGCCGTGGACAATGGCACTGCCGTGCCTCTTGGGAGCATTAGCCGCCTTGAGTTCCCTGGCTCTGTGTTAGATCCACACAGACCTGGGTTGCGCAGAGTCTTCTGCTCTGCAGCTTGTAAAATTCAAACTGATACACCAAAGACAAAACTGAAAAACTTTAAATGGAATCGTGGCCATAGAGCCACTTACAAAACCCAAAGTGAAGAGAGGGATTAGCCCCACTACCAAACCTGCAAATTCCTCTAAAAATAAAAGCCCTTGACAGGCTTTCCTAAAAACCTGACAGGGTCACTACTTGGACCCAATCCACATTTTCTTTTATTTTTCCTTGTGATTCACAGACGTTGTGCTGTGAACACAAAGCACATTTGTGGGTTTAATAAGACTCTTTCCGCATCCTGGGGGACACATATCGACCCTCGCATATGATCCCCCTCATCAGGGCCGGACTGAGCATCAGGGACTCCTGGCAAATGCCAGAAGGGCCTGTGCCTGTAGTGGGCTGCTCAATCCGCGCATGCTCCGCCGCAATTGTGCAGTGTTCTCCTTCATCGTCACCTGTCCTGCCGTTGTATGAGACAGGGAAGAAGTGGGTGTACTTTCATCCAGATCACGAGCTGCAGTGATGTAGTTGAGGAGGCAGGGCCAGAGAAGAACAGCACAGAGCTCTCCCAGCCCTGCATCTTCAATTGTTTCCCTGCAACTCGTGATCTTGAGGAGACGCCTACTTCTTCCTGACTAAAGCAAGAAAACTTGAACTCCTGCTGCAGAGAGAACCGGAGACCGGAGTTCTCTTATAAATTTCAGGCAAGCATCAAAATAAAGATAAGAGCAAGCACTGTACAGCTCATGTGGTGAACTAAAACTCCCAGCATGCCATTGGAGCTTCAGGACATGCTAGGAGTTATAGTTCTCATAAAGATACTGGTCACATAACATCACCACTTGAAATAAATAGCACTTATGGGGTCTTAAAGTGCACCTTTCTGCTTATGTAGGCTGCCTGATCCATGGGCAAAGTGTAATGGACACTGCATGATTTCAACCACATATGTTTTTCACAGAAATGCTGTTGTGTTTCAAGGACAACATGGGAACCTGTCTCCAGTTATGGCCGATATATGTAACTAGCTATTGAACCCGGTCTACCCCAGGGTGGCGAGCATTTTTATTGGTATATGGTCTCCCATCCTGGTATGTGCTGCCCCTCCTGTCCTGGTATGCATGGTACCCCTCATCCCTATCCTGGTATGCATGGTACCCTCACCGCCCCAATCCTGGTATGCATGGCACCCTATTCCTCATCCTGGTATGCATGGTATGCAAGGCCCCCTCACACCCCAAATCCTGGTATGCATGGTCCTCTCACCCCCCAATCCTAGAATGCATGGTACTCTCACCCCCCTATCCTGGTATGCATGGTCACCTCACCCCCCAATCCTGGTATGCATGGTTCTCTCACCCCCTATCCTGGTATGCATGGTCCTCTCACCCTCCAATCCTGGTATGCATGGTCCCCTCAACCCCCTTTCCTGGTATGCATGCTACCCCTCATCCCCCAAATCCTGGTATGCATGGTCCCCTCACCCCCCAATCCTGGTATGCATGGTCCCCTCACCCCCCTATCCTGGTATGCATGGTCCCCTCACCCCCCTATCCTGGTGTGCATAGTCCCCTCACCCCTCTTTCCTGGTATGCATGCTACCCCTCATCCCCCAAATCCTGGTGTGCATGGTCTCCTCACCCACCTATCCTGGTATGCATGGTCCCCTCACCCCCCAATCCTGGTATGCATGGTCCTTCCACTCCCCTATCCTAATATGCATGGTTCCCTCACTCCCCTATCCTGGTATACATGGTCCTCTCACACGAAAAAAGATGTTTCAGTCAATGTGACCTTCAGTTACGTGTGGTATATAGATTGTGTAGAGCTTATAGGCATCTATCAGAAAGGACGATGGTACTTTAAGCATTGAGGAGAATGATCTCTCTAAGATAATGAGCTTGTCAGTATATAGGAGAGGGGCAAACGTCTTTTTTCGTGTACTACAATAAACCGCCTTGAAAATACCTTTAAGTTGAGTGCTAGGTTTATATTTGTTGCTTTAACGGTTTGGAACCTAACCTTAGCACCATCTTGAGTTGTGCTGACGGTGTTCTTTCTAGCCATGTTCTTGAAGACACACTATAGTGTGTCTTCAAGAAAATGGCGGCGGTAAGCACGGACTGCGCAGGCGCCTATTCATGTCTGGAGTGGGCGTGTTGTGGTGCCAGACTCGGCGCCTGCGCAGTCCTCGCTTTCCGTCGCCATGCTCTTGAAGACACACTGCAGCCGCTGATCTCCCGACGGTTGCCGCGGGTCATCTCCTGCCGCACGGATTTGCCGCAATCAGCTATATTGACGCGGAATTTAAAGGGGATCTATCAGCTGCAGCCACCACCATCAGGGGTTTATTTACAGCATTCTGTAATGCTGTAGATAAGCCCCCAATGAAACCTGAAAGATAAGAAAAAAGAGTTAGATTATACTCACCCCGACGTGCGGTTCGGTCCGATGAGTGTCGCTGTCCCGTCTGGTGCCTCCCATCTTCATACGATGACGTCCTCCTCCTTGCTTCTCCCTTGGCTACTGCGCACACGTACAGAGCAGAGTACTGCAGTGCACAGGCGCCGGACCTCTCTGACTTTTCCCGCACCTGCGCATTGCAGTACTTTACTCTGCCCTCAACAGGGCAGATAAAGTACGCGTGCGCAGTAGCCAAGGGAGAAGCAAGGAGGAGGACATCATCGTATGAAGATGGGAGGCGCCGGACTGGACCGCAACATCCACCGCCCCCGCCCCCGCCCCTGGTAAGTAAAATCTAATGTGTTTTCCTTATTTTTCAGGTTTCATCGGGGGCTTATCTACAGCATTACAGAATGCTGTAGATAAGCCCTGATGGCGGTGGCCCCAGCTTATGGCGTAAAAATGGGGTGACAGACTCCCTTTAAATAAAGTACATACAAATTCTAGAATACCCGATGCGTTAGAATCGAGCCACCATCTAGTCATATATAATCTCCTATTGCCACAGACACCAATATTGTGGAATATAACATTCACACTATGGTGCTGTATTTCACAAGATTCTTTTTCAAGTCTCCTCTCTCCCCTGGGAAACTTTGGCCTATAAACCTTACAAGATTATGACTCTCCCATATAAATATCCTGCGCCTTCCCTCACACTGGGACTTTCCTGTATACCTCTCATCTCCCTTGCATATATTTTTTCCTTTAAATGACCATTTCATATTAATCCTTTACAGACCCATGCATATACAGTGTGAGGTTCCACCCACACCTACCTGTCCATTTCTACAGGTAAAACTTCTTTTTCCTTTTGTTCTATAACAAGGAAAGGTATCCACCCCATCCTGGATGATTACTATGATTTGTTTATTATTTTAGGCATGCTATAAACAAGTTAAATGCATACTTGTCCTCGATTTTTCCTCTCTAAGCAGTCGGGTAGGTTACCCCTCATCCCTCCCTTTTCTTTCCTTATTTACCTTTACTCATTGTGCCTTGCGCATGCACCACTCCACACCATGAGGATAATGGTTGAAATTATAGTTTTTCTTTTTCTTCTCTTTTGACATTATATTATTATTTATGTATATATTTTCTCTTGTCATTTTTTGATTTTCTATATTATCATTAGACTGATGAAGATCCATGTGGGACCAAAACGTCTGTCATATTGATTGGACTGCATTAAAAATTTTCTCTGGATCTTGTAAATAAGTTGAGTGACAAGTTTTATTTTGCTATATACTGGCCTGAGAACCTACTTATGCACCATCACACGGTTGTGCTACGCTCTCTGTAGTGTCATCAATCTAGGCTGTGGCATATTTCTTATGTAGAGCCAAAATGCAATTCATCGCCCTCTGGAAGGTAGCTGGGGCCCCCTGCAGTCTGAAAGGCATCCTGGTGTACTGGAAACACCTATCCGTGTCGAGAATGCCATCTTCTCCTTGGCACGCTGGGAAATGAGGATCTGCCAGTATCCCTTCATCAGGTCAAGGGTTGTGATGTACCTTGCGGGTCCAGGTGCTCTATGGCAGTGGTTTTCAACCAGTGTTCCGCGGCACACTAGTGTGCCGCGACACATGGTCGGGTGTGCCGCGTGTCCGCATGGCTAATTTACATGCGATGCAAATTAGCCATGTGGGGCAAGCAGGGCGGCGGGTCGGAGAGGCAGCAGTCCCGTGTTCCTGTGTCGCTTCCTCCCTGACACAGCAGTCAGCGGCGCGGCTGGATGACATCATCATTCAGCCCCGCGGCTGCTGTGCCAGTGAGAGGAAGCTGCCGGTGAGGAGAGGTGAGGGGTGTGTGTGTGTGTCTAGGTGAGAGGTGTGTGTTTGTGTGCGTGTGTAGGTGAGTTGATGGATGTGATGAGAAGCAATGATGGGAGTCGTGGAGAAGGCGGTGATGGGGAGAGGGCAATGGAGAAGGCGGTGATGGGGGTGATAAGAAGGCGGTGGTGGGGAGAGGGCAATGATGGGGTTGTCGAAAGGGCAATAATGGGGTGGTGGGGAGAAGGAAATGATGGAGGTAGTGGAATGGGCAATTTCTACATGAAGGGGATTATGATGGGGCATATTACTACAAGAAGGTGATAATGATGGGACATATTACTAAAAGAAGGGGATAATGATGGGGCATATTACTAAAAGAAAGGGATAATTATGTGGCTCATATACTGCAATATAAAGGGGTACAATGAGAAATACTATGGCCATGAGGCTGGAGTACAAGCGCCAGCTCATATACTATATATATATGGTATATGCTGATAATTATGTGGCTCATATACGTGGGACTGTGTGTATGACTTTACATGGGACTGTATATATATATGGGAATACTGAGTGAGTAAAAATACATTTAGAATCTATATTATTAACTATATGTATAATATGTACTGTTTTAGTGTCATTTTGTGCCATTTTGGTTGGTGGTGTGCCCCGGGATTTTTAACGTATAAAAAGTGTGCCGCGGCTCAAAAAAGGTTGAAAATCACTGCTCTATGGGTTCATCCAAGTGGGGCATCGGGTGCACATCAAAACGTGACACCTCATTGAGCGTGCGGAAGGTCACGGTTCCGCTGCAGCAGTTCTCAACATTGTTGCTTCTGGGCTAGCACTAGCATATCAGCAATCACAGCCTCCTCTATATTGACATCGGGACGGGCCTCCAGGCAAGGAGCTTCCAGTGTGTTCCTGCGACCGGGTTAGTGTACCTTGTAATTCACGTCCCCCAGTTTTTCCACTATCTCATATGGGCCTTGCCACTTTGCAAAAAATTTGCTTTCTAACATAGGGATAAGTACTAGTATGATGTCCCCTGGCTGGAATTGCCTTAACATCGCTGTTCTGTTGTAAACCCTCGCTTGGGCCTCCGGTGCCTGGAGAAGATGTTCCCTTTTGATAAGAAATACATGTGCCATCCTTTCTTCCAGCTGTGCGACATGCTCATCGACACTTCGGTGCGGCAGGACTTCTGCTTCCTAAGTTTCCTTGGCGATGTCCAGTAGCCCTCGTGGATGTTGGCCGTACAGGAGATCGAATGGTGAGAAGCCATTGGAAGCCTGTGGGACAACTCTGATAGAAAAGAGCAAGAATGGGAGCAGATAGTCCCAGTCTCGACCATCCATCTCATCGACTTTCTTGAGCATAGCCTTCAAGGTCTTGTTGAAGCGCTCCACCAGCCCATCGGTCTATTGATGGTAAATGGAGGTTCGTAGCTGGGTAATCTTGAGGACTCTACATAGCTCCCTCATCACTTTGCTCATAAACAGGGTCCCCTTGTCTGCCAAAATCTCTTTAGGCAACCCGGTCATGGCAAGGATATGGAAAGCTCCCGGGCTAAACTCTTAGCTGAGGCTTTCCTCAGTGGCACTGCTTCCAGGTATCTGGTCACGTAGTCCATGACCACTAAGATGTACTGATGGTCATATGTTGATTTTACAAGAGGACCTATCAGGTTCATAACAATCCTCTCAAAGGGAATTTCATTATGTCTTTGTTAAGGTTGGGCTTTCTCCCTTCCGACCATGGCCCCTGAACGTATGACGGTAGATACATTTTTTGAGGCCCTGGGGCATATTTATTATGAGCCTGATCGTATGCGTATGGCTGAGGACATGGTGATGAGTGTGTGCAAGAGGAAGCACTCAGCTGAGTGGTTTTGATCAGAATTCAGACGCTGGGCTGCTGAGGTCTGTTGGAATCATGCCGCCCTCCGGGGTTTGTTCCGTAGAGGCCTGTCTGAATATCTGAAAGATGCCTTGGCTCTCCACCCTCCACCTGATTCCCTAGAGGAGACTTTGACACAGGCCGTCCGAATGGATCACCGGCTACGGGCGAGGGGAGTGATGCAAAGTGAAAGACCGTTATTCTCTCAAGGAAGGGGAGCCATTCCTATATTGGAAATCACGGAGATGGGAACCATCGACCTCAAAGAAAATGAAAGGAGACAGCGGTGCGTGGGAAAAGGCTGTTTTCACTGTGGCGATTCTGGACATTGGAGAAAGGTTTGCCCCTCCCGTCCACTATCCAAGTGACTGAGCCCGGGTGATTGTCGTGGAGGTCACCCAGGCTCTCAGGTACCTTTTTCTGCCTTCTCTAAAATGTTGTTGCAAATGGAACTTTGCTGTGGGAGTGTCTCCACATCCACTTCTGCCTTCGTGGATTGCGGGTCAACATTGAACTTTCTCACATTGAGTTTCTCCTTAAAGTGAGTTCCTTGCACCAGGAACGTATTTCATGTTTTGTGATGGACAACCTGCCAGCGGGACTGGTGTTGGGCTTCCCCTGGCTACAATTGCATAATCCTGTAATTAATTGGGAATGTCGGGACATTGTTAAATGGGGTCCCTATTGTTCTGAGAAATGTCTTGATACTGTGTCTGTGTCGTCCGTGGGTCTGGAAGGTATTCTGGGGTGCCTGATAGACTATATGGACGTTTTCTCCGAAAACGAGGCTGAGGTTTTACCACCACACCGCCCATTTGATTGTGCCATTGACCTGGTTCCAGGTGCTAAATTGCCCAAGGCCCGCTAATATGACCTTTTGGGTCCTGAACGGGCTGTGATGAAGGAGTATATTTCCGAGAGCCTCCGTAAGGGACACATTCGTCCTTCTGTTTCTCCTGTGGCGGCGGGGTTCTTTTTTGTAAAGAAAAAAGACCGTGGTTTACGCCCATGCCTCGATTTTCGAAAGTTAAATAAGATAACTGTGAGGAATACGTATCCCCTTCCACTTATTCCTGATTTATACAACCAATTGTCCGGAGCTAAGTGGTTTTCAAAATTAGATCTACAGGGAGCGTATAGCCTTATCCGAGTTCGAGACGGAGATGAATGGAAAACCGCTTTTCTCACTTCTGAAGGGTTGTTTGAAAATCTGGTCATGCCTTTTGGCTTGACCTATGCTCCAGCGGTCTTCCAAAACTTCATAAATCACGTGTTCTCTGATTTTATTGGACGTTTTTTGGTGGTATATTTGGATGACATATTGAGCTATTCTCCTGATAAACAAACTCATATTGGTCATGTTTGGGCAGTTCTCCAAAGACTCCGGGAGAACTGTCTCTTTGCTAAACTGGAAAAATGTTTGTTTTTTGCTCAGGAACTGTCGTTTCTGGGGTTCATCGTGTCTGCTGAAGGGTATCACATGGATCCATTGCAGGCCATTGTCGAGTGGGTTCAACCTTGTGATTTGAAGGCTCTGCAGCGTTTCCTAGGATTCGCCAATTACTATCGCAAACTTATAAAGTGGTTCTCACAGGTGGTTAAACCCCTCACAGACATGACTCAAAAGGGGGCCGATATCAAGAGTTGGTCAACCGCAGCGGTAGCGGCATTTCAGTTTTTGAATATATGTTTCATGTTGACCCCGGTTCTTATTCAACCTGACCCGTCGTAACCATTTATTGTTGAGGTAGATGCCTCAGAGGTGGGGGTGGGGGTGGTATTGTCCCAGGGACCCGCCACTTTGACCAATTTAAGACCTTGCGCCTTTTTCTCAAAGAAATTCTCTCCTGCGGAGAGAAACTATGATGTGGGAAATCGAGAGCTTCTGGACGCTAAGTTGGCCTTTGAAGAATGGAGGCATTTTTTGGAGGGGGCTGTCCATCCTATAACCGTAATTATGGACCAAAAAAACCTAGCTTATATTGAGTCAGCTAAGAGGTTGACTCCTAGACAGGCTAGATGGTCACTTTTCTTTTCCCGATTCAACTTCTCGATCATTTTTCGGCCAGGGTCCAAAAATGTCAGAGCGGATGCTTTGTCACGCAGTTTAGATCCGGTGTCCCCCCTGGAATCTCCATTCTTCAGCCTGGGGTGGTGGTGGCAGGTATTTCAAATATGTTGGAACGAGAGATTCGGGAAGCCCAGTCACTTGCACCGCCGGCTAAGCCGGTGGACAAACTTTTTGTGCCAGCTCAGCTTCGCCTTAAGGTCCTCCGTGAGTTCCATCAATCAGTTCTGGGTGGACATCCAGGGATCTCGGCTACCCGGAAGGCCATTGCTAGAGTATTCTGGTGGTCTGCTTTAGCCTCTGATGTTGGGGAATATGTGTCTGCTTGTGATGTTTGTGCCCGTGCAAAAACCCCCCATAACCGGCCGGGGAATTGGTACCACTACCAATTCCTGAGAGACCATGGATGCATTTGTCCATGGATTTCATCACCAACCTTCCCCCCTCCAAGGGTAATACCATCGTCTGGGTTGTGGTGGACAGGTTTAGTAAGCAGGCACATTTTGTACCTTTGGCAGCTCTACCTAATGCAGAAACATTCTCCAGATTATTTGTTGAGCATGTGGTGTCTGATAGAGGAGTGCAATTTGTTTCCAGATTTTGGAGGGCTTTTTATAAAAGGTTGGGTATTGGTCTGTCCTTTTCATCCGCTTATCCAGAGACTAATGGGCAGACCGAGCGGACCAATCAGTCGCTGGAGCAAATTCTGCGTTGCTTGACCTCAGACCGACAAGATGATTGGTGTTCTGTGTTACCGGTGGCTGAGTTTGCATTTAACAACCGCGTTAACCAGTCTACGTGTACATCTCCCTTTTTCTTCAATTATGGGCTTCATCCTCATTTTGGAGAATTTTCCCGTTTGAATTCTGGGTGTCCTGGGGCGGATGAGACGATCCAGCGGTTGGGGGAGGTATGGCGAGAGGTCCAGAGTAACATTACGAAGGCCCAGGACAAATATAAATTTTTTGCGGCCGAAAATATCCGCCAGACCGGTGTTTCAGATTGGGGATAAGGTATGGTTGTCCACCAAGAATATAAGACTCAAGGTCCCCTCTGCGAAGCTTGGACCCAAGTTTATCGGTCCTTATGAAATTACCGAGGCAGTTAACCCGGTGGCTTTTCGGTTGCGTCTCCCGCCATCTCTGCGGATCCCAAATATTTTTCATAAGGCCCTTTTGAAACCTGTGAGGTCCACTGGGGAGGGATCATCAGCTTCCTCAACACCGGTTTTGGTAGACGGGCAGTCGGAGTACGAGGTGGAACGATTTGTCGACTCCAGGTTGGTCCGTCGTGCCCTTCAATATCTGGTACATTGGAAAGGCTACGGTCCTGAAGAACGGTCATGGGTTCCTGCTCGATTGGTTCATGCGGATCGGTTGGTCCGGGCCTTTCACGCCAAGTACCCTGAGAGACCTGGGGTTCCAGTTGCCCCCCATTGAGAGGAGGGTACTGTCATGATCCAGGACGGGGTTTCGCTTTGGCCCGTCCTGGTCTGACTGCGGGTTTATTGTTCCGCCTCTCCCTGGCAGAGGGCGGCTATTTAATGCTCACTGGACCTAGGTCTGGTGTCAGTTATACTCCTGCGCTCGGCTGAGTTAGTTGACCTCTTGTATACAGTGGGGAAAAAAAGTATTTAGTCAGTCAGCAATAGTGCAAGTTCCACCACTTAAAAACATGAGAGGCGTCTGTAATTTACATCATAGGTAGACCTCAACTATGGGAGACAAACTGAGAAAAAAAAATCCAGAAAATCACATTGTCTGTTTTTTTTTCATTTTATTTGCATATTATGGTGGAAAATAAGTATTTGGTCAGAAACAAAATTTCATCTCAATACTTTGTGATATATCCTTTGTTGGCAATGACAGAGGTCAAACGTTTTCTGTAAGTCTTCACAAGGTTGCCACACACTGTTGTTGGTATGTTGGCCCATTCCTCCATGCAGATCTCCTCTAGAGCAGTGATGTTTTTGGCTTTTCGCTTGGCAACACAGACTTTCACCTCCCTCCAAAGGTTTTCTATAGGGTTGAGATCTGGAGACTGGCTAGTCCACTCCAGGACCTTGAAATGCTTCTTACGAAGCCACTCCTTCGTTGCCCTGGCGGTGTGCTTTGGATCATTGTCATGTTGAAAGACCCAGCCACGTTTCATCTTCAATGCCCTTGCTGATGGAAGGAGGTTTGCACTCAAAATCTCACGATACATGGCCCCATTCATTCTTTCATGTACCCGGATCAGTCGTCCTGGCCCCTTTGCAGAGAAACAGCCCCAAAGCATAATGTTTCCACCACCATGCTTTACAGTAGGTATGGTGTTTGATGGATGCAACTCAGTATTCTTTTTCCTCCAAACACGACAAGTTGTGTTTCTACCAAACAGTTCCAGTTTGGTTTCATCAGACCATAGGACATTCTCCCAAAACTCCTCTGGATCATCCAAATGCTCTCTAGCAAACTTCAGACGGGCCCGGACATGTACAGGCTTAAGCAGTGGGACACGTCTGGCACTGCAGGATCTGAGTCCATGGTGGCGTAGTGTGTTACTTATGGTAGGCCTTGTTACATTGGTCCCAGCTCTCTGCAGTTCATTCACTAGGTCCCCCCGCGTGGTTCTGGGATTTTTGCTCACAGTTCTTGTGATCATTCTGACCCCACGGGGTGGGATTTTGCGTGGAGCACCAGATCGAGGGAGATTATCAGTGGTCTTGTATGTCTTCCATTTTCTAATTATTGCTCCCACAGTTGATTTCTTCACTCCAAGCTGGTTGGCTATTGCAGATTCAGTCTTCCCAGCCTGGTGCAGGGCTACAATTTTGTTTCTGGTGTCCTTTGACAGCTCTTTGGTCTTCACCATAGTGGAGTTTGGAGTCAGACTGTTTGAGGGTGTGCACAGGTGTCTTTTTATACTGATAACAAGTTTAAACAGGTGCCATTACTACAGGTAATGAGTGGAGGAAAGAGGAGACTCTTAAAGAAGAAGTTACAGGTCTGTGAGAGCCAGAAATCTTGATTGCTTGTTTCTGACCAAATACTTATTTTCCACCATAATATGCAAATAAAATGAAAAAAAAACAGACAATGTGATTTTCTGGATTTTTTTTTCTCAGTTTGTCTCCCATAGTTGAGGTCTACCTATGATGTAAATTACAGACGCCTCTCATCTTTTTAAGTGGTGGAACTTGCACTATTGCTGACTGACTAAATACTTTTTTTCCCCACTGTACATGTGCCTTGTGCCTGATATCTTGCTTGCTTGTTTGGTTTTGATCTGGTTCTGTCCCTGTTACGAGTTCTGCCGGTCCCTCTTGTACTGCGCTACCTCTCGTGTATGACTCTCTGCTTGTGACCCGACTTCTCTCTGCTCGTACCTCTTGTGTATGACCTTTGGCTTTGTCTGACCTCCCGTCTGTTTATCCCTCCTGTACCTCGCTGTCCGTACTGTGTATGAACTTTCCTTGGTGGCAAGCATAAATTATTGATATTTGTCCTCCAACTTATTTCCCTTTTTTTTTTCTTTCATAATATTATGCATCTATAATGTGTCCTGGCATGTATTTGGGTAATTAATCATCTGAATTAGCCCTTTTTAGCAATGTTCACTCTAGGCACTCATTTGTGCCATTATGATGACTCTGTATATGGGCTGCTCTTGACTACTGGTTGGGTTTCTCTTCCTGCTTGGATTCATGGTCTGAGTGGCTAATTCATTCCTATTCTTTGGTACTACTAATACAGTGCTCTTGGTTGGGCATTTATCTTAACTATTTACTTTTCTACCCTTGTTTTTTTATATATACGTGGGATGTTTCTTTGGTTCATGTTATTAATTCATGCGTATGCGTAATCGATTTGCATATTGCACATATTGCAAGCTGACATCCTTCCATGTGCTGAGGCATTGTACAAGGAGAGCATCTTTATCTATCTTAATCCTTTCTGGTACCAACCTTCAGAATGATTTCACCATCAATGATATGATGTGCAGCATTACTATGCTTACTGGGGCGATTCAGACACTGTGCCTGCCTTGCTCGGCTATGGCAATTAACCTCATACTAAATGTGCATGAGCCAGTGGTGCTGACATTGTGTTTGTGGAGCGCCCCACAAGGCCTTAAGTTACTCGGTATCGGGCCGGTGAGGTTCTTTAAAGGGGATGTCACGTGGTCCGTGGCCCTGGGCGTCCAGTAATTAAAATAGAGGAAAATTATATGATGTTTGGTCGTGACGCCACCCGTAGTGTTCGGCAATGGACAGCCGACGCTGCGGTTTTTGTCCACTGGGGCTGATGGTGACGCAGCAAAGATGGTTCAGCTCCCCACGGGTAGAGCGGGGACCCTGGGCAAATATATTTGATTGTTCAATTGGTGGTGAACGTTGGGGTGCAGAGGAATAGTGAAGGACACAGAGAGGTGCAGTTTTCTTTACCTTTTACTTGAACGTAAATGCAATCTGGGGTACCACATACAGATGATGGATTGAGTCCGACTCACCTGGAGGCATTCAGGGGATCCACCTTGCCTGGTGGGGTTGGGGACCTTCCTTCTGCGCTCTGTTTTTGGGTCCCTGCTGCTTGTAGCTAAGCTGCCGCCCTCTCCTGTGTGATGATTGCTAACCTGTATGGCTGACGGCGTGAGCCTATATCACGGGCACTGTCCTTTTCACTGTCAGCCCCGGGCTCTTTGTCTTCTGCCGTGCCTTCAGGTGTTCAGTGTGGCCAAGAAACTTGCAGTCCCCTGCACTCCAGATTCGGCTGTCAGGGCGAATACTTAAAAAGTTCATACAGTAAATTTCTGTAGACTCTCATGCTTAACGGTTACAACTATACATTCTTATTAATTTATTTACATTATGTATTCTCTATAACGGACAAGGATCTGACCTCTGGTACTACGAGTGGATCTATGCAGTAAAGGTATCTCCGATGACCTGTTCTCTAGTATCTGCTGCTGATGCAGCGAGTATACTAGTCACTACGCTATAAGTGGACCTGTGTAGTATTGGTATTCTGGACTGCCTTCTCCTGACTCTTAGACTCACCATGAGACTGACAGATTTGCCGCTAGCAGGGGACAGATTTCCGCATTCCACTGCAGATGTGGCATCTGTTACTGGAGCCGTTTCATTAAGTGTCTCTGCTTCATCCGGCGCAGTAGGCTGATGAAAGGTTATGATTGGTACTAGGATAGCCTGATTCATTTGTGTCCACATCTGAGGAAATTGTCCAAGGATAGCATGGATCTTCTCTTCCACCTCTACTGTGTGCCGTGGAGTGTCTTGGACTTCCTCTTTGTCTTTCAATTGATCAGGGCACACTTTCAGATCTCTTGAGACTGCCTCTGAGGTTTCTTCTCCATCCTTGCTGATGAGGCATACCTTGGTGTTATTAAAGTCTGAAGGTATAACGGTGTATGGCTCTGCTCCCTCTGGTCATCTAATTTGAGAACTCGTCTCTTTCTTTTGAGTACTTGTTCTCCTGGTGTCAAGGGAACTGCAGGGGCATGTTGATTGTTATTCCTTTCCTGCCTCTGTCTTGCCTGGGACAAACTTTTCTCCACACATTTTTGCACTTTGTGGTATTGTTACTGACGCTCCATATACCAGTCTGCATCTGGTGATGTCTCTCAGGTGTTAAGACTCCCATGTTCAAATCAATGGGTAACTTGCCAGGTCTTGCCCTCATAAGGTAGGCCGGAGTGCAATTGGTGTTTACCGGTATATGATTGTTTAGATCTACCAGATCTGGCAACTTCTCTGGCCACTGGTTTCGTTCTTCCATAGGTAAGGTCTTCAATAAGTCAATTACCACCTGGTTCATCTTCTTACACATGCCATTTGTCTGTGGATGGCACGGCATCGTCCTGATTTTCTTGCATCCGCACATGTTACAGAACTCCTGGAACACTTCTGCCTCAAAGGCTGAACCTTGGTCAGTGAGCACTTGTTCAGGGTAACCATGCAGTCGACAAAAGTGTTATTGAAATGTCTTGGCTGCTGTCTTCGCTGTTTGGTCTTTGACAGGCACGACTACCAAGAACCTTGAGTAAAAAAAGGGGGAGACAGAAGGGCACAATAGGGCCTTATCCAATGATATAAACGTTTCACAGATATGGATCCACTCACCTGGTTCAGTTGTGTGGAACACAACAACCATAAGCACAAATGGGTAGGATCCGATGAACAGCAGCAATCAGCCGGTCACTAGAATTGCATATATAGGAAGGAGAGAAGTCCGGCTTTCAGGATCGCGCTGTTCCAGTCCAAAGTTCACAAAGAGTTAATCCAAGGACCAAGCAGTGATTATAACTTTCCTTTTATTCCATAAACTCTACGCATTTCGTGTACACACTGTACACTTCCTCAGGAGCAAAGTTACACTGGCATCACATTCCATTCTCCTTATATACTAACTCCCCCAGGAAGTGAGGTAGATGCTCATTGCACTTAAAAAAATTCACACATAACTATCAACATAATATAAAATCACAAAAATCACTAAAATTCATCTATAAAACACACTTCTATAAAAACACACATATGTAAAACTTCACACTAGAAAAAGTGTAAAACATTATAGTAAAATTATGATTATACTCAATAAAAATCTAAATTTCTTGGTACATCATATCAATTAGCAGAACAACATTCACAAATCTCTTATATAACCGCACTTATATTTTCCTTTCAGTATTAACCCTTCATTCAACATATTATACTTTTACTTTCCTTATATTTCAGGCAGATGATCATATACTAATTAATGTATGTACTCCTATGTGGATTTGATCCTGCACAGCAGACCCATGCTCTGCACTCAAGAAACTTTTCTGTTCTCTCAGCCAAAGGCTCCACATCTCCAGAGCTATCAGTTCCTTTTCAAGGCACCAGCCAACTGTTCCAATCATAGTAAAATGCCGCCGATTGTATCTCTTTTTATGTTAGCGATATGATCATTCCCTTGCTGTAATGTTATAGCATGGACATCACACAATTATCAGATGCCAATATTACTCCAATCCTTAGCAGACAAATATGCAGAGCACCAAAATTATTTAAAGATGTCAGATATTTCATTTAAACCGTATGGTTGCAGAGTCTGCAACCTATGAATCCAGTAAATTTCCTTTCTCATCAGAATGACACTCCTGTTCACAGTGTCTTCTGAAACATAATCAATTGGGGCCACTTTAATACATGGTTTCTTCCCATGTCTTAAAGTGCAATGTTTTGATACTCCATGGAACATAAAACCTTCAATTATATTGTGTCTGTGCGAATTCATGCGGTTATGCAGTTCTTGTGTGGTTTTACCCACATACTGTAAATCACATTCGCATTCTATCAGATATATCACAAAACTACTTTACAATTCAGGGAAAACTTTATATCAAACACCTTATTATTCTGAATTGATCTGAATGTGGTCATATTATGCATAATCATGCCACAACACAGACACCGAGCGGTATTACATTTAAAAACTTCTGTTTTTTTTGTATTGTTCATCCCTAATTTTTTCTTTTTTCAGGTGACTGGGGGCCAGTATATTTCTAAGAGTAGAGTATCTTTTAAAGGTTAATCCTGGTTTATTCGGTAGCATACTCCCCAACACTGGATCATTAAGAAGAACAGACCAATGATCCTGTAAAATGTTCTTAATTTTTTTATTTTGTTTAGTAAAATTAGTTAAAAAGTTTAAGGAGAAACTATCATTCTCTCTTTCTTTTTTCTTAGGATTTACTATGCCCATCTGTTCCAAACCTGCGCACTCATTATATGCTTTTTCTAGCAGTTTTTTTGGGTAGTTTTTCTCAATAAACCTATTTTTCAATTCCTTGGCCTGTGATACAAAATCTGACTATCATGATCCAGTGTTGGATCAGGCGGTATTAAAAGCACAAAGTGAAATTTTTTTTACTTTGGTTGAGTTCAAAGGTGTTTTGACTGTCCCCGGTGGTGGTTAGCGGTATCGCACCATAGGTTTAGGTTAATGTTCACTTAATTAGGGATCAGGTGTGACTCCCTATAAATGTGTGCTTAGGGGGTTCACTCACCGCTGGTGATATTTCTTGCTGAGTTGTTGGAGAGCCTGGTGGAAGGATGGAGCGGGATAGGAGTCCTGCGCAGTCAGCCAGAGAGAATGAGTGCCAGCTAATGGTGTCTGCAGGAAGGACTGGCATGGCTTGGTGGAGTCGCAGTTTATGGTGTCGGCGGGAAGTGCGGGCATGGCTTAGAGGAGTGGCGACTAGGAAGAGAGTTGCACTCAGCACGCTCTACTTGGTTGCTGAGAACTGGACTCGAGCATGCTTGGATTCTTGGCAGAGGCTGGACTCATCTTGGGACGCTGTGTACTGGACTGCTGCAAGTGGTGATGGACTCTGCTCCCAGGCTGCACGATGGTGACGGATCCAGTTATGGTGATGGATCCAGGTGGAGGGGAAGATGCACGCAGGTGGTGGGCTCTGTTGCTAGGAGCGCACGCAACAGAGCAAAGATAAGTGGTGTTTCCCCTGTATTGTCTCTTTCCTCATGTGTGGTGTTAGTGCAGTGGTGGGATTAGTCTCCGCACTGACCCATTCCCTAGTGAGGGTTTAGGGTCAGGGCGAGCAAGGGCGTTAAGGTACGCGTGCGGCGACAGGTGCGGAGCCTGTTTAGGGAATGTGAGGAGTGTAGGGACACTGGCTCAGCGGAGTGCAGGAGGTCTCCTTTTCCCCATTCCCTATCGCAGGGCCCACCATTGTTAAAGTTACCCAGGTTCCCCCCTTATTATTTAAATGCACCTTACTGGAGGCGGGGTTTCCAGATATATGTATGCATGGCGTGTAATACCTAAATCCGCCAGGTGGAGGGGGCGTATCCACCTGCACGCTATATTATTTAAATTCGCCCCACTGGAGGCGGTGTATCCAGGGTCACGTGTGTATGGGTTCGCCTTGCGACATCATCTGCGTCCTGACACACGTGACCATGACACTGACTCTAAACTACAATTTTTCTTAATCCTTTTATACTGGTTCTTCGGGACATTGATTAACCATTTATAATAATGGCCACTATTAAAATCTAACAGACTATTTGAATCACACTTCTTAAAAAAAGTTTTAGTAAAAATCTTCCCTTTTGAATGGAAAATGGTCAGATCCAAATAATCTATACTCTCCATATTATATACCCATGAAAAGGTGAGACCCCAATCATTCCTCTGAATGCTCTCCAGAAATTGTTCTATGTTATTACATTTATTATCAAAGACTATCATTAGGTCATCTATGTACCGTTTAAAAAATATAATATGCTCTGAAAAAATGGAATTTTCTATATAGATGAATTCAAAAATGGCCATAAATAGGTTAGCGAAAGTTGGCGCTACTTTCAAACCCATTGCGGTAAATAGGTTTATTGAGAAAAACTACCCAAAAAATCAATTCAGAATAATAAGGTGTTTGATATAAAGTTTTCCCTGAATTGTAAAAGTAGTTTTGTGATATATCTGATAGAATGCGAATGTGATTTACAGTATGTGGGTAAAACCACACAAGAACTGCATAACCGCATGAATTCGCACAGACACAATATAATTGAAGGTTTTATGTTCCATGGAGTATCAAAACATTGCACTATAAGACATGGGAAGAAACCATGTATTAAAGTGGCCCCAATTGATTATGTTTCAGAAGACACTGTGATCAGGAGTGTCATTCTGATGAGAAAGGAAATTTACTGGATTCATAGGTTGCAGACTCTGCAACCATACGGTTTAAATGAAATATCTGACATCTTTAAATAATTTTGGTGCTCTGCATATTTGTCTGCTAAGGATTGGAGTAATATTGGCATCTGATAATTGTGTGATGTCCATGCTATAACATTACAGCAAGGGAATGATCATATCGCTAACATAAAAAGAGATACAATCGGCGGCATTTTACTATGATTGGAACAGTTGGCTGGTGCCTTGAAAAGGAACTGATAGCTCTGGAGATGTGGAGCCTTTGGCTGAGAGAACAGAAAAGTTTCTTGAGTGCAGAGCATGGGTCTGCTGTGCAGGATCAAATCCGCATAGGAGTACATACATTAATTAGTATATGATCATCTGCCTGAAATATAAGGAAAGTAAAAGTATAATATCTTGAATGAAGGGTTAATACTGAAAGGAAAATATAAGTGCGGTTATATAAGAGATTTGTGAATGTTGTTCTGCTAATTGATATGATGTACCAAGAAATTTAGATTTTTATTGAGTATAATCATAATTTTACTATAATGTTTTACACTTTTTCTAGTGTGAAGTTTTACATATGTGTGTTTTTATAGAAGTGTGTTTTATAGATGAATTTTAGTGATTTTTGTGAGTTTATATTATGTTGATAGTAATGTGTGAATTTTTTTAAGTGCAATGAGCATCTACCTCACTTCCTGGGGGAGGTAGTATATAAGGAGAATGGAATGTGATGCCAGTGTAACTTTGCTCCTGAGGAAGTGTACAGTGTGTACACGAAATGCGTAGAGTTTATGGAATAAAAAGAAAGTTATAATCACTGCTTGGTCCTTGGATTAACTCCTTGTGAACTTTGGACTGGAACAGCGCGATCCTGAAAGCCGGACTTCTCTCCTTCCTATATATGCAATTCTAGTGACCGGCTGATTGCTGCAGTTCATCGGATCCTACCCATTTGTGCTTATGGTTGTTGTGTTCCACACAACTGAACCAGGTGAGTGGATCCATATCTGTGAAATGTTTATATCATTGCTAAGGCCCTATTGTGCGCTTCTGTCTCCCCCTTTTTTTATAGTTCACATTGGAAATTGAATTTCCTCTTTGGTAGAGTTGAGCAAAACGGGTCGAAAAATTTCAAAAGTCGCCGACTTTTGGCAAAGTCGGGTTTCATGAAACGAAACCCGACCCTAGGATGACGTCGGCCACGAGGTCGGCGACTTACGCGCCAAGGTCGCGTTTCAAAAGTTTGTTTTGCGCTCTTTTTCAGCCAATCAGGATCCACGGACACTGTGGGCAATGTGATGACATAGGCACGGGTCACCACCATCTTTCAGAAGGGCATGCAAGTGATTGGCTTGCTTTGGTGGGCGTCACAGGGGGTATAAAAGGGCGTGCATGCCGACCGCCATCTTACTTCTGCCGATCTTAGCATAGGGAGAGGTTGCTGCTGATTCTGTAGGGAGAGCGTTAGGCAGGGAAGAAGAAAAGAAAACTGCCTCTGCTGCTAGCGATTGTGCCTGTACAACACACCAGTCACTGTGTGTGCAGTGCAAGGGGAGGCTATATTGTGGTGTTGGTTGTTGGGCTGCCTTCTAAGGCTTCCTGACAGCTGCATTGCTGTTTACCCACTGCTCTGCAAACTGCTTTTTTAAAAGCAATCCCAATTTTTTTTTTTTGTCCTGCTGAGGTACTGAGCTGCAAACTGCTTTTTTAAAAGAAATCCCAATTTTTTTTTTTGTCCTGCTGAGGTACTGAGCGTGCATTTTTTCACACCATACAGCGGTGTACGCTCCTCACACAGTACCGTGTAACGGCTGTTATCACAGCCACAGTGAAGCTATCTGTGTCACTCTATGAGAATAAGTCTAGGACATGTTCCGTTCTTACAGACCTGCACTCTAGGGAGATTCCTACTCTGCCCAATTCTACATACACCTTGTAGTTTGTGATACACTAGACAATTTCTGTCTGTGACATAGCGCTGTGATATTCAGTGGGCCTCACACAATCCAAAAGTGTCCAGTGTCTGCAGAAATTCAAAATCTCCCTTATCCTCTAGTCACTTTGGTCACAGCTGTGCCATCGAGCCTGTGACATAGCGCTCAGATATTCAGTGGGCCTCACACAATCCAAAAGTGTACAGTGTCCACAAGTGTCTGCAGAAATTCAAAATCTCCCTTATCCTCTAGTCACTTTAGTCACAGCTGTGCCATCGAGCCTGTGACATAGCGCTCAGATATTCAGTGGGCGTCACACAATCCAAAAGTGTCCAGTGTCTGCAGAAATTTAAAATCTCACTTATCCTCTAGTCACTTTGGTCACAGCTGTGCCATCGAGCCTGTGACATAGCGCTCAGATATTCAGTGGGTCTCACACAATCCAAAAGTGTCCAGTGTCCACTAGTGTGAGCAGAAATTAAAAATCTCCCCTGTCCTATAGACACCTTGTACTTTGCTTTACATTACTATATAGTTTGTTGGATTTTGTCTACATTTCTACCAAAAATGAGGAAGGCTGGTGGAAGAGGCCGTGGAATTGGGCGGGGGTTGGCAGCTGGTAATGATGGTGTTGGTGGTGGATCTTATGGTAGTGGCAAGAGCAAAATAGGACCGAATGCAGGAGGTGTTGAGCCTGCGTCATCGTCTGGCTCCATAAGGCTTCGAAGGCTTAGTTTTCTAGGAGTTGGCAAACCGCTTTTAAAGCCAGAGCATCAGGAAAAAGTTTTGTCTTACATTGCTGACTCAGCCTCCAGCTCTATCGCCTCCTCTTCTTCAGTTGTAAAAAGTAAAAGCACTGAGTCGTCATTGGAGGCTCATGTTCATGAACCACACCTTTCCTTGTGTCCTTCACCCCAACCAAGATTGAAGGATGACGCAGGCCATACTACTGATTACTCCATGGAGCTGTTTTCACATACCATGCCTGGATTATCAAGTCAAATGGTGAATTACCCAGGCCAAGATGAATCTGACATGGAGTGCACTGATGCACAGCCGCTGATGGATGATTCTGCTGGTACATTCACTCAGAGCACTACATTGCCTCGCAGTGTACAGAGCCAGATTCTGACCCTGATGAGACTCAGGTGCCCCTTCCCGCACACTATACCACCATACACGGTGACACAGAGGAAGGTGCACATGACATTGAAGAGGAGGTGATGGATGACCCAGTTGTTGACCCAGATTGGCATCCATTGGGGGAAGAGGGTGCTGCTTACAATAGCTCAGATGAGGAGCATCCACAGCAGACATCGACATCGCAACAGCTGTTATCTGGCAGGCCCGGAGCACTCCAAAGTCAGGTTCCAAAAATCAAAAGAGTGGCTGGACAGCTTGTCCAGAGGGTCAAAACATCACAGCGTGCTAGGCCGCAAAATGTCTGCCAAAGTAGGAAGAGTGCCGTGTGGCACTTTTTTGAACAAAATCCTCATGATCAGGCCAAGGTTATCTGTAAGAAGTGCGCAAAGACCTTTAGCCGAGGGAAAAATCTGAAAAATTTGAATACCAGTTGCATGCTTAGACATTTAAACACCATGCACTTGCAAGCGTGGACACAACACCAAACCTCAAGTGCCACATGTGCAACTGATCACAACGAAGGTAGTCAGCAATGCTACATTGTTTCCCCCACTGAAAGCCCACCGGTTAGCACAGCAGCAAATGTTGAGGTGTCGTTGCAAGGCCACAGCAGTCAGGGAATCCCACTGTTATATCAATGAAAGACTGATTCTAGGCCATCAGAAAGAACACCAACTCCATCACCATCATCAACCCTCTCTCAGTCCGCCCTGTCCACCGCTACTTCCACCATATGCAGCTCTCAAGTCCAGCTCACCCTCCCAGACACTATGAGTAGGTCAAGAAAGTACTCAGTCTCTCATCCGCAGTCTCTCATACACTGGGTTTGAACGCCCACATTGCCAAACTAATCTCGTTAGAGATGATGTCCTTTCGGTTGGTGGAAAGCGCAGCTTTCCGCGAACTCATGGCCTATGCAGTACCACGCTATGACCTACCCAGTCGCCACTTCTTCTCTCACAAAGCCATCCCAGTCCTCCACCATCATGTGAAAGACCGCATTGTCCATGCACTCAAGCAGTCAGTGAGCGGAAAGGTGCACCTCACAACTGATGCATGGTCCAGTCGGCATGGCCAGGGCCGTTACGTGTCCATCACTGCGCACTGGGTTAATGTGGTGGATGCAGGGTCCACAGGGGACAGCGGTGGTGGGACAGTGCTGCCTAGCCCACGGTATAGGAAACAGTTGGCTGTAGGCGTTCGACCCTCTTCCTCCAGAAGCGAAAGCTCGTCCACAGAGCGCAGTTGTACGAGCGCTCCATCTGCAGCTGCCACTGTTGCACACAAGGTGTCCCCCTATCGAGCAGCTAGTGGAAAGCGTCAGCAGGCTGTGTTGCAGATGATGTGTTTGGGCGACAGACACACCGCCGAGGTGCTGGCCGAGTACTTGAAGCGACAAACTGAGTCATGGCTGGGCAGTGTACATCTTGAGGCAGGCAAGGTAGTTAGTGATAACGGCCGTAATTTTGTGGCAGCCATAGCCCTTTCAAAACTCAGCCACATACCTTGCTTGGCTCACACCTTGAACCTGGTGGTGCAGTGCTTCCTCAAAAATTATCCGGAGTTAACAGCCCTGCTCCAGAAGGTGCGAAGACTGTGAGCGCACATCCGAAGTTCGCCTGTACACTCCGTATGCAGAAGCTGCAGCGATTGCTCCACCTTCCCAACCACCGCCTCATTATCGACATTGCAACAAGGTGGAACTCCACCCTGCACATGGTGGAGCGGATGTGCGAGCAGAGGCAGGCCATAATGCATTTGTGGGAGGATACACGGCCAGGCACTTTGAGAGCAGACATGGAGTTAACAGGTGTGCAGTGGTCGAAGCTGAAAGACCTCTGTAAAGTCCTTCAGTGTTTTGAGGAATGCACATGGCTGGTAAGCGCAGACGACGCCATCCTAAGCATGAGCATCCCACTTATGCGTCTGCTCATGCAAACTTTGACGCACCTTAAGGAGCAGGCTTCTGCAGCCAATGTTGATGAGGAGGAAGAGGAGGAGGGAATCCTTGATGACATTCAGCCATTGTCTGCTCAGGGACCTCTCCTGGATGAGATGGAGGAAGAAGAGGAGGAGGAGGATGATGGGGATGATTACTTAGGGGAGGAGGATGCATCTCGTGGGGCAAGTGAAAATGTTGGCGTGGCAAGTTCTGGTACAGGGTTTGTGCGTGACTGGAGGGATGTGGATTTGCCAGAAAGTGCTCCTCCAACCAGCACTCGCAGTGCATCATTGACACCGGGAACATTGGCCCACATGTCAGATTATGCCTTGCTGATCCTAAAAAGGGACCCCCGCATTGCCAAAATGATGAACGATGACGACTACTGGTTGGCCAGCATCCTGGATCCACGCTATAAAGGCAAATTACAAAACATCATGCCACAGGAGAACCTTGACCTAATATTGGCTAATAAACAAGCAACTCTGGTAAATCGGTTGCTTGAGGCATTCCCAGCACACAGCAGCGGTGATGGTTCTCACACGAGCCGTACGGGCCGGGGGCAGCTTGGCAGAGGTGTTCATGGTGCACACAGCAGAAGTGGCGTTGGAGACAGGGGTTTCATGACAATGTTGTGGACTGATTTTTCAAGTACCGCTCACACAACTGGTAATACTGCATCGATGGAAAGTGACAGGAGACAGCAGTTGTCAACTATGGTTACAAACTACTTTTCCTCCCATATCGATGTTCTCCCACACAGGTCATTCCCCTTTGACTATTGGGCTGCTAAACTGGACACCTGGCCTGAATTGGCACAATATGCCTTACAGGAGCTCGCTTGCCCAGTTGCAAGTGTGCTATCGGAAAGAGTCTTCAGTGCAGCTGGATCAATCCTGACAGAAAAAAGTACCCGTCTGTCAACCCAAAATGTGGATGATCTAACCTTCATTAAAATGAACCACGCATGGGTTTCCAAGGATTTTGTCCCACCTTCCCCTGATGACACATAGGGTGACAGAAAAATGGCTTGCTTTGGTCCACCTCTTCCTGGGACTTGACCTATTTCACCTTTTGCATCAGCTGAATGTCCAACATCAACATATGCCACTTTCTAAAACTCCCTAACTGTGCTGTCTCCCCCCCATGGCCGGGGTCACCACCTAGCGCACGACACCGTGCGAGTGCCGTTGCCCTGGACAGGTGGGTATGCCGACTCTTGGGCGCGGGCACTGGCACAGGGTCCCTCATAGTGCAATCAAGTGTCTCTGACGGTGGTGGTGCACACCCGCCGTCAGACACACCGCCGTACTATGAGGGGCCCAGTGCCAGTACCGACGCCCATGAGTGGGCCCCCCTTGCTTGGGCAGGGCCCCAGCATTTGCAATCTTTACCTCTCCCTGCTCCTCCGCTGTGTAGTCTTGGCCGTTAAATCCATACTGTGCCTGACACCGTTTGAGCCTGCCTCCTGATGTATAGACATATATTTTGAATGTGTACGCTATCCATACATGTTATCCGGGGATACGGTACCCTTTCTCACCTTTGTGCAATCACGTGTAATCCATACTGGGCGTGAGAACGGCTGGCGAGCTGTTAAGCAAGCTACAGCACCTGTGGTTTGCACACGTAAGTTTTTCATTTTTTCAGGAATGACGGTTAGGCCTAATTCCGGAACTGCGGTTGACCTGCACTTACTGGGAAATCATTGTTCGCGGGTAATAATTGTAATCAGTGATCCCCATCACTAATGTTGTTCAGCGGGTTATCTGCACCTGTAAGCGACAAACGCTGGCCTTTTCAGTGTAGCGCACATGCAGCCACGGACATGTAAGGGCATGACACACCAGTTATTGGCCAATCTCATGTGCCAGAGCCTCACGTGTCCCTCTAGTAAGCCGGACTCGGACCGCGGGGCATGACGGAGTCTCGTTCGTTAACGGAATTAAGCTTGCAATGTGTGCATCTGTTCTGTAGCTGGCATGTTTGAGGTTTCCCAGGTGGAGTCGAATTTAACCGTAGGCTCCACTCCTGGTGGTGCCCTTCTGGACATTCCTTTAAGGTTCAGCTTTGCAACCATACTGCCCACGTAAAACAAACACTTTGCCTTCATGAACGCTGTTTGGAGGGTCATGACTCGTGGGAATAACGCCGCCCAATCAGTTAACCTGCTAGAGAGATCCTTCGTTGCTCCCAAGCATGACATCACACTCCCTAGGAGGAAGGTAATGCCACTGTGGCGACCGTACTCCTGGGGGCGACACAAGTGCACTGATGCCCAGCCACTGCTCGATGAATCTGCTGGTACATTGACCCAGACCACTACATTCCCCTCGCACGCTACACGGCCTGAATCTGACCCTGATGAAACTCAGGTTACCCTTCCCATATACAGTTCCATCTTACACGGTGACAAAGAGGAAGCTGCAGATGAAAGTGCAGGTTCGGCCCACCCGCTATCAGACACACCACCGTACTATCAGGGGCCCTGTGCCAGTGCCGTCGCCAACGAGTGGGCCCCCCCCTGCTTGCTCAGGATCACAGCACTTGCAAAGTTGAAATACTGTGCTGTGAGATGGAAGATGGGGACGACGAGGAGTCCAGACAAGTACAGGGATTCCCTAGCGAGGAGACTTATTTGATTGTTTTCAATGTTGGGACAGCAATTTTTGGGGAGCACTATACTCTGGAGAATGATAGATGGGGCCCACCATACACTGGAACATTCCAAAGGTGGACATCAGACACTGGAGCAGCATTTACAGGGCCCATTATACACTAGAGCATTAGAAATGGGGCCCATTATGTTTGGAGCATTATTTGGGCCCATAAGACAGTGGAGCTTCATCCATGGGGACCAACATATACTGTAGCATTATGTGGAGCTCATCATATACTGTTTCAAACATTATATGGGACCAATGATTCTGTATGGAGAAATAGATGGGCCTCGTCATGAGATGTAAAAAGTGAGGTATTTTTCATTGTACTATACCGCTATTTCTCTGCCGTATCGGAGCATGATGAGTTGTGGTATGTGTTAAAGGGGGGCTCTTTTGCCCAGGGCACATGAAAACCTGGAGCCAGCCCTCCCCCTCCACAACTGTAGCCAAATAACCCCCATTTTTCAGTGCGTAACTTGTATTATGAAGTTAATTAAGGTTGACAAGCTTAAGTAAGAAGAATTGATGCTTTTGGCATTCAAATGGGCACTGTAGGTGTGTTTCCTGTCCTCCTCTCACTGCCGACTTTTATTCCCCATTGACTTACATTGGGTTTCGTGTTTCGGGACGACCCCGACTTTTCCCTATAATCGGACGATCTTGCTCGACCCGACTTTTGGAAAAGTCGGGTTTCACGAAACGAAACGCGACCCTAAAAAACCAAGAGTCGCTCAACTCTACTCTTTGGATAGCTGCACTAGGGCAGAAATATGGAATATTTTCCTCATCGCCTTTCTTCCCGGGAACAACTTATTGTACAGACTATTGGGACTGGAGCAAATAAGACTATCAATGTGGATGATACGACACCCTTTACAGGGGAAGACACGGCTAAAATGAAAAAACTGTTTAATCAGTTAGAAGATTTTTTGAAGGATGAATTGCATTTTTACACTGATGCTAGGTTTCTCTCTATATATTTAGATGAGAATTTATGCCCAAGGGGACTGAGGGTTAATCATTCGTCCCCTTTTCCACATGATTAACGTTTTTGTTCTGAATGGAATGAGGTTTTATTTAAATGCATGCAGGGTTTACTGCAACTACTTTTTAAAAAAAGAACGTCTTTGGCAGAGACATTAGTAGAAAGGATCTCTAATTTATCATTAGAACTCCTTCATTTTGGGACACACCCGGAATTTAATAGGATTAACACAGCTATTACATCTAGGTTCTTACAAGCTGAACAAGAAATAATTAAGAGAAAGGCACGCAAACTATATAGAGATAGAGATGATTATAAGAAAGCGAATAGTATTGATAAAAACACACTAGATAGTGGGAACAACAATATAATGAATGTGAATAAGGGAGATGGGAGTGTACAGAAAAATACCCCACAAATTCCTATGGTACCTACACCCACACCCAGAAATGGAAATAAAAAAATTTTTAATAGTGAAAATACTCCAAATTTTACAAAGACTAATTTGAAGATTACACAAAAACCTTCTTTTAAAACTATAGTAAGTGAGGTCCCCAAAAAAACTGATGCACAAGTAAAACAGACGGGTTTATGTGAAACAGTGATTACTGAAAATTACACTAATAAGAATAAAAATGAAAATAAAAATGGAAATGAAAATATTAATGATATGACAGCTGAAATAAGCGAACCGCGGATTATTAGTGACAATAGGGACAATGACAAAATGGATGTGACGGATAATTCAAGAAATAATGATTTGGGTGCACTAGTAAAAATAGTTGATATAAATACCACCAATAATACTAATGTTACTGGGGAAGTTATAGACTCACAGATGCAGATTAAGAAAATAATAGAACAAATAGATGCAATAAAGAGAAGTGGGAAAAATCAGGATAAAAAACAGGTGAATAGGAAAGATGGAAATAAAAGCTTGCCACCTCCTATGACTCCTATGAGGATTGAACCCCTGGATATGATTAATTTTTCAGATGATAACATGAAGAGTAATCTCCTGGATAAAATTGATGATCATAGACAAAATATTTATATTCTCCCCCATGTGGGGTTGGATGATAATTTAATTGTGGGAGCGACAGATATTGCAGTTGCAGAGGAGTCCATTGTATGTGACAACTCACAAGAGTTGAACAAAATGTGTATTATTGATAACTCTAAAAATCAGAGTAGTTTGGTCCCTTTTCTTCCAAAGTTTAACAGTAGTGAACAAAAGGACAAACAATCCTTTCAAGATGATATACCGTCTTTTTTAGTGAAAGGAAAAAAACAGCAGAATGTAATAACGCATTTTTTTTCAAACCAGCCAAGAAAAATAAAAAGTGTTACAGAGGCTGCAGAGGGGGGCAAACGCAACAAAATAGAATAAAGATACCGACACCAGAAAACAAAATAACAAATAATATTTTTAATTTATCATCTATCATATTAAATACAACAGAAATTTCTGTGTTGCAAAAAGGATTATCCTTTTGTCCTGTCACGAATTCACAGGAACTGGATCTTTTTATTGATTTGCAAACTTTTATCAGAAAATTAACGGTAAAAAGACACTTCCTGATACAGGATAGTAAAAAAGTGTCTTTAGATGAGGACGTTTCATTACAGCATACTGAAAATGGAATATTACACACTACATTGAGGAATAAATCTAATTTTTACCCGATACAGAACCAGGGACACCATTTAAAAACATTTTCTGATTTAGTACTGAAGGATTTTGAGAATATAAATCCTGCAGATTATAAAAATGAAAGAAATATGACTAAAGCAGAAAGGGAGGCTGTTAAAAGTCTGAAAGAGAACACAGAGGTTGTTATTAGACCAGCTGATAAGGGGGGGGGAGTAGTTGTAATCCAAGATAGGAAGGAATATTTGAAAGAGGCATATAAAATATTAAATGATGAGAATACATATAAAGTGGTTAAAATGGATATTTATAAGAGTGCGGTAACTGAATATAATAAATTATTTGCAACTGGATAAAAGGAGGGGATTTTAAATAAAAATGAATATAATTTTCTGACTATGAAAAATCCTCCTAGGGCTTTTTTCTATCATCTTCCTAAGATTCATAAGGATCAAAACAACCCCCCAGGGAGGCCCATCATTTCTGGCATAGGTTCTCTCACGTCAGGATTGGCAGCGTATGTAGATAATATTATGTATTTCCATGTGATGTCTGTGAAAAGTTTTCTTAGGGATTCTGCCCAGCTGATTCATTTGATGAAGGATATAGTGTGGAAAGATTCATACATGTTTCTGACTATAGATGTTGCATCCCTCTATTCAAATATTAGACATGATCTAGGATTGTATTGTTTTGGGAGATATGTGAAATAAGATGCCCGTTTACCATTGAATCAGAAAGCCTTTTTAATGGATAGCATAAAGTTTATACTGCACAATAATTTTTTTGACTTTCAGGGAAAGCTATATCACCAACAAGTCGGTACCGCAATGGATTCGAAAGTAGCGCCAACTTTCGCTAACCTATTTATGGCCATTTTTGAATTCATTTATATAGAAAATTCCATTTTTTCAGAGCATATTATATTTTTTAAACGCTACATAGATGACCTAATGATAGTCTTTGATAATAAATGTAATAACATAGAACAATTTCTGGAGAGCATTCAGAGGAATGATTGGGGTCTCACCTTTTCATGGGTATATAATATGGAGAGTATAGATTATTTGGATCTGACCATTTTCCATTCAAAAGGGAAGATTTTTACTAAAACTTTTTTTAAGAAGTGTGATTCAAATAGTCTGTTAGATTTTAATAGTGGCCATTATTATAAATGGTTAATCAATGTCCCGAAGAACCAGTATAAAAGGATTAAGAAAAATTGTAGTTTAGAGTCAGATTTTGTATCACAGGCCAAGGAATTGAAAAATAGGTTTATTGAGGAAAAACTACCCAGAAAAACTGCTAGAAAAAGCATATAATGAGTGCGCAGGTTTGGAACAGATGGACATAGTGAATCCTAAGAAAAAAGAAAAAGAGAATGATAGTTTCTCCTTAAACTTTTTAACTAATTTTACTAAACAAAATAAAAAAATTAGGAACATTTTACAGGATCATTGGTCTGTTCTTCTTAATGATCCAGTGTTGGGGAGTATGCTACCGAATAAACCAGGATTAACCTTTAAAAGATCCTCTACTCTTAGAAATATACTGGCCCCCAGTCGCCTGAAAAAAGAAAAAAATAGGGATGAACAATGCAAAAAAACAGAAGTTTTTAAATGTAATACCGCTCGGTGTCTGTGTTGTGGCATGATTATGCATAATATGACCACATTCAGATCAATTCAGAATAATAAGGTGTTTGATATAAAGTTTTCCCTGAATTGTAAAGTAGTTTTGTGATATATCTGATAGAATGCGAATGTGATTTACAGTATGTGGGTAAAACCACACAAGAACTGCATAACCGCATGAATTCGCACAGACACAATATAATTGAAGGTTTTATGTTCCATGGAGTATCAAAACATTGCACTATAAGACATGGGAAGAAACCATGTATTAAAGTGGCCCCAATTGATTATGTTTCAGAAGACACTGTGAACAGGAGTGTCATTCTGATGAGAAAGGAAATTTACTGGATTCATAGGGTGCAGACTCTGCAACCATACGGTTTAAATGAAATATCTGACATCTTTAAATAATTTTGGTGCTCTGCATATTTGTCTGCTAAGGATTGGAGTAATATTGGCATCTGATAATTGTGTGATGTCCATGCTATAACATTACAGCAAGGGAATGATCATATCGCTAACATAAAAAGATACAATCGGCGGCATTTTACTATGATTGGAACAGTTGGCTGGTGCCTTGAAAAGGAACTGATAGCTCTGGAGATGTGGAGCCTTTGGCTGAGAGAACAGAAAAGTTTCTTGAGTGCAGAGCATGGGTCTGCTGTGCAGGATCAAATCCGCATAGGAGTACATACATTAATTAGTATATGATCATCTGCCTGAAATATAAGGAAAGTAAAAGTATAATATCTTGAATGAAGGGTTAATACTTAAAGGAAAATATAAGTGCGGTTATATTAGATATTTGTGAATGTTGTTCTGCTAATTGATATGATGTACCAAGAAATTTAGATTTTTATTGAGTATAATCATAATTTTACTATAATGTTTTACACTTTCTAGTGTGAAGTTTTACATATGTGTGTTTTTATAGAAGTGTGTTTTATAGATGAATTTTAGTGATTTTTGTGATTTTATATTATGTTGATAGTTATGTGTGAATTTTTTTAAGTGCAATGAGCATCTACCTCACTTCCTGGGGGAGGTAGTATATAAGGAGAATGGAATGTGATGCCAGTGTAACTTTGCTCCTGAGGAAGTGTACAGTGTGTACACGAAACGCGTAGAGTTTATGGAATAAAAAGAAAGTTATAATCACTGCTTGGTCCTTGGATTAACTCCTTGTGAACTTTGGACTGGAACAGCGCGATCCTGAAAGCCGGACTTCTCTCCTTCCTATATATGCAAGAACCTTGAGCAATGGTTAACGATGGTCAAAGCTTAGGTGTAGCCATTCCTATTCGGAGTTAACTTCATGTGATCCAAGGCTACCAGTTCAAGCGGCTGCTTCGTGATGATTGGCTTTAATGGGACTCGCTGGCTGTTATGGTCTTTCCTGCGCAGGTTGCATGGGCCACATTCTCGGCACCATTTCTCAATGGTTCTCCTCATGCCAACCCAGTAGAATCTTTCATGAAGTAGGACCTCCAACTTCTTCCACCCGAAGTGTCCTGCTCCATTGTGGTATGTCTCCAAGACCATGGGCGCATCCTGCTTTGGGACTACCACCTGCCAGACCATTTGTGCGTGAGTTGATGTTCCTCCGACACAGCTTACCCTCGTAGATGAACAGCTTTCCTCTCTCCTTCCATAACTGCTGTGCTTCCTGTGGGTCATCTGGATCAGAGTGTGAATCAGCTTGTGTCAGCAACTCCTTTACTAGGTGAACAGCTGGGTCACTATCTTGCGTTTCTGCACACTCATGATGGGGTAATGGGTTCAACATTGCCTCTCGTACAATATAGTGTTTATTCCTCACCCCTTGGGAGCACTGGGCTGCAACTGGACGGTGGAAGGCTGGTAACTCGATTTCTTCAAGTTCTTCTGGATCTTCTCCCCCATGAATTGGGCATCCTGGACAGCGCATCAGCATTAGCGTACTTATGTCCCGCTCGGTACTAGATGGTAAACTCATAGTTGGACAGCCGAGCCATCCATCGCTGCTCAAGTGCCCCTAGCTTTGCCGTTTCAGGGTGGGTTAGCAGATTATTGTCAGTGTAGATGGTGAACTTTGCTGAAGTCAAGTAGTGCTTGAGGCGCTCTGTTACCACCCAGGCAATGGCAAGGAACTCCAGTTTTAAGGGAACCTGTCACCCTCCCAGGGCATTTTTAACTAAGAGCCACCTTCAGCAGCACTAAGGCTGCATTCTGTGAAGGTGGCTCTTTTGTTTCTGACCCCCATTAACGGCTAAATATTGACTTTTATAATTAGATCCTCATACCTGGAATTAGTCAGAGAGGTACGGCATGTCCCTCTGTTTAAGCCGCCTCCCAGCTGTCAATCAACCCCCCTGTAGCGTCCAGCACTGCCTCCTCCTGTGTTGGATGCTGGAGGGCGCTTGCATTGTTCCAACAGTTCTCGGGCATGCACCGCTGAAATGTTCCTGGACATTGCTGAGCCCGGACGGCATGTAGTTAAACTTGCAGAGGCCAAATGGTGTTGTGAACACTGTCTTATCTTTGTCTACCTCTGCCATGGGAACCTGCCAATACCCACTGGTGAGTTCTAGGAAGAGAAATAGTTAGCGTTTCTCAGTGCAGCAATGATTCCTCAATTCTAGGTAATGGATAAGCGTCATTATGTGTAATGCTGTTAATCAACCTGTAGTCTACACACATTCTCATAGTACCATCCTTCTTTTTAACAAGGACTAATGGAGCTGACCAAGGGCTAAAATGATCTGAGATTACCCCAGCCTCCTTCATCTACAGTAACATACCCTTGGCACATTGATAGTGTGCTGGGGGTACAAGCCGGTACCTCTCTTTAATGGGTGGATGATCTCTGCTGGGGGTATGGTGCTGCCCAAAGTCTAGAGGATGTTTGCTGAAGACCCGTTGAAATTCTCGAGTCACCCGATAAGCCCCATGCTTTTGGTGCGAAGGGGTGGAGTCAGTGCCTATGTGTAGCTGCTGACACCAATCCTCCTGCTGCCCTTCAGAGCTATTGTCTTCCACCTTGTCGGACGGAAGTAAGGGTTCAGCTGCCTCTATTGCATTGTTACTAACAGTGAACCGCTTAGCAAGAGTGGCATACCGGAGAAAATGGACCTCTCTCTCCCAACAATTTAAGATGCGTATTGGTACTCTCCACTTGCGGACATCAACTACCCCTCTGGCTGTCAGGATAGTGGGCCTACTATCAGAGTACATGGGTTCTACCAGGGCTTGGTAATCTTGACCCCGAGGCCTATTGCTGCCCAGCACCAAATTAACATTTCACTTCTGGGAGGTACTGCAATGAGGAAAGGATCACTTACTCTGACACTGCCGACTTCTCCACCAGACAGCTCTACCTGTTGTCTCTGCATCAGGGCTCTGCTCTCCTTTTGCAGGACCCGCTGCTGACTGGAGCTGGCAGTCTCGGCTACCTGTTGTAACAACAGTAAATAATCCAAGACAATTTTCAATTACATTAGTGCCTAAAGTAATCATAGGATGGCATTCTCATTTGTCAATATCAACTATGATCAAACATTGCGACTGCAATTCTACTCGGCCAATCTTGATGGTCACCTCTTTATATCTCATCTGAGGCAAGGGCTGACCATTGCTGGCAAGGGTGGCAAGGTCTTTATCTGGGCTGTGAGTAATGTCTGAATCAGCCCAGTACTGCTTAAAGAGAACATATGGCATTGTTGTCACATGGGAGCCGGTGTTCAGTAAAGCATTCATCGGGAAACCATTAATCACGACAGACAGGAATGGCTGTCCGCCTATGTACTTGTCTCGCCAACTTGGTGGGCCTGTTTGTCTTACTCCTGAGGATTGGCCCTTTTCCCCAGGGGTTGCTTGTTTAAATAACAGAATCTTGCTATGTGTCCCACCTTGTTGCAGCTGCGACAGATGGGCTGTCCGTCCTCATCGTAACGATCGCTGTCACTCCCCCTGGTCGGTGGGATTCTCCTCTGCTGTCACTAAGTGACATTATCTGAACTGGAGGCCAGCTGGATCTTCTTCTTTGGAGCCACTTGTATGGACTGCACAGTTTTTGTGAGTGCAGCCACACTTTTGGTTAGTTCCTTGACCTGAAGACGTAGGTCTGCAGTAGAGTCATCATCTTAGGCCAGCGTGTCAGTCTCAATAAGGGTCTGGGGAAAGGATGCTGCCTCCTGCTGGTATGTAATTGCTGGACGCCTCGAGGGCTCTCTGCCGCCAGGATTTGGTTTACGCAGCACTCAGATGACTCTATCCTTAAAGTGTGCAAAGTCCAATTCAGGATTTTGTAGGGCCATTATACGCAGCTGTGTGCTATGATTGTTAGACTGGAGTCCCTCTATTAACTGCTCCGTTAGTAATCAATCTTCATATTGCACGCTCTCAGGGTCAACCTGTTTTACAGCCCGTAGCGCCTCCTGAAGGTTAAGAGCATTGTCCCGTATACTGTCATGCACCCTTTGTTTGCACCCAAAGAATCTCATTTTTATCTCTGCTGCAGTACGAGTGTCAAAGGTGTCTTTCAGTCTGGCCAAGATTTTTTGACAGTTCCTTTATCAGTGTCTGGCCAGGACTTTACTTCCCTCTGGGCCGCACCAGTTAACTGGCAAATGAGGATACTGACTTTTTGACACTCAGACAGGGGGTACACTTTGAACAAGCTACATAGTCTTTCCTTAAAATCACTCAGGTTGTGCGACTCCCCTGAGTACTGCGGTAACCAGGCAGCTCCTGGTATATACGGCATTGATAGCGGCATTATGGAGGCTGCGGCTGCGACCGACGATGAATCTCCACCCGAGTTGGGCATTTTCTTCCTCCCTCAGTGATCCTCAGCCAAGCTCCGTTTACCTTTACCGTTTTCAACAGCTGCTCTCTGAGAGCCTGGAGATTGAGCTCCTCCTGGTCTCCAAATTGGGTCTTCCTGCTTTTCACTCCCTTACAATAGAGCGCAGCTCCAGCTTCACTTAACCCACTGACGTCAGAGCGCGGGCAGGGCTTCGCGTCGTGCTCTCTTTCTGGCTTCGCCCACGATGGCACGCCTCTCTCTGCTTGCACGCACTGTATGACGCAGTTATGGCGGTGATTTGAAAGCTCATTAAAGTCTCCAGAACACAATTTAAAAAAGTCTCTGGCACACAGTGCCCAGCTTTGCCGGTCTCCGAGTACCCAGCTTTGTTAGGCTCGATAATCCTGTTCGGGATGCCATGTTTGGAGCTTCCCACAGGGCCTTAGGTTACTCGGTACCCTGCTGGTCAGGTTCTTTAAAGGGGATGTCATGGTGGCAGTGACCCGGTCCGTGGCCCTGGGCATCCAGTAATTAAAATAGAGGAAAGTTATTTGGTGTTTGGTCGTGACGCCACCCGTGGTGTTCGGCAATGGGCAGCCGACGCTGCGGTTTTTGTCCACTGGGGCCGATGGTGACGCAGCAAAGATGGTTCAGCTCCCCATGGGTAGAGTGGGGACCCAGGGCAAATATATTTGATTGTTCAGATGGTGGTGAATGTTGGGGTGCAGAGGAAAAGTGAAGGACACGGAGAGGTGCAGTTTTCTTTGCCTTTTACTTGAACGTAAATGCAATTTGGGTTACCACATACAGATGATGGATTGAGTCCAGCTCTCCTGGAGGCATTCAGGGGATCCACCCTGCCAGGTGGGGATGGGGACCTTCCTTCTGCGCTCTGTTTTTGGGTCCCTACTGCTTGTAGCTAAGCTGCGGCCCTCTCCTGCGTGATGATTGCTAACCTGTATGGCTGACGGCATGAGCTTATATCACGGGCACTGTCCTTTTCACTGTCAGCCCCGGGCTCTTGGTCTGCTGCCGTGCCTTCAGGTGTTCAGTGTGGCCAAGGAACTTGCGGTCCCCTGAACTCCAGATTTGGTTGTCAGGGCGTACAGCTCCTGCCCAGTCAAGGACTCTGGCATCCCTTTTTATCAGTGCTTTGTTCTGGGGTCAGCTGTGTGCAATTTTAGTTCCCCAGAGCCCCTTTTCTCTGCTCCTGTCCCCTCCCTCTCCAGACCAACTCCAACTGTCTTGTTATGAGCTCCAACTGCCCTGTCATGAGCCCCATCTGCTCCCGTTCCATGACAACTCTCTTGTTTACTCTCTCAGCTATCTTCTAACTGACTCACTAACCCCACCTGCTGGCCAGAATTTATAAGGAAGCTCCCCTTTCTGGCCTGCAGCAGAAATTGTCATGTACCCTGTGTTACCGGGCATAGGGACCCCCCTCCTGCCTCCAGGCATGACATCACCCCTTAGAGGGAGACAAGGTCACTTTGGCAACCGGACTCTCGGTTGCCACATTTGCATGGCTCAACTAAGGCATCCGGTCTTAAATTAAATACGCATGTGCCAGTACTTCCTGCACGTCATTTGAGACAAGTTGGTCTCCTGGCTATTGTCCGGATCTCGATCATGTGTCTCTTTCATCCCTCTGCATGGGAACTCTGTGGGAAAAACGGGTAACCAATTATGTATGATGACACTAGTATTTATACAAGTGTGGCTGACACAAGCTAGCACTAGAGTTGAGCGAAACGGGTCGGTCAAATTCATAAGTCGGCGACTTTCACTGAAGTCGGGTTTCATGAAATGAAATCTGACCATAGCGTGAGGTCGTCGACGAGGTCGGCGACCAGAGAGCCAAAGTCACGTTTCAAATGATGCTTCCAGCGCCCTTTTTCAGCCAATGATGGAGGACGCACACTGTGGGCAACGCGATGACATGGGCATCAGTCACCACCATCTTTGAGAAGGGCATGCAAGTGATTGGCTTGCTTTGTGTGGCGTCACAGGGGCTATAAAAGGGTGTGCACGCTGACCGCCATTTTACTTCTGCCGATATTAGCATTAGGGAGAGGTTGCTGCTGCTGATTCTGAATAAGGGAGAGTGTTAGGCAGGGAAGAAGAACAAAAAAACTGCTTCTGCTGTTAGCGATTTCCACTGTACAACACAACAGTTTGTGTGCAGTGACAGGAGAGGCTATATTTTTGTGCATCAACTCTGTTGGTTATTAGGCTGCCTTATAAGGCTCCCTGATAGCTGCATTGCTGTTTGCACACTGCTGTGCAAACTGCTTTTTTAAAAGCAAAAATACTTTTCTTCCTCTTTTCTGCAGTTACCAAACGTTCATTTTTTCACACTTTTGTGTGCAGCAGTCCTGCTTATTAGGCTGCCTGCTGCCATACTTTGACTGAGAGCATCATTGTCAGCCTCCTAAAATCTCTAAGGAGCTTCCAATTCTCCCCGATATTATATACACACCTTGTGCATGGTCATACACCTGCCTATTACAGCCTGTTAAATTGAGGTGTAATCTATAGTGGGCCTGAGATAATAGTTCAGCCTCCTAAAATCTCTAGGGAGATTCCAATTCTCCCCAATACTATATACACCTTGTACCTTGTTTTACAGTACCATATAGCTGGTGGTATTTTGGGTACATTTTTCCAAAA
This sequence comes from Dendrobates tinctorius, assembly GCF_039654945.1. Lineage (NCBI taxonomy): Eukaryota > Metazoa > Chordata > Amphibia > Anura > Dendrobatidae > Dendrobates > Dendrobates tinctorius. The sequence goes on along the minus strand of NW_027362012.1, from coordinate 936,119 downwards.
ATGAGGAAGTATGGTGGAAGAGGCCGTGGAAGTGGGCTGGGGTTGCCAGCTGGTACTGATGGTGGTGGGGGTGGTGGTGCATCTGCTGGTAGTGGCAAAAGCACAATAGCACCTAAGGCAGAAGGTGTTGAGCCTGCGTCATTGTCTGGCTCCACAAGGCCTCGAAGGCTCCCTTTTCTGGGAGTAGGTAAACCGCTTTTAAAGCCGGAGCTTCAGGAACAAGTTTTGGCTTACATTGCTGACACAGCCTCCAGCTCTATCGCCTCCTCTTCTGAAGTTTCAAAAAATAAAAGCACTGAGTCATCAGTGGAGGCTCCTGGTCAGGATCAACACCTTTCCTTGTGTCCTTCACCCCTACCAAAAGTGAAGGATTTGGCAGGCCACACTACAGATTACTCCATGGAGATCTTTTCACATACCATGCCTGGGTTATCAAGTCAAATCGTGAATTCCCCAGTCCAAGATGAATCGGACATGGAGGGCACTGATGCACAGCCACTGCTAGATTTTTCTGCTGGTACATTCACTCAGAGCACTGCATTGTCCTCGCGGTGTACTGAGCCAGAATCTGACCCTGATGAAACTCAGGTGCCCCTTCCCGCATACTATACCACCTTACACAGTGACACAGAGGAAGGCGCACATGAAATTGAAGAGGAGGTGATGGGTGACCCAGTTGTTGACCCAGATTGGCATCCATTGGGGGAAGAGGGTGCCGCTGCCAATGGCTCAGAAGAGGAGGAGGAGGAGGATCTGCAGAAGGCATCGACATTGCAACAGCTTTTATCTGGCAGGCCCGTAGCAATCCAAAAACGGTTTACAAAAACCCATAGAGTTGCAGGACAGCTTTGCCAGACCGTCAAATTAGCACAGCGTGCAAGGCCTCAAAATGTCTTCCATAGTAGGAAGAGTGCAGTGTGGCACTTTTTTGAACAAAATCCTAATGATCAGGCAAAGGTTATCTGTAAGAAGTGCGCAAAAACCTTTAGCTGAGGGAAAAATCTGAGAAATTTGAATACCAGTTGCATGCTTAGACATTTAACCGCCATGCACTTGCAAGTGTGGGCGGACTACCAACCCTCACATACCACATGTGCACCTTTTCCGAATGAAGGTAGTCAGCAACGCTACATCGCTTCCCCCACTGGTTAGCACACCACCAGCAGCAAATGTTGAGGTGTCATCGCAAGGCCAAAGCAGTCAGGGAATCACAATGTTATTGATACAAAAGACTGAATCTAGGCCATCAGCAAGACCACCAACACCATCACCAACCCTCTCTCAGTCCGCCATGTCCACCGCTAGTTCCACCATATGCAGCTCTCAAGTCCAGCTCACCTTACCAGAGACTATGAGTAGGGCAAGAAAATACTCATCCTCTCATCCGCGTACACTGGGTTTGAACGCCCACATTGTCAAACTAATCTCGTTAGAGATGATGCCCTACCGCGAGCTCATGGCCTGCGCAGTACCACGCTATGACCTACCCAGTCGGCACTTCTCTCGAAAAGCCATCCCAGCCCTCCACCTGCATGTGAAAGACCGCATTGTCCATGCACTCAAGCAATCAGTGAGTGGAAAGGTGCACCTCACAACAGATGCATGGTCCTGTAGGCATGGCCAGGCCCGTTACATGTCCAACACTGTGCACTGGGTTAATGTGGTGGATGCAGGGTCCACAGGGGTGAGCGGTGGTCGGACAGTGCTGCCTAGCCCACGGTATAGGAAACAGTTGGCTGTAGACCCTCCTCCTCCTCCAGAAGTGAAAGCTTGTCCACAGTGCGCAGTCGCATGAGCACTCCATCCGCAGCCACCAGTGTTGCACACAAGGTGTCCCACTATCGAACAGCTAGAAGTAAGCATCAGCAGGCTGTGTTGAAGATGATGTGTTTGGGCGACAACAGACACACCGCCGAGGTACTGGCCGACTACTTGCAGCGACAAACTGAGTCATGGCTGGGCAGTCTACATCTTGAGACAGGCAAGGTAGTTAGTGATAACGGCCGGAATTTTGTGGCAGCCATAGCCCTTTCAAAACTCAGACACATACCTTGCCAGGCTCACACCTTGAACCTGGTGGTGCAGTGCTTCCTCAATAATTATCCGGAGTTAAGAGCCCTGCTCCATAAGGTGCAAAGACTGTGCTCGCACATCCGCCGGTCGCCCGTACACTCTAGTCATATGCAGAAGCTGCAGCGATTGCTCCACCTTCCTAAGCACCGCCTAATTATCGACGTTGCAACAAGGTGGAACTCCACCCTGCACATGGTTCAGAGGCTGTGCGAACAGAGGCAGGCTTTAATGCATTTGTGGGTGGATACACGGGCAGGCAGGTTGAGGGCAGACATGGAGTTGCCTGATGTGCAGTGGTCGAAGCTGAAAGACCTCTGTAAAGTCCTCTAGTGTTTTGAGGAATGCACATGGCTGGTAAGCACAGACAATGCCATGATAAGCATGAGCATCCCACTTATGCTTCTGCTCATGCAAACTTTGACGCACATTAAGGAGCAGGCATCTGCAGCCGAGGAGGAAGAGGTGGAAGGAAGCCTTGATGACAGTCAGCCATTGTCTGCTCAGGGAACTCTCCTGGATGAGGTGGAGGAAGAAGATGAAGAGGAGGAGGAGAATGATGGGGATGATTATTTAGGGGAGGAGGATGCTTCTCAGGGGGCAAGAGAAAATGTTGGCATGGCAAGGTCAGGTACAGGGTTTGTGCATGACTGGAGGGATGTTGATTTGCCAGAAAGTGCTCCTCCACCCAGCCCTCGCAGTGCATCATTAACACCTGGAACATTGGCCCTGTGCCAGTGCCATCGACAATGAGTGGGCCCCCCCTGCTTGCTCAGGATCACAGCACTTGCAGAGTTGAAATACTTACCTCTCCCTGCTCCACCGCCGTGACGTCTTCCGCATTTCCTGACAGTGACATTCTGGTCAGAGAGCGCGATAACATCACGTCTGTACGCCCTCTGCCTAAACAGTCCAAGTGCAGAGAGATGGAAGATGGGGATGATGAGTCCAGACTAGTACAGGGATTCCCTAGTGAGGAGACTTATTTAATTGTTTTAATGGTTGGGAGCAATTTTTGGGGAGCACTATACTCTGGAGAGTGATATATGGGGCCCACCATACACTGAAGCATTCCAAAGGTGGACATCTGACACTGGAGCAGCATTTATAGGGCCCATTATACACTGGAGCATTAGAAATGGGGCCCATTATATATGGAGCATTATTTGGGCCCATAAGACAGTGGAGCTTCATCCATGGGGACCAACATATACTGTAGCATTATGTGGAGCTCATCATATACTGTATGGAACATTATATGGGACCAATGATTCTGTATGGAGAAATATATGGGCCTCATTACTCTGTATAGCGCACTATGCGGTGGCCATAATACTGTATGGAGTAATATACTGTCCGTTTTTGAAGCTATTGGAGAATGAATGTACTTGTTTAATAGGTAACTGTGACTAGGTATAACGGGCTATGCATCGGTAATGGAGCCGTGAGGTAGATAGTCATGTAGACGCGGTTTTCACCGCTTGTCGTCCGTGGAAACCGCGTCTACATGACTATCTACCTCACGGCTCCATTATCGACGCATAGCCCATTCAGTACATTATATAGTACTTTGACGAATTTCACTGTTGACCAAAACGTTTACTGTATGTACTGTTCTTATTAAACTTCATTGTCACTTGCATCTCCACGTGTGTGTGCCAAGTCAGTTTGCACATGTATATGGTTTGGGATCCTACTTGTGCACCACCATCCTGAAAAGTTGTGCCAACGGTCTTTATATCTGGATCTGGATGAGGTCCTGAGAAGACCACGATAAGTGCCGTTTAAATTTTAGACTTTCACGTTAACCTTTTCCTCCCTTGATACCTGTTCATTGTTTATTAACTCCCTGCAAGGAGATTATTTTCACTCTTCTTGTTGAAATTAAACAATATTTTTATACCGCATTGTTCTGAAATCTCTGCGTCACTGCATTCCCGCACCTGCTTACACATATGTGGTTACTTATCTTCAAGACAGATTTTTTTACTGCCTGTGGTTATATATATATATATATATATATATATATATATATATATATGTGTGTGTGTTTTTGCTTCATTCTTTGCATAATATTGATCCTATCCATGCATGGTATATACTGTACATAAATGTTTTGCCATCTAGTTTATTATAGATCCAGGGGTGGTGTTATTGTATACATTTCAAAATGTTTTAAATGTTTTTATAATGTTTGTACGGTTTTTGATGTTAATAACTTTGTGTTTTCTACATCACTATATACTATATGTGCTCATTATATATGCATTAATTTTTCCTCTTCCCCCTCTTTGAAGCAGTTGTTTTCATGCATTATGCCGCACCCTCATTTTCCTTTACATACTAATGGGCTTATAGAGTAGTGAACCCTAGCCTCTATATATTACAGGATAATTGAGTGTATCATAGTATATTGAGAAAAAGTGAAAAATCCACATGTAAATATATTGTATGAAAAATTGTTAATATAGGAAGGCAAAGCAAAATATTAAATCAGATAATTTGGGATCCATTACTCATGCCAACTAGATGTGTCAGTGGACATACCGGTGCTTCTCACTAAATTAAAATATCATCAAAAAGTTAATTTATTTCAGTTCTTCAAAATGAAAAGTGAAGCTCATATATTATATAGAGTCATTACAAACAGAGTGATCTATTTCATGTATTTATTTCTGTTAATGTTGATGATTATGGCTTACAGCCAATGAAAATACAAAAATCATTTTCTCAGTTAATAAGAATAATTAACAAAAACACCTGCAATTGTTTCCAAAGTGTATAAAAAAGTCCCTTAGTATGTTTCAGTAGGCTCCACAATCATGGGGAAGACTGCTGACTTGACAGATGCAAAAACACATAATAGAAAATAGCCTCACCAAACTTTGTCCAATGATTAATGCACTAGCAGGATGCAGCAGGCTCCCAAAAATAAAGGCTGGAGCAGCGCAGGTGCCCACCACTGATAAGAACAGCCACCCTATCACTATAGCAGTGATGATGAAGGTGTTAGCTGCCTAGTGGTAAAAAGCACACAGATGGAGCTTTCTTAGGACATAAGTCACACAGGAAAGTGCGATGCACAGTGTCTGAATGACAGCCTATTCAAAAAATGCCTATAATGGAAAGTGGGCTGTTCAGCACTATATATGCAACACACAGAAAAAACACAGCCATCAAAAAGGAGCCCAGCTGCATCCTGCAAAAAAATGATAAAAAATGCAATTAAAAGGTACAAAAAAATGCATATAATAAATGCATTCAATCAGATATTGGTTACTATTTTGGCCAAAACAGATAAGCTCGCAATCCAACGTCAAGGATCTCCATCACCAATCCTTGTCCAATGACCAATGCACTAGCAGGATGCAGCAGGCTCCCAAAGATATAGGCTGGCTGGAGCAGCGCAGGTTCCCACCACTGATAAGAACAGCCACCCTATCACTATAGCAGTGATGATGAAGGTGTTAGCTGCCTAGAGGAAAAAAGCACACAGATGGAGCTTGCTTAGGACAAGGTTTGGTGAGGCTATTTTCTATTATGTGTTTTTGCTAAAATTTACAGGATTTTTAAGTCCTTTTTTCCCTGTCTGTGAGCTTTCTGATAACCAAGTGGCATATAGATATCATGGGTGCGGTGTATCAAATGATAGCATGTATCTAATAGAATAATAATAGGTATAGTGATATATCACTGTGTGTCCAAACACATATGCGGCACCCCTGAGCGTTCAGTTGCCACAGAGGTACAAGATGTAGTATCCCACTCCCCAGGTGAGGTAGTAACACCTGACCAGACTCCAGCACCTACATCCAGCACAGACACCTTAGAACAGCAGAGCACCCTTTATGGCAGCTGCTTTGGTTCATGAAGGGTGCTGGGTGGAGCTTAAATTACACTAGATGGCAAAGCTGACAGGAAGTTAGGTCAGAAGTTCCCGGCAGGGGGAAGCAAGGAGAATACCTTTCTGCAGTCGGAGTTCCCCTATTATTTGACTTTTTCTGAGCATCTCGCAGCTGTCTGTCTGTGGTCATAAATCAGTTTAGGGAAGATAAGAAAAAAACAGATAAAAGAGTAACTAGAAACTTAAAGGGGCTTTACACACAGCGATATAGCAAGCGATATCGCTAAAGCGTCACCGATTTTGTGATGCAGCAGTGATACCGCTAGCGATATCGCTACATGTGATACCTCCGACCGGCTCTCCCGCTGGCTATCACTGATCGCGCGAGATTGGCCTGGTCTATTTCTCATCGTTGGCTTCCTGCTGGCGCCGATGAGTGAGCCATGGATGCAGGCGGAAGAAGACATCATCGCTGCATCTGACGGTAAGTATCGACCGCCGACCGCAGCTGCATCACTAGTGAGATCTGCCTGTTTGGCAGCTCACTAGCGACCATTTAGCGATGCACCAGCGATCCTGACTGGGTCATATCATGGTCGGGATCACTGGTGCATGACTAAATGTAACGGGGCCCTTAGAAACTTTTTTATCAGCTTGCTCTGCCTTACAGATTCAATCTGCAGCCAGCAATAGGCATTGCAACAGTGAGGGAGGATAGAGATGGGAAACAGTGCATTTGTTAATGAAACAAAAAAATACTTTTTAGATTAAAAAATAAATACTTTTAGGCAAAAATATGTACATTATATTTAGGGTCTCAGAAAACTCCTGTCCCCTGTATGCAGTTTGCTATTAAAAACAAACTTTGCTTTACTCACCCCCATACACAATCCCAGGTCCAGCGCGGAGTTTCTGCCGCTGCTCCTCATGTCTGTTATTGTCTGCAGCGCTGACATCTGCAGCCAATCAATGTGCTCAGCAGTTCTCAGTGGCTTGTACATCAGTCTAACCTACCAAGCTGAGTGATTGGTTGCAGCGCTGTCACCATGATATCAGTGCTGCAGACATTAACAAACACTGGGACCAGTGGCAGATTCAGTGCTGGAACTGGGAAGGTGACTAGGGCACAGTTTTTGTTTTTTTAAAACTAATTGCACCAAGAGGAAAACTACTGTGATACATGATTCGAGTCAGTCTTTAGCAACCCCGGTGTTGCGATCGCCGTTATTCAAAAAAAGTCCGATATCTCATTTAAATTCTCTCACCTTCGATGTGATCGCACATCAGAGGAGAGAGCAATGGGGTCTCCCAATCCTCCCTAGTACCTCATGAGTCAACTCCCCCCCCCCCCCCCCCCGTGAAGTACCCAAGGCCACCAGTATCTTCTTCAGGGAGAAAATGGCGGATGCATGCGCAGTGCGCCCGCCGAGATCTGCCGGCCGGCACCCGAAAACAATAGGAAATGTTAGGGACGGCGGTACGCACTAAATATAAAATAATAGAAAGTGCTTTTGCCGCCTGGGGTCCACCGTGCAGAGGTGTTAAACTGCTGCTATATAATGGCAGACGAACAATATGGCGGTATATCGCACATGGGTTGAACGTCACCCGGTGTGCACTGGGCGTACTCTGTTAGCCTCACAGAGACGCCTTAGACATAAACATAAATACTGAGCCTGTTGGACTCACAGGTCCCAGAGAAATGCACGCACGGTATATGGTCTTTTCTGATAAACCCTCTTGCCAGGTTCTCCCGAATATATTGTGACATAGCCTCCGTCTCCGGTAGAAACAGAGGATACCAGCGGCCTTTAGGAGGTTCCGCGCCTCGCAATAGGTCTATCGGACAATCGTAAGGACGGTGCGGCGGAAGCGTCTCCCCAAATTTTTTTTGAGAAGTCATCCGTGTACTGCCGGTAGTGTCTAGGAAGCGTGGAAAGATCCGCGGGCACTTCCGTGGAGGCTACTTGAATACTGCCCCTCATGCACCTTCCCTCACTGTCCTTACTCCAACCTAGTATACTCCCCAAAGACCAATCTATATGAGGGGAATGGCAACGAAGCCACGGAACTCCGAGAAGCACCTTGTCGATGCCTTCTGGTAAAATGAACAGGGACAAGGTCTCGTGGTGAGATGGTGCGATTGAGAGACCAAGAGGTGCTGTCTGGTGGGTAACCTGATATGGTAAAGGCGCACCATTAACCACCCTGATGGTCATGGGATGGGGCAGTAGTACCAGCGGAATAGCATGCTTTTGGGCGAAGGACGAGGACATGAAATTTCCTTCTGCCCCGGAATCCACCGTGACCTCTACCTCCCAGGTGGAAGCACCGCTATCTAATGTCCCTTGGAATACTGGTTTGGGGGAAAATGGTTTCATATCAGGTAGACCCCCACCTATTACCATGGTACGTGCTCGTTTTTTCAAGCGCTGCGGGCACCTGTTAGCCGGGTGACCAAACTGTCGACACTGGTAACAGCGTGCGAAGCATCGCGCCGGACTTGACTTGGGACCGCTGCGAGACACCTCCGTGGGTACAAGAGGTACAGAGAAGGTTGGAGCCAAACTAACCTTCTGTCTGGATTGAGCTCGCTCCACCCCACGCTCAGTATAACGGAGATCAATGCGGGTGGAGATAGCAATCAGCTCCTCCAGAGTTACAGGAACCTCCCTGGTAGCTAAAACATCTTTGACATGCTCCGCCAAACCCCTCCAGAACACAGGGACGAGTGCCTTATCAGGCCACTCCAACTCGGAAGCCAGTGCCCAAAACGGACAGCGTAATGGCTGACCGAGAGGGAGCCCTATGTTAAAGCTGATAGCTGGAGAGAGGTGTCGTGAGTGACCCGTGGTCCCAAAAAGACCTGTTTTAGAGAGGTTAGAAACTGAGCAGCGCGCAGAACCGCGGGGTCACCATGCTCCCATAGCAGAGTGGCCAATTCTAACGTCTGCCTGACAAGAGGGAGATGATAAACCCCACCTTAGCCCGCTCTGTAGGAAATCACGCGGCCAGTAGCTCCAGCTGGATAGAGCACTGACTCATGAAACCCCTGCAGGAAGCGCTGTCACCAGAAAATTTATCGGGCAAAGGGAGGCGGGACAATGTCGGCACAGGCGTGGGTGTGGGCACATGCGAGACAGCCTCTGCGACTGCCTGGGCAGCGGCCACTGTAGCATTCGCAGCTGAGGTGGAGCACTCGATAGCCGCCAACCTGCCCTCCAGCTGCCGAATGTACTCCCGTAGCTGCTGCAGGTCCGCCATTACTAGCCAGACCCTGGCGCTAGTATAATGTTAGGAATGGCGGAACGCACTAAATATAAAATAATACAAAGTGCGTTCGCCGCCCGGGGTCCACCGTGAAGAGGTGTTTAACTGCTGCTATATAATGGCAGACGCACAAAATGGTGGTATATCGCACACGGGTTGAATGTCACCCGGTGTGCTCTGGGCATACTATGTTAGCTTCACAGAGACGCTTTAGGCATGACCATAAGTACTAAGCCTGTTGGACTTACAGGTCTCAGAGAAATGCACGCATGGTATATGGTCACAGGAGCTAGGCCCAAGGCAGAGGGACAGAGTCCGTCTAGACCTACCATGCGTGCGGCGTCGCTACCGCTGATGCCCACAGGTGCTGCAGACTGCAGCGCGGCTACTGACACAGCCGCTATATGACAATACCCAGGAGGGGCGCACTGTCGGACACTAGTTAGGTGATGTTATGCACTGTGGCCTGTAGCGTGCCATTGACTGGCGCTGACTCTATGACTAAGTCCCTATCCACACACGTAATATAAGAGGGAGTGGAGTCTTAATGAGTCATTCGCAGGTTCATGCATCCGTCATCATTCACACATGTAGCAAGTAGAGTCTATACTAGCGCATGGCCGAGTGGCCATGCGAACCTTTTATAGCTGGGACCTTCCGGAAGTTTCCAGATCCCTGAGATGGACCAATCAGATCACGAGAAGGACCTGAGCATGTGACTCCCGATCTCCAATGGGAGATCGTCTCGTGAGCGTGCCCAGTAGCGCGAGTTGAGGACTTAGCCTCTGAAGTAGCTTTCTGCTTAGCAGCCTGCGCTGCTATTGCTGGACCAGAGGTGGCAGCAACAGCCAGACCCACAGAGCTGGTCTGAGCATGGCGTCTGGAACGCTGAGATTGCTGTGCAGGCTCCTGAGTGGTTGGTGGAGAATGGGAGACCGCTGAATGCAAGGCTCTGGATTCCTGCTGTGCAGTTGCAGGAACCTGACGCCTAACATTACCCCCCTCCTAGGGCCCCCTCTCCTCTGAGCCTCACTACGCTCAAATGCCACGATCAGAAGCGGGGCGTGGATGCTCTCCTCTGGTTCCCAGGTCCGGGCCTCTGGACCATGACCCTTCCAGTCCACAAAATAACATTTTTTGCCACGCACAATCCCGCATCCCACAATGGCGTTGACCTCAAACTCGTACGAAGACAAGTCTGATGTCCCGGCAGAGGACTCGGAAAACCGGGCCATGTGAACAGGCTTGAGAAGGGACACGTGGAAGACGTCAGATATAGCCAAGTGTGGTGGAAGAGCCAGACAGTAGACCACTGAGGTGATCCGCTCGAGGACTGTGAAGGGACCAATGTATCGCGGAGCGAACTTGGAGGACTCAGCCCGCAGCCTGATATTTCGGACAGAGAGCCACACCAAGTCTCCAGGGGCAAAAGTTGGAGTGGGGCGCCGATGTGTGTCGGCGGACGCTCTCATTCTTTCTTTAGAGGCTCGAATGGCATCCTGGGTGCGATCCCAAATGTCGCGAGCCTCCACAGCCCAGTCTACCAACCTGGAATCAGTGGAAGACACTGGCATCGGGACGGGGATGCATGGATGCTGGCCGTAATTAAGAAGGAACGGCGTCTGACCAGTGGAATCAGCCACTGCTATATTTAGGGCAAATTCAGCCCGCGGTAGTAAGGATGCCCAGTCATCCTGCCTGGCAGAGACAAAATGTCGCAGGTACGTGACCAGGGTTTGATTTGCTCTCTCAACCAACCTGTTCGTCTCGGGATGATATGCGGAGGACAAATTGAGCTCGATACTGAGTAGACTGCAGAGCTCCCTCCAAAATCGAGACGCAAACTGAGGACCTCAGTCACTGACTACTTTGTCTGGCAATCCGTGCAAATGAAATACGTGCTTTATGAACAGTGCAGTGAGACCACGAGTGGAAGGCAGTCGCGCGAGTGGCACCAGATGCACCATTTTAGAAAAATGATCGGTGACCACTCAAATGACCGTGCTGCCACCAGATTTGAGCAGGCCGACCACAAAATCCATGCCGACCATCTCCCAGGGTCTGTCTGCCACCGGCAAGGGATACAGTAACCCAGCCGGCCTCTGTCTAGATGACCTGTTCCGAGCACAAGAGACGCATGCCTGAATGTACTCTTTAGTGTCCCGAACCATGTGTGGCCACCAATAAGACCGTGACAGGAGTTCTGTGGTACGCTTATTGCCAAAGTGACCACCCACCCTGGACGCGTGTGCCCACGTGAGGACCTCTGGTCGCAGGTGAGGAGGGTCAAAGGTCTTGCCCAGCGGTACTGCCTCAAGAGCGACCGGGGCCACGGTCCTCAGGCTCTCAGTGGGGACAATTAGCCGAGGCTTAGCCGCCTCCTTCCTCCGCTGAGACCACCGAGTGAGAGAGAGCATCCGCACATACGTTCTTCTCTCCGGACAGATAGTGCAAGGTGAAGCGGGAGAAAAAGCGCGTCCACCTAGCTTGACGAGAGTTCAAGCACTGGGCCGTTTGTAAATAGACCAGGTGTTTATTATCAGTGTACACCTGGAAGGGAAACCGGGCTCCCTCCAGGAGATGCCTCCATTCGGAAAAGGCCAATTTCATGGCAGTAACTCCCTGTCCCCAATGGAGTAGTTTCTCTCTGCCTTTGAGAAGGTCTTTGAGAAGAAAAAGCAAGGATGCTTCTGACCTTGAGCATCCTACTGGAAAAGGACTGCTCCTGCACCGACGGATGAGGCATCTACCTCTAAGATAAAGGGTTTATCCACATCGGGACGGTGGAGGATGGAAGCGCCAGCAAAATGGGTTTTCAGAGATGAAAAGGCAGTGGAGACCTGCTCTGACCAAACTTTAGGATTGGCTCCTTTCTTGGTGAGAGCGACCAAAGGAGCTACCAGTGTGGAGAAGTGAGGAATGAATTGGCGGTAATAGTTAGCGAACCCCAAAAAGCGCTGCACCGCTTTCAGAGAATGGGGCTCCTGCCAGTCCATTACCACTTGCAATTTTGCAGGATCCATAGCCAACCCTTGGGCCGAGATGATATAGCCCAGGAACGGCAAGGACTCCTGCTCAAACTGGCACTTCTCCAGCTTGGCGAAAAGAGAATTCGCCCGCAAACGGTCGAAGGCCTTGCAGACGTCTCTCCGGTGGGAGGTCAAATCTGGAGAAAAGATGAGGATGTCATCCAGATATACCACCACCGAGATAGAGAGCATATCACGAAAGACGTCATTTGCAAAGTCCTGGAAGACAGCAGGAGCATTACAGAGGCCGAAGGGCATGACCAGATATTCATAGTGGCCATCCCAAGTATTAAAGGCTGTCTTCCACTCGTCTCCTTCACGTATGCGGATCAGGTTGTACGCCCTCCGTAGATCCAATTTTGTAAAGATCCGGGCCCCTTGAAACCTGTCGAACAACTCAGAGATCAAAGGGAGAGGGTATTTGTTTTTCACTGTAATGGCATTGAGACCTCTGTAGTCAATGCAGGGGCGCAACTCTCCACTTTTCTTCTGCACGAAGAAGAACCCTGCACCCGCCGGCGACACCGATTTTCTGATAAACCCTCTTGCCAGGTTCTCCCAAATATATTGTGACATAGCCTCCGTCTCTGGTAGAGACAGAGGATACAAGCAGCCTCTAGGAGGTTCCCTGCCTGGCAATAGGTCTATCGGACAATCGTAAGGACGGTGCGGCGGAAGCGTCGCCCCAGATTTTTTTTTGAGAAGACGTCCGTGGACTGCCGGCAGTGTCTAGGAAGCGTGGAAAGATCCGCGGGCACTTCCGTGGAGGCTACTTGAACACTGCCCCTCATGCACCTTCCCTCACTGTCCTTGCTCCAACTTAGTATACTCCCCAAAGACCAATCTATATGAGGGGAATGGCAACGGAGCCACGGAACTCCGAGAAGCACCTGGTCGATGCCATCTGGTAAAATGATCAGGGACAAGGTCTCGTGGTGAGATGGTACGATTGAGAGACCAATAGGTGCTGTCTGGTGGTTAACCTGATACAGTAAAGGCGCACCATTAACCACCCTGATGGTCATGGGATGGGGCAGTAGTACAGCAGAATAGCATTCTTTTGGGCGAAGGACGAGACCATGAAATTTCCTTCTGCCCCGGAATCCACTGTGACCTCTACCTCCCAGGTGGAAGCACCGCTATCTAATGTCCCTTGAAATACTGGTTTTGGGGAAAATAGTTTCATATCCGGTAGACCCCCACCTATTACCATGGTACATGCTCGTTTTTTTCGAGCGCTGCGGGCACCTGTTAGCCGGGTGACCAAACTGTCGACACTGGTAACAGCGTGCGAAGCATCGTGCCGGACTCGACTTGGGACCACTTGCAAAACACCTCCGTGGGTACAAGAGGTACAGAGAAGGTTGGAGCCAACCTAACCTTCTGTCTGGATTGAGCTCGCTCTACCCCGCACTCAGTATAATGGAGATCAATGTGGGTGGAGCTAGCAATCAGCTCCTCGAGAGTTACAGGAACCTCCCTGGTAGCTAAAGCACCTTTGACATGCTCCGCCAAACCCCTCCAGAACACAGGGACGAGTGCCTTATCAGGCCACTCCAACTCGGAAGCCAGTGTCCGAAAACGGACAGCGTAATGGCTGACCGAGAGGGAGCCCTATGTTAAAGCTAATAGCTGGAGAGAGGTGTCGTGAGTGACCCGTGGTCCCAAAAAGACCTGTTTTAGAGAGGTTAGAAACTGAGGGGCGCTCAGAACCGCGGGGTCATCACGCTCCCACAGCGGCGTGGCCCATTCTAACTCCCTGCCCGAAAAGAGGGGACGATAAACCCCACCTTAGCCCGCTCTGTAGGAAATCGCGCAGCCAGTAGCTCCAGCTGGATAGAGCACTGGCTCATGAAACCCCTGCAGGAAGCGCTGTCACCAGAAAATGTATCGGGCAATGGGAGGCGGGACAATGTCGGCACAGGCGTGGGTGTGGGCACACGCGAGACAGCCTCTGCGACTGCCTGGGCAGCGGCCACTGTAGCATTCGCAGCTGAGGTGGAGCTCTCGATAGCCGCCAACCTGCCCTCCAGCCGCCGAATGTACTGCCGTAGGTGCTGCAGGTCGGCCATTACTAGCCAGACCCTGGCGCTAGTATAATGTTAGGGATAGCGGAACAAACTAAATATAAAATAATAGAGTGCGTTCTCCACCCGGGGTCCACTGTGAAGAGGTGTTTAACTGCTGCTATATAATGGCAGACGCACAATATGGCGGTATATCGCACACAGGTTGAACGTCACCCGGTGTGCACTGGGCATACTCTGTTAGCTTCACAGAGACGCTTTAGACATAACCATAAGTACTGAGCCTGTTGGACTCACAGGTCTCAGAGAAATGCACGCATGGTATATGGTCACAGGAGCTAGGCCCAAGGCAGAGGGACAGAGTCCGTCTAGACCTACCATGTGTGCGGCGTCGCTACCGCTGACGCCCACAGGTGCTGCAGACTGCAGTGCGGCTACTGACACAGCCGCTATGGGACAATACCCAGGAGGGGCGCACTGTCGGACGCTAGTTAGGTGATGATATGCACTGTGGCCTGTAGCGTGCCACTGACTGGCGCTGACTCTATGACTAAGTCCCTATCCACACACGTAATATCAGAGGGAGGGGAGTCTTAATGAGTCATTCGCAGGTTCATGCATCCGTCATCATTCACACATGTAGCAAGTAAGCCTATACTAGCGCATGGCCGAGTGGCCATGCGAACCTTTTATAGCCGGGACCTTCCGGAAGCATCCAGATCCCTGAGATGGACCAATCAGATCACAAGAAGGACCTGAGCATGTGACTCCCGATCTCCAATGGGAGATCGTCTTGTGAGCATGCCCAGTAGTGCAAGTTGAGGACTAAGTGTTAGGGGTTTATGCATCTGCTCTGCCGGAATCCAGAGCCTCACATTCTGCGGTCTCCTACTGTTTAGATACAGCAGAGGAGATTGCTCTGCAGCAAATCTCTCCAGAGATTAAGTCTCTCTATCCTCCTACTGGGCATGCTCACGAGACGATCTCCCATTGGAGATCGGGAGTCTTGTGCCCAGGTCCTGCTCCAGATCTCATTGGTCCATCGTGGAGATCTGGAAGTTTCTGGAAGGTCCCGGCTATGAAAAGCGCGCATGGCCGTTCCGCCATGCACTAGTATAGTCTCTAGTTGCTACTGTGTGAATGATGATGGATGTATGATTCTGGTGATTGACTCATTAAGATCCCCTCCCTCTGATATTACGAAGTTGTACAGGGACTTAGCTTAGAGCCAGCGCGTGGCAAGCCTCAAGCCACACTACATCATCCACAGTGCTAGCGTCCGACATTGCGCTTGCTTCCTTGCTTTGTCGACTAGCGGCAGTGTCCTACGCCGTGCTGCAGTTGCAGCCCTCTTTGGCGTCCGCAGTAGTGACACCGCACGCATGGTAGGTCTAGACGGATGCAGTTCCTCTGCTTTGGGTCCCGCTCCTGCGACCAGATACCGTGTGTGCAGTTACCTAAGACCTGTGACAATAACAGGCTCAGCCTTTTGTGTTTACCTCTGCTGGCATCTCTGTGAGCAAACAGATATTGCCTAGCGCACCTGGGTGACTTATAACCCGTGCGCGTTATACCGCCATATTGCTTGTCTGTCACTACTTAGCAGCAGTGATATCACCTTCTGCACGGTGGACCCCAAGTGGCGAACGAACTTTATTATTTATTTTATTTATTGCGTTCCGCCGTTCCTAACACTTAGCCACTGAAGTAGCTTGCTGCTGAGCAGCCTGCACTGCTATTGCTGGTGCAGAGGTGGCAGCAACTGCCAGACCCACAGAGCTGTCTGAGCATGGCATCTGGAACACCGGGATTGCTGTGCAGACTCCTGAGCGGTCGGTGGAGAATGGGAGACCGCTGAATGCAAGGCTCTGGATTCCTGCTGTGCAATTGCAGGAACCCGACGCCTAACAGGAAGTTTTTCCTATTGGTTTATTTTGATCAAAATAAAAAAATAGTAAACCAAACCCTCTTTTACGGTTAGGGTTAGGATTAGGGTCGGGGTGTGCTAGGGTTAGGTTTGTGGTTATGATTAGGGTTAGGGTTGGGATTATTGTTAGGGGTGTGTTGGGTTTAGGTTTCTGGTTAGGGTTCTGGTTAGGGTTACAATTACGGTTAGGATTGTGGTTATGGTTGGGATTATGGTTAGGATTGGGGTTGGGGTGTGTTAGGGTTAGGTTTGTGGTTAGGGTTCTGTTAGGGTTGGGATTATGGTTAGGGTTAGGTTTGTGGTCAGGGTTGGGATTAGGGTTGTGGTTAGGGTTAGGATTAGGGTTAGGGGTGTGTTTGGGTTAGGGTTGGAGTTAGAATTGAGGGAGTTCAACTGTTTAGGTACATCAGGGGTCTCCAAATTTGACATGGCACCACCACTGATTCCAGCCAGTATTGCATTCAAAAAGTCAAATGGTGCTCCCTCCCTTCTGAGCTCTGCCAGGTGCCCAAACATATGGGGTATCGTCGTACTCAGGAGAAATTGCACAACAAATTTTGTGGTCCATTTTCTCCTGATATGTAGCACCACTGAGGGTCCAGTTGCCACAGAGGTATTGCACCTCACCCAGAGGTGTGGTACCCCATTCTCAGGAAAGGAGGGAGCACCACCCAGGACTCTAACACTTGCACCCGACACACACTGTAGCAGCAGGGCACCCTGGACATACCTTAAGGTAGGATGGTCTTATCCCTGGCTGGGTAGTAAAGGGTGTTGGAAGGTGGGTGGAGTTGATAGGAAGAAAGAGGAGGAGTTTAGAGAGTGGGACAGAACAGTCCAGAAAGAGAAAGAAAAGGAGGCAGACATGTAGTGAAGCAGCTCCCTGTCAGGAGGAACTGCAGAAGGAGAGTTGAGAGTGTGGAATGAAAGGGAGCAGTTGTGGACAAGCAGCTCCCTGGAAAGCTTAAAGAAACAGACGGAAAGAAGCTCCAGTAGAGCAGAAGGGGTCTTAGGGGCACGGGATGTGTGAGAGCCACCCGTGGGGCCCGATCCAGTAGTAGAGAGACCAAGTTGCAAGAGGGTATTGGCCCCCGAGCCTAGTGAAGCAATCACCAGACTCAACTAGCAAGCTGGAGGCAGAGGCATCTGTAGGTGCTTCGGCCACAATCCACAGTTATCTTCTCCAGAAAGGTAGCCAAATGGAAGCAAGGGGATTAAGAGAGAACGTCACCCGACAAGGTTCGTGGCTGCTGGTCTGGGACACTGACTGTGAGGAGAGGTGGGAAGCCAACAGAGTGAGATGGCCAGGATAGGCATATACTGAGTGGAGTCCTGGGAAGGTGAATCCCAATCTACCTGGGAGTTTTCTGGACCCCTCACCTGGAGGACGCAGAACAGTGAGTAAAACTTTGGAACTGCAACTCACTTGTGTCCTCTGAACATTCCTGCATCACCTACCAACTCTGCTACATCTGCTGTATCATCACCAAATACAGTACAACATCTTTTCTATCACCAGTGCCCTGGGACACAGCTCTGCCTGTGGAGAGCTGTACCAACTCTGCTGCATTACCATCAGTCCCAGAAGATCTGCCCTGCAGCGCTGGTCACCTCTGACCAGAAACCACAGATGGTGTCACGAACACTTTATTACAAACTTTATCATCCCTTTAAATATCCCCTGTAATTGGACGCCCAGGGCGACGGATTAGGTCACTACCACTGTGACATTTCCCCTTTAAGAAGCGGCCCGGTATTGAGTATCCCCACTGCCCTAGTGGGCAATCCAGATGCCCTTGTGAAAATGAAAAAAAATTGGTTCCAAAGTAAATTTTTTATGAAAAAAGTAAATGTTAGTTTTTTCCTTACACATTGCTTTTGTTCTCGTGAAACACCTGAAGGGTTAATAAACTTATTGAATGTGGTTTTGCACACCTTAAGGGGTGCAGTTTTTAGAATGGTGTCACTTTGGGATATTTTCTGTTATATTGATCCCCCAAACTCACTTCAAATATGATGTGGTCCTTAAAAAAATGGTTTCATAAATTTTGTTGGAAAATTAGAAATCGCTGGTCAAATTTTATCCCTTATAACGTCCTAACAAAAACAAATATGCTTCCAAAATTGTACTGATGTAAAGTAGACATATGGGAAATGTTATTTATTAAGTATTTTGTGTGACATATCTCTCTGATTTAGGGGCACAAAAATTAAAAGTTTGAAAATTGCAAAATTTTCAACATTTTTTCCAACTTTCCATTTTTTTCATAAATAAACGCAAGTTATATAGAATAAATTTTACCACTAACATGAAGTAGAATATGTCTCGAAAAAACTTTCTCAGACTCAGTGGGATATGTTGAAGCTTTCCAGCGCTATAACCTCATAATGGGACAGTGGTCAGAATTGTAAAAGTTGGCTTGGTCATTAAGTACCAAATTGGCATTGTCATTAAGGGGTTAAAGTAACTTTATTGCATTGAATTATTGCTCAGCTTGTGTAACTCCATCCCCTTATTCTATTTCTATACATCGTGCTAATAGCTCTGGCTTATCTGCCTACATAGCTGGTTTGAGCTGCAGGTCCAAAGTCCAACACTCAGACTGACTCAGAGAGTGAGCGTCTCTGCTCTCTTCCCCGAACTTGGAGAAGGAAAGTTCTGGAAATAATGTCTGACAATGAGGAAGGGGAGCAGAGAAGCTCACACAGGAGAGAGGATTTTGTTAGACTTGCAGTTGAAATCATAATGAACTAGGCAAGATAAGCCAGAACTTTCACCATTGTATTAAAGGAGTCGTTCAGTTTTACACTACAAGTCTGCAGCACAGTGCGCTGTGTAGATTCTCTGGTGTCAGCGCCGGGAACAGTGATCATGTGACAGCAAGTAGGCGATATACGTACTCCCAGCCACATTCCGACTAGACTCTTTCCAGTCTCTCTCAATACACTATCATTCAGTGAGGCTGCTAGACAGAATGTGGATGGGAGTACACATATCACATACTTGCTGTCATATGACCACCATTCTCGGTGTTGACACCGGAGAATCCTCACAGCGTGCAGTGCGCATGATGTGGAGATTCACAAGTCTGCAGAAACATAGAGTGACTGCAGACTTGTAGTTTAAGACTGGACAGCCCCTTCAAAGATGGAAATAAACAAAATTAGGGTGCTTTCACACTGCATTGTGTGTCCCCGGCGCCGGCAGGGCATACGTTCAAAATCCCCCGCATAATGGGATCAGTACGTATGCGCCAACAGGGCCATAGACTGCAATGGTGACGGCAGAGTGAACGTGAGCTCTGCCGTGCACTTTTTCAAGAGTGCATGCTTACAGGAGACATATACTCAGATGCAGTATACTTCGTCTGAATGTCCGCCTCCGGTAGGCATATACTTTCAAAAAAGTGTATGGCAGAGCGGACGTCACCATTGTGATCTATGGCCCCGTTGGCACATTCATCCAGACCCCGTTTTGAGGGGGGTTTCAGATGTTTGCCCCGATGGAGACTCACAACACAATGTGAAAGCAGCCTAAGAAAATGGAGCATATTACAAATATTCATAACTTTACAAAGGCTAATTAATAGATTTAAAAAAATGTTTGCTATTAATCACACAGTAAAAAAAAAGGCTAAAGTCCATGAATCGGCATTTGTCACAGTGCTAAATAGCAATGATTGCCTTATTTCTCTGTCAAAAAGCAGAGAAGACATAAGGTATGGCAAGAGATTGCCAGTGCTAGGGCAGCACTGTGGCTCAGTGCAGCCTTGCAGCGCTGGAGTCCAGGGTTCGAATCCCACCGAGGACAACATCTGCAAGGAGTTTGCGTGGGTTTCCTCCAGGTACTCTGGTTTCCTCCCACATTCCAAAGACATACTGATGGGGCTCACAATCTAAATTCCCTATCGGGGACAGTGATGATAATGTGTTCAAACTGAAAAGCGCTGCGGAATATGTTAGCGCTATATAAAAATAAAGATTATTATTATTAGTGCCATCAGGTATACCAGTCATGTGGTTGACTCTAAACTGCCCAACGTTATCTGTAAGGTTGTGGAGTGGTGGCTTTGGTCTGTCAGTTCTTCTCAGGTCTTCCCCGTTTTCAAGCTATTTTTCTCCTGCAAGTTTGCCAATAATGTTGCCCCCGCCCCAGCACGGCCAGCCATGATTATTCACTGCAGTTCCCTCAGCGTCTCTCAGGAGGGAGCTGTCATTGTGCCAGTGATCACCTCTAGTGTTGAGCGACTTTTGTTTTTTTAGGGTCGAGTTTCGTTTCATGAAACCCGACCTTTCCAAAAGTCGGGTCGAACAAAATCGGCCAACTATAGGGAAAAGTCGGGGTCGTCCCGAAAAACACGAAACCCAATGTAAGTCAATGGAGAATTAAAGTCGGCAGTGAGAGGAGGACAGGAAACACACCAACAGTGCCCAATTGAATGCCAAAAGCATAAATTCTTGTTCCTGAAGCTTGTCAACCTTAATTAACTTCATAATACTAGTTACGCACTGAAAAATGGGGGTTATTTGGCTACAGTTGTGGGGGGGAGGGCTGGCTCCAGGTTTTCGTAGACCCAGGCCCAAAGAGAGGCCCTTTAACACATACCACAACTCATGATGCTCCGATACGGCAGAGAAATGGCAGTATAGTACAATGAAAAATACTTCACTTCTTACATCTCATGACTGATATCCATTTTAAATTCTCCAATACCTCCAAAAACGGACAGTATATAACTCCATACAGTATTATGGCCAGCGCTTAGTGAGCTATACAGAGTAATGAGCCCCATATATTTCTCCATACAGAATCATTATTCCCATATAATGTTTCTAACCGAATATGATGAGCTCCACATAATGCTACAGTATACGTTGGTCCCAATGGATGAAGCTCCACTGTCTTATGGGCCCAAATAATGCTCCATATATAATGGGCCCCATTTCTACTGCTCTAGTGTATAATGGGCCCTGTAAATGCTGCTCCAGTGTCTGATGTCCACCTTTGGAATGCTCCAGTGTATGGTGGGCCCCATATATCATTCACCAGAGTATAGTGCTCCCCAAAAATTG
Source organism: Dendrobates tinctorius (assembly GCF_039654945.1). Lineage (NCBI taxonomy): Eukaryota > Metazoa > Chordata > Amphibia > Anura > Dendrobatidae > Dendrobates > Dendrobates tinctorius. Next base: position 914,879 of record NW_027362012.1, on the reverse strand, counting down.
CTGTCCCAACATTGAAAACAATTACACAAGTCTCCTTGCTAGGGAATCCCTGCACTACTCTGAACTCCTTGTAGTCCCCATCTTCCATCTCACTGCACTTGGCTGTTTAGGCCCTCCCACCGGCATAGACACTTTTGCGTACTATGCGGTGCCCTGTGCCAGTGCCATTGCCCATGAATATGCCCCCCCACCTGCTCAAGGAACCTCCACTTTCATTTGCACCTTCATCTTTGTCACCATGTAAGGTGGTATAGTATGCGGGAAGGGGAACCTGAGTTTCCTCTGGGTCAGATTCTGGCTGTGTAGAATGCGAGGGGAATGTAGTGGTCTGGGTCAATGTACCAGCAGAATCATCCAGCAGTGGCTGGGCCTCAGTGCACTTGTGGCGTCCCCAAGAGTATGGTCGCCACTGTGGCATTGCCTTCCTCCTAGGGAGTGTGTTGTCAAGCTTGGGAGCAATGAAGGATCTCTCTAGCAGTGAAACCAACACACAACACATTTCCCACTCCAGGCCAGCAGGGAGACCTCTGAACCTGACTGCTGAGGAGCTGCTCTCTGTGGTCAGGAGGAGGTAAGTTTGGGCACTGTGCAGGGAAGGGGAAGTGTGTAGACGTGAGAAGGGGAGCTGGAGGATGAGCAGAGTTAAGGCTCACTCCTAGCTGGAGCACATGGTCCGGATTCCGGTCTCCGAGTTTGTAGGGACACTGACGTTCCTGCAGCAGAAACCGGGGGAAGTAGCAGCTATAAATGCTCTGTACCCAACTAAGGCTCGAAGGCCCCAGCATCGACGTGTGCAAGGCAGAAGGAAAAGGCTACAGCTGTCTGCCATACAAGTAAAGTCTGAGGAACATCTGTTAGACAGGAGACGTTTCAGTGAACCACGGTCCTGTGAGTGCTTCCCCCACAAGCGCTAGAAAGGAGACGTTCAGGAAGGTACATGTTGGCGGAGTGTTGGAAGGGAGCTTCCCATTCTGCTCCCGGAGGTTGGCAGAGATCCTGACCCGGAGGACACAAGCACGGAGGCAGGCATCTGTGTAACCTGCAGACTGTGAGTAAAGCTTTGGAACTGCACGCTCTGGTGTCCTACAGTTATTCCAGCACCGCTACATCTGGGTACCAGCACCTACACTGCCTGTGCCTTTCCCCCATCACTACATCTACACTTCCCTGGGACTCCAGCTCCACCTGTGGGGAGCTTCACCATCTTTGCTGCACAACACCATCAGTCTCAGAGGATCTGCATGCAGTGTCGGCCTAACATCTATGTTGCCGAACATCACAGGTGGCGTCAAACTATCTATATAAACTCTTTACCATTATACCACGCCATTTACATGGGCGCTCAGGTCCACCGTCCGGGTCATTGCTGCTGTTACACATCCCACTGACACCGGCCCGGTACCGAGTACCCCACAGCCCTGGGAGGGCGACCCATATGCCGACTGCTGATCGGGCGGCGTTATTCCCACGAACATCCAAACAGCGTCCCTGAAGGCAAAGTTTTTGGTTTCCGGGGGCAGTATGATTGCAAAGCTGAACCTTAAAGGAATGTCCAAAAGGGCACCACCAGGAGTGGAGCCTGTGGCTTAATTGGACTGCACCCGGGAAACCACTACCATACAAGCTACAGAAAAGATGAACAGATTGAAAGCTTTGTCGATTCTGTGTGTGGTGTGGTATGTCCGTTTGTAGTTGTGCTAGCGATTTCTCAGCTTTATTTTGTTAACGACCGAGACTCCGACATGGCCCCATGGTACGCGTCAAGCTTACTAGAGGGATACGCGAGGCTGTGGCACGTGAGATCGAGCAATAACAGGTATAGCATTCCAGTACATGTCTGGGGCTGCATGCACGCTACACTGAAAGGACCAGCTTTTGTCGCTTACAGGTGCAGATAACCTGCTGGACTCCGTTAGTGATGGGGATCTGGGATTCAGATTATTCCCCGCGAACGATGATTTCCCAGTAAGTCCAGGTCAACCGCAATTCCGGAGTTAGGCCTAACCATCATTCCTGAAAAAATTACGTGTCCAAACCACAGGTGCTGTAGCTTGTTTAACAGCTCGGCAGCCGTTCTCAGGCCCAGTATGGATTCGACAACATTGTAGAAAGTTGATAAAGGGTACATTTTCACCGGATAACACGTATATATGTAGCCTAGTTTACACATTAAAAATATATGTCTATAGATTGTTAGCACCGCTCCCCGTTTCGCCGCCCCCGCTGCCATACTCACCGCTCCTGCTTCTGCCCCGACTCTCTCCTCTGACGCATCCTGCACGCGCGCTTCCGCTCCCCTCGCTTTCCGGCGGCCGGCGTCCCGACGCTCTCCTCCACTTCCCTCGGCCGCGCGCACTGTGCCTCTGCGCACGCGCCGGAGGGATAAGCCGCACGCCTCTGCCGGCAGCCACCTGTCTGGCGTGACCTGACCCGGACCGGCCTCCCGACCTATCAGAGGCCACCATCAGGTATTTCAGGCCGCCCTCCCTTAGTGGAGGCGCCTGACTATTGAGTTGCCTCTCGGTTGTCTAGGCCGCGCTCTCTGCTGCTAGTCCCTTGCAAGCTGCGCACTAGTTTACTCCTTGTGTCTTGTGCCTCCTGCTAGTCCCTGTGTCTTCCGCCTGTGTCCCCAGTGTTCCTCTGACTCTCCGGTCTGTGCCTCCTGCTAACCCCTGTGTCTCCTTCTCTTTTCAGTTCGCCTCTTCCTGGACCCCCGCCATCCTCCGTCCTTCTCCTTCCTCCTCAGCCTCTGGACCCTGGTCATCCTGGTTCCTCTCCGGACCTTCCTCTGTTCCTCATCATCTGTTCACCCTCCTGAGCCAACCCCTGGTCCTGGCTGCCGTGGCGCTAGAACTTCCCGAGTCTGTTCCCTAACGGTCCCTGTATAGGGGTCGGTCCACTTGGTGCGCTCGCTCGGGGAGGGCTCGGCGCCACGGCCCAGTGGGTCCACTCTCGTCACCTGCGTCCACAGCATAACAGTATAGTCAGGCCATGGACCCCGCCGGGGCCGCTGCCCAAAAGGAGTTGGTTTTCCTTAGGGAGAACCAGACCCGTATTATGTCTTTTATGAAGACCATGGATTCCCGCTTGTTGGCCTTGCAGGCCGCTGACCCTGGTAACGCCTCCCAACTGGCCAGCCTCCAGCAGGAGCTGGTTCAACAACGGGACACCCAATCCCATATTCTTTCGTACATGGCTTCGGTCGACGATCGGCTGCTTTCCCTTCAATCGGCCGCCGGACGCGATTCGTCCCGCAGTTCTGATCCCGGTTCCTCTCCGCCTCCCAGGCTTGGTAGACCGCCTCGGTATGGCGGCGACCCCAAGTTGTGCAGAGGCTTCTTGAATCAGTGCAGGTTGCACTTCGAACTCCTGCCCCAACAGTACCCCACCGATCGGGCCAAGGTTGCCTTCATTGTCTCCCATTTGGAGGGAGAGGCACTCTCCTGGGTAAATCCCCTGTGGGAGCGGGACGATCCCGTGGTCTCCAGTCTCCAGACCTTCACTGACACTTTCCGTAGGGTCTTTGACGAGCCCGGACGGTTGGCTTCCGCCACGGAGTCTCTTTTTTGCCTCACCCAGGGCACTCTTACGGTCGGACAATACGCCATCCGGTTCCGTACCTTGGCCTCTGAGGTGGGGTGGAATAACGAGGCTTTGGTTGGGGCCTTCTGGCGTGGTCTCTCTGGCAAAATTAAAGATGAGCTGGCAGGGCGAGACACCCCAACCTCCTTGGAGGATTTAATTTTGTTGGCCACACGCATCGACCTTCGGTTCCAGGAACGCGCTAGGGAGACTGCTAGGGATAGGAGACCGCTTCGACCATCTGCTTCTTTTCACAGGCCGTCCAGCCCACATCCGCCTGGGGCATCCTCCAGTCCGGCGCCTGAGCCAGTGCAGGTGGATCGGGTCAAGTTGGCAGAACAGCGCCGTAAGGAGAGACTGATGGAGGGTCTGTGCCTGTATTGCGGCAGCGCGTCTCACTTCCTACGCTCCTGTCCTGAGAGACCGGGAAACTCCTCCACCTAGGGCAGGTAAGAGAGGCCGATCTAGGTGTGTCTCACTCTTCTCACCCCCTTACCCTTTCAGTTCAGTTGGTTTTGGGTCAGAGACGTGGTTCGGAGGTGGCCTATGTGGACTCGGGCGCGGCAGGGAACTTCATTAGGTTGAAGGAGGTGAAGAAGTATCAGATTCCCGTGATCTCCCTGAAGACTCCACGTGTCATCGCCTCAGTAGATGGAAGACCCCTACGAGAATCTGTGTTCCTGGTAACAGAGGAGGTGTGTCTGCAAATTGGGGCCTTGCACCAGGAGCTGATCGCTTTCTACGTCCTTCCCAACCTTTCCCATGCTGTGCTGCTAGGTCTTCCGTGGCTTAGGACACATGAACCTGTCTTGGATTGGCGTTCCGGTGAGGTCCTCCGCTGGGGGCATCCCTGCCAAGAGAAGTGTCTGGGGTCTGTCCGCCCGGCCAATCCCCCACCAGCCTCCTCGGGTCCCGAGGCTCTACCAGCTGCATACTGGGCATACTCTGACATATTTGATAAGAAGGAGGCAGAGGTTCTTCCCCCGCATCGCCCGTATGACTGCCCTATTGACCTGCGACCCGGGACCACTCCGCCCCGAGGGCGAATTTATCCCTTGTCCCCTGCAGAGACTACGGCCATGTCCGAGTATATTCGTGAGAATTTAGCTCGAGGGTTCATACGGAAATCTTCCTCCCCGGCCGGAGCCGGGTTTTTCTTTGTAAAGAAGATAGACGGTTCTCTCCGTCCTTGTATTGATTTCCGGGGCCTGAACGACATTACTGTGAAGAGCAAGTATCCGTTGCCTCTCATTCCTGAACTCTTTGACCGGTTGCGGGGAGCCCGCATCTTCTCGAAGTTGGATCTACGCGGGGCTTACAACCTCATCCGCATTCGCCCTGGTGACGAATGGAAGACCGCCTTTAACACCCGGGACGGGCATTACGAATACCTGGTTATGCCCTTCGGTCTCTGCAACGCTCCCGCGGTCTTTCAGGAGTTCGTCAATGATATCTTCCGAGACTTGTTATACTCCTGCGTGGTGGTGTATCTGGACGACATCCTTATTTTTTCCCCGGATCTGGCGTCCCATAGGAGGAGTGTTCGTCTGGTCCTACAACGTCTGCGGGAGAATCGCCTCTACGCGAAGCTTGAGAAGTGTCTCTTTGAGCAGTCTTCCTTGCCTTTCTTGGGCTACATCGTTTCAGATTCTGGGCTGGAGATGGATCCTGAGAAACTGTCGGCTATTCTTCGATGGCCTCGCCCTGTGGGGGTCAAGGCGATTCAAAGGTTCCTCGGCTTCGCCAACTATTACCGTCAATTTGTGCCACATTTTTCGTCCATCATCAAACCCATCTCCAGTCTCACTCGTAAGAGCGTCAACTCCTCGTCCTGGCCTCCGGAGGCTGAAGAGGCCTTTTCCTGCCTGAAGCAAGCCTTCGCGACTGCACCTGTTCTACACCGACCCGAGGCTAATAAGCCATTCATCCTGGAGGTAGACGCCTCTTCCACCGGAGCAGGTGCAGTGCTCTCACAGAGGTCCCCGTCCGGCCGACTGATTACCTGCGGGTTCTTTTCAAAGGCCTTCTCGCCGGCTGAGTGTAACTACGCCATCGGGGATCGCGAGCTGTTGGCCATAAAGTTGGTGCTGGAGGAGTGGCGTTACCTTCTTGAAGGGTCGGTCCATCCGTTTACCATCTTTACCGACCACAAGAACCTTGCATATCTCCAGTCAGCCCAGAGACTTAACCCTCGGCAGGCCAGATGGTCCCTCTTCTTTGGTCGGTTCGATTTTGAATTGCGTTTCCGTCCCGGGCCAAAGAACATCAAGGCGGACGCATTGTCCCGGTCTCTGCAGTCCCCTGATCTGATGGAGGAACCAACTCACATTATCGATCCTGCTAAGATCATCACTGTGGCCCCGGTGAGACTGATTACTCCTCCCCCCGGCAAGACCTACGTCCCTGACTCTGAAAGAAAAAAGGTACTGCATTGGGGACATTCCTCTAAAATTTCCGGACATGTTGGAGTCAAGAAGACATTTGAGCTCATCGCTCGTTTTTACTGGTGGCCCTCACTCCGCCAGGATGTGACAGACTTCACGGCCTCCTGTCCCTCTTGCGCCAAGGTCAAGATTTCTAGGCGACCACCCGCCGGTCTTCTGCTTCCTCTCCCGATTCCTTCGGTTCCATGGCAACATATAGGTTTGGATTTCATCACGGATCTGCCTAAATCTTCCGGATCTACGACTATCCTGGTAGCGGTCGACCGCTTCTCCAAGATGGCCCATTTTGTTCCTCTACCTGCGCTGCCCTCCGCTCCAGAGTTGGCGAAGATTTTTATCCAGCACATCTTCCGCCTCCACGGCTTTCCACAGCATATTGTTTCCGATCGAGGTGTACAGTTCACCTCTCGGTTTTGGAGGGCCTTGTGTAAACTTCTAGAGATAAGACTGGACTTTTCATCCGCATACCATCCCCAGTCCAATTGTCAGGTTGAACACGTTAATCAGGTACTAGCGTCCTACTTACGGCAGTTCTCTAACGCTCATCAGGATAACTGGGTCCATCTACTTCCCTGGGCAGAATTCTCCTACAATAACCATCCCAGCGAGTCATCAGCCAAGTCTCCATTTTTCGTGGTCTTTGGCATGCACCCTGGTGTCCCTCTACCTTTGTCCGGTTCCTCCGGTGTGCCTGCAGCCGATTCCCTGACCCAAGAGTTCTCTAGGTTCTGGTCCGAAACTAAGGAGGCCCTCCGGAGGTCTGGGGAGCGCATGAAGAGGCACGCTGAAAAAAGACGCTTGGATGCTCCAACCTACCTCCCAGGTCAACAAGTTTGGTTGTCGGCCAAGTACATTAGGCTAAAGCTCCCTTCCTACAAGCTGGGACCGCGCTACATTGGGCCTTTCAAAATTCTCAAACGTCTTAACAACGTATCTTACAAACTGGAGTTGCCTGCGTCGCTTCGGGTTCCCAACTCCTTCCATGTCTCTCTCCTTAAACAGGTTGTCCTGAATCGGTTTCACCCGGCCCCGAACCTTTCTCCTCTTCCTGTCACGTCTGATGACGTCTTCGAGGTAAAAGTGGGTCCACTCTCGTCACCTGCGTCCACAGCGTAACATAGATCAGGAGGCAGACTCAGATGTTCTCAGGCCCAGTATGGATTTGACAAGATTGTACAAAGTTGAGAAAGGGTACTTTATCACTGGATAGCAGGTATATATAGCATAGTTTAAACATGTAAAATCTCCGTGTTCTCAGTATGGATTACACAGCAATCTAAAAAGTGGAAAAAAGGAAATGCATTTGAGGCGTACACAAATATATACTTTTGGTGTTATTTTTAAATCTTCATATATATTTCTGTCTCAGTAATACAGTCCAGCGTCTCCGCAATAGGAAATGAGATGCATACAATTAGTGACATAAAGGCTATTGATTGCAGAAATCTAGGAATTATTATTCACGGGAAAAACTTCCATCACAATTCTCATAGGCGATGCTGACCCTCTATTAATTTGTGTGAGACAGTGAAAACATTTTTTTGTGAATAAAGTCTTGCTGTATCGCACTTCCGTTGATTCCATCACTGTTACTCATCACAATCCAATTTTTATCACAGGGAGCGATGTAAACATGGTGCTCACTGGCTATCATGATCTGTCACGTAACTTTGGAGTGCAAAAGACAGAAGCCACAGGCCGTAGGCGATTCTATTTGATTGGCATGAGAGGGCACATTTTGAAATGTGCGCCGGAATGTCACACGTTTGTGAGTAGGAAAACTGTGAAAGCTGATGATAAACCACCACTGCATGTAATTGTGAGTCCACGTCCATAAGAAATGGAAGCCACTGATCATCTGGAGCAAGAGCCCGGCCAGCAGGACAGGGCATAGCTAGATCTTAACCATCATCTTTCAGTTCAATCTATTTGTAGTGGCAGTCGGTACTGGCACTGGGTCCCTCATAGTACGGCGGTGTGTCTGACGGCGGGTGTGCACCACCATCGTCAGAGACACTTGATTGCACTATGAGGGACCCTGTGCCAGTGCCCGCGCCCAAGAGTCGGCCTACCCACCTGTCCAGGGCAACGGCACTCGCACGGTGTCGTGCGCTAGGTGGTGACCCCGGCCATGGGGGGGGAGACAGCACAGTTAGGGAGTTTTAGAAAGTGGCATATGTTGATGTTGGACATTCAGCTGATGCAAAAGGTGAAATAGGTCAAGTCCCAGGAAGAGGTGGACCAAAGCAAGCCATTTTTCTGTCACCCTATGTGTCATCAGGGGAAGGTGGGACAAAATCCTTGGAAACCCATGCGTGGTTCATTTTAATGAAGGTTAGATCATCCACATTTTGGGTTGACAGACGGGTCCTTTTTTCTGTCAGGATTGATCCAGCTGCACTGAAGACTCTTTCCGATAGCACACTTGCAGCTGGGCAAGCGAGCTCCTGTAAGGCATATTGTGCCAATTCAGGCCAGGTGTCCAGTTTAGCGGCCCAATAGTCAAAGGGGAATGACCTGTGTGGGAGAACATCGATATGGGAGGAAAAGTAGTTTGTAACCATAGTTGACAACTGCTGTCTCCTGTCACTTTCCATCGATGCAGTATTACCAGTTGTGTGAGCGGTACTTGAAAAATCAGTCCACAACATTGTCATGAAACCCCTGTCTCCAATGCCACTTCTGCTGTGTGCACCACGAACACATCTGGCAAGCTGCCCCCGGCCCGTACGGCTCGTGTGAGAACCATCACCGCTGCTGTGTGCTGGGAATGCCTCATGCAACCGATTTACCAGAGTTGCTTGTTTATTAGCCAATATTAGGTCAAGGTTCTCCTGTGGCATGATGTTTTGTAATTTGCCTTTATAGCGTGGATCCAGGATGCTGGCCAACCAGTAGTCTTCATCGTTCATCATTTTGGCAATGCGGGGGTCCCTTTTTAGGATCAGCAAGGCATAATCTGACATGTGGGCCAATGTTCCCGGTGTCAATGATTCACTGCGAGTGCTGGTTGGAAGAGCACTTTCTGGCAAATCCACATCCCTCCAGTCACGCACAAACCCTGTACCAGACCTTGCCACGCCAACATTTTGACTTGCCCCACGAGATGCATCCTCCTCCCCTAAGTAATCATCCCCATCATCCTCCTCCTCCTCCTCCTCTTCTTCCTCCACCTCGTCCAGGAGAGGTCCTTGAGCAGACAATGGCTGAATGTCATCAAGGATTCCCTCCTCCTCTTCCTCCTCGTCAACATTGGCTGCAGACTCCTGCTCCTTAAGGTGCGTCAAAGTTTGCATGAGCAGACGCATAAGTGGGATGCTCATGCTTAGGATGGCGTCATCTGCACTTACCAGCCCTGTTCATTCCTCCAAAGACTGAAGGACTTTACAGAGCTCTTTCAGCTTCGACCACTGCACACCTGTCAACTCCATGTCTGCTCTCAAAGTGCCTGGCCGTGTATCCTCCCACAAATGCATTATGGCCTGCCTCTGCTCGCACAGCCGCTCCACCATGTGCAGGGTGGAGTTCCACCTTGTTGCAATGTCGATAATGAGGCCGTGGTTGGGAAGCTGGAGCAATCGCTGCAGCTTCTGCATACGAACGGAGTGTACAGGCAACCGGCGGATGTGCGCGCACAGTCTTCGCACCTTCTGGAGCAGGGCTGTTAACTCCGGATAATTTTTGAGGAAGCACTGCACCACCAGGTTCAAGGTGTGAGCCAAGCAAGGTATGTGGCTGAGTTTTGAAAGGGCTATGGCTGCCACAAAATTACGGCCGTTATCACTAACTACCTTGCCTGCCTCAAGATGTACACTGCCCAGCCATGACTCAGTTTGTCGCTGAAAGTACTCGGCCAGCACCTCGGCGGTGTGTCTGTTGCCCAAACACATCATCTGCAACACAGCCTGCTGACGCTTTCCACTAGCTGCTCGATAGGGGGACACCTCGTGTGCAACAGTGGCAGCTGCAGATGGAGTGCTCGTACGACTGCGCTCTGTGGACGAGCTTTCGCTTCTGGAGGAGGAGGAGGAGGGTCGAACGCCTACAGCCAACTGTTTCCTATACCGTGGGCTAGGCAGCACTGTCCCACCACCGCTGTCCCCTGTGGACCCGGCATCCACCACATTAACCCAGTGCACAGTGATGGACACGTAACGGCCCTGGCCATGCCGACTGGACCATGCATCAGTTGTGAGGTGCACCTTTCCGCTCACTGACTGCTTGAGTGCATGGACAATGCGGTCTTTCACATGATGGTGGAGGGCTGGGATGGCTTTGCGAGAGAAGTGGCAACTGGGTAGGTCATAGCGTGGTACTGTATAGGCCATGAGTTCTTGGAAAGCTGCGCTTTCCACCAACCGAAAGGGCATCATATCAAACAAGATTAGTTTGGCAATGTGGGTGTTCAAACTCAGTGTACGCGGATGAGAGACTGAGTACTTTCTTGACCTACTCATAGTGTCTGGGAGGGTGAGCTGGACTTGAGAGCTGCATATGGTGGAAGTAGCGGTGGACAGGGCGGACTGAGAGAGGGTTGATGATGGTGATGGAGTTGGTGTTCTTTCTGATGGCCTAGAATCAGTCTTTCGTTGATATAACAGTGGGATTCCCTGACTGCTGTGGCCTTGCAACGACACCTCAACATTTGCTGCTGTGCTAACCGGAGGCTTACAGTGGGGGAAACAATGTAGCGTTGCTGACTACCTTCGTTGTGATCAGTTGCACATGTGGCACTTGAGGTTTGGTGTTGTGTCCACGCTTGCAAGTGCATGGTGTTTAAATGTCTAAGCATGCAACTGGTATTCAAATTTTTCAGATTTTTCCCTCGGCTAAAGGTCTTTGCGCACTTCTTACAGATAACCTTGGCCTGATCATGAGGATTTTGTTCAAAAAAGTGCCACACTGCGCTCTTCCTACTTTGGCAGACATTTTGCGGCCTAGCACGCTGTGATCTTTTGACCCTCTGGACAAGCTGTCCAGCAAAGCTTTTGATTTTTGGAACCTGTCTTTGGAGTGCTCCTGGCCTGCCAGATAACAGCTGTTGCGATGTCGATGTCTGCTGTGGATGCTCCTCATCTGAGCTATTGTAAGCAGCACCCTCTTCCCCCAATGGATGCCAATCTGGGTCAACAACTGGGTCATCCATCACCTCCTCTTCAATGTCATGTGCACCTTCCTCTGTGTCACCGTGTATGGTGGTATAGTGTGCGGGAAGGGGCACCTGAGTCTCATCAGGGTCAGAATCTGGCTCTGTACACTGCGAGGACAATGTAGTGCTCTGAGTGAATGTACCAGCAGAATCATCCATCAGCGGCTGTGCATCAGTGCACTCCATGTCAGATTCATCTTGGCCTGGGTAATTCACCATTTGACTTGATAATACAGGCATGGTATGTGAAAACAGCTCCATGGAGTAATCAGTAGTAAGGCCTGCGTCATCCTTCAATCTTGGTTGGGGTGAAGGACACAAGGAAAGGTGTGGTTCATGAACATGAGCCTCCAATGACGACTCAGTGCTTTTACTTTTTACAACTGAAGAAGAGGAGGCGATAGAGCTGGAGGCTGAGTCAGCAATGTAAGATAAAACTTTTTCCTGATGCTCTGGCGTTAAAAGCGGTTTGCCAACTCCTAGAAAACTAAGCCTTCGAAGCCTTATGGAGCCAGACGATGACGCAGGCTCAACACCTCCTGCATTCGGTCCTATTTTGCTCTTGCCACTACCATCAGATCCACCACCAACACCATCATTACCAGCTGCCAACCCCCGCCCAATTCCACGGCCTCTTCCACCAGCCTTCCTCATTTTTGGTAGAAATGTAGACAAAATCCAACAAACTATATAGTAATGTAAAGCATGGTACAAGGTGTCTATAGGACAGGGGAGATTTTGAATTTCTGCTCACACTAGTGGACACTGGACACTTTTGGATTGTGTGAGGCCCACTGAATATCTGAGCGCTATGTCACAGGCTCGATGGCACAGCTGTGACCAAAGTGACTAGAGGATAAGTGAGATTTTGAATTTCTGCAGACACTGGACACTTTTGGATTGTGTGAGGCCCACTGAATATCTGAGCGCTATGTCACAGGCTCGATGGCACAGCTGTGACCAAAGTGACTAGAGGATAAGGGAGATTTTGAATTTCTGCAGACACTTGTGGATACTGGACACTTTTGGATTGTGTGTGGCCCACTGAATATCACAGCGCTATGTCACAGGCAGAAATTGGCTAGTGTATCACAAACTACAAGGTGTATGTAGAATTGGGCAGAGTAGGAATCTCCCTAGAGTGCAGGTCTGTAAGAACGGAACATGTCCTCGACTTATTCTCATAGAGTGACACAGATAGCTTCACTGTGGCTGTGATAACAGCCGTTACACGGTACTGTGTGAGGAGCGTACACCGCTGCATGGTGTGAAAAATTCCACGCTCAGTACCTCAGCAGGACAAAAAAAAAAAATTGGGATTGCTTTTAAAAAAGCAGTTTGCAGCTCAGTACCTCAGCAGGACAAAAAAAAAAATTGGGATTGCTTTTAAAAAAGCAGTTTGCAGAGCAGTGGGTAAACAGCAATGCAGCTGTCAGGAAGTCTTAGAAGGCAGCCCAACAACCAACACCACTGATACACCACAATATAGCCTCCCTTTTGCACTGCACACACAGTGACTGGTGTGTTGTACAGGCACAGTCGCTAGCAGCAGAAGCAGTTTTTTTTTCTTCTTCCCTGCCTAACGCTCTCCCTACAGAATCAGCAGCAACCTCTCCCTATGCTAAGATCGGCAGAAGTAAGATGGCGGTCGGCGTGCACGCCCTTTTATACCCCCTGTGACGCCCACCAAAGCAAGCCAATCACTTGCATGCCCTTCTGAAAGATGGTGGTGACCCGTGCCTATGTCATCACGTTGCCCACAGTGTTCATGGATCCTGATTGGCTGAAAAAGAGCGCAAAACAAACTTTTGAAACGCGACTTTGGTGTGTAAGTCGCCGACCTCGTGGCCGACCTCATCCTAGGGTCGGGTTTCGTTTCATGAAACCCGACTTTGCCAAAAGTCGGCGACTTTTGAAATTTTTCGACCCACTTCGCTCAACTCTAGTAGCCAATATTAGGTCAAGGTTTTTCTGTGGCATGATGTTTTGTAATTTGCCTTTATAGCGTGGATCCAGGATGCTGGCCAACCAGTAGTCGTCATCGTTCATCATTTTGGCAATGCGTGGGTCCCTTTTTAGGATCTGCAAGGCATAATCTGACATGTGGGCCAATGTTCCCGGTGTCAATGATGCACTGCGAGTGCTGGGTGGAGGAGCACTTTCTGGCAAATCCACATCCCTCCAGTCACGCACAAACCCTGTACCAGACCTTGCCACACCAACATTTTCACTTGCCCCACGAGATGCATCCTCCTCCCCTAAGTAATCATCCCCATCATCATCCTCCTCCACCTCTTCTTCCTCCACCTCGTCCAGGAGAGGTCCCTGAGCAGACAATGGCTGAATGTCATCAAGGATTCCCTCCACCTCTTCCTCCTCGTCAACATTGGCTGCAGACGCCTGCTCCTTAAGGTGCGTCAAAGTTTGCATGAGCAGACGCATAAGTGGGATGCTCATGCTTAGGATGGCGTCATCTGCACTTACCAGCCCTGTTCATTCCTCAAAACACTGAAGGACTTTACAGAGCTCTTTCAGCTTCGACCACTGCACACCTGTCAACTCCATGTCTGCTCTCAAAGTGCCTGGCCGTGTATCCTCCCACAAATGCATTATGGCCTGCCTCTGCTCGCACAGCCGCTCAACCATGTGCAGGGTGGAGTTCCACCTTGTTGCAATGTCGATAATGAGGTGGTGGTTGGGAAGGTGGAGCAATCGTTGCAGCTTCTGCATACGAATGGAGTGTACTGGCGACCGACGGATGTGCGCGCACAGTCTTCGCACCTTCTGGAGCAGGGCTGTTAACTCTAGATAATTATTGAGGAAGCACTGCACCACCAGGTTCAAGGTGTGAGCCAAGCAAGGTATGTGGCTGAGTTTTGAAAAGGCTATGGCTGCCACAAAATTACGGCCGTTATCACTAACTACCTTGCCTGCCTCAAGATGTATGCTGCCCAGCCATGACTCAGTTTTTCGCTGAAAGTACTCGGCCAGCACCTCGGCGGTATGTCTGTCGCCCAAACACATCATCTGCAACACAGCCTGCTGACGCTTTCCACTAGCTGCTCGATAGGGGGACACCTCGTGTGCAACAGTGGCAACTGCAGATGGAGTGTTCGTACGACTGCGCTCTGTGGATGAGCTTTCGCTTCTGGAGGAGGAAGAGGAGGAGGAGGAGGAGGGTCGAACGCCTACAGCCAACTGTTTCCTATACCGTGGGCTAGGCAGCACTGTCCCACCACCGCTGTCCCCTGTGGACCCTGCATCCACCACATTAACCCAGTGCACAGTGATGGACACGTTATGGCCCTGGCCATGCCGACTGGACCATGCATCAGTTGTGAGGTGCACCTTTCCACTCACTGACTGCTTGAGTGCATGGACAATGCGGTCTTTCACAAGATGGTGGAGGGCTGGGATGGCTTTGCGAGAGAAGAAGTGGCGACTGGGTAGGTCATAGCGTGGTACTGCATAGGCCATGAGTTCTTGGAAAGCTGCGCTTTCCACCAACCGATAGGGCATCATCTCTAACGAGATTAGTTTGGCAATGTGGGCATTCAAACCCAGTGTAAGCGGATGAGAGACTGAGTACTTTCTTGACCTTCTCATAGTGTCTGGGATGGTGAGCTGGACTTGAGAGCTGCATATGGTGGAAGTAGCGGTGGACAGGGCGGACTGAGAGAGGGTTGATGATGGTGATGGAGTTGGTGTTCTTCCTGATGGCCTGGATTCAGTCTTTCATTGATATAACAGTGGGAATCCCTGACTGCTGTGGCCTTGCAACGACACTTCAACATTTGCTGCTGTGCTAACCGGTGGGCTTACAGTGGGGGAAACAATGTAGCGTTGCTGACTACCTTCTTTGTGATCAGTTGCACATGTGGTACTTGAGGTTTGGTGTTGTGTCCACGCTTGCAAGTGCATGCTTGTTAAATGTCTAAGCATGCAACTGGTATTCAAATTTTTCAGATTTTTCCCTCGGCTAAAGGTCTTTGCGCACTTCTTACAGATAACCTTGGCCTGATCATGAGGATTTTGTTCAAAAAAGTGCCACACTGCACTCTTCCTACTTTGGCAGACATTTTGCGGCCTAGCACGCTGTGATCTTTTGACCCTCTGGACAAGCTGTCCAGCAACTCTTTTGATTTTTGGAACCTGTCTTTGGAGTGCTCCGGGCCTGCCAGATAACAGCTGTTGCGATGTCGATGTCTGCTGTGGGTGCTCCTCCTCCTCATCTGAGCTATTGGAAGCAGCACCCTCTTCCCCCAATGGATTCCAATCTGGGTCAACAACTGGGTCATCCATCACCTCCTCTTCAATGTCATGTGCACCTTCCTCTGTGTCACCGTGTATGCTGGTATAGTGTGCGGGAAGGGGCACCTGAGTCTCATCAGGGTCATAATCTGGCTCTGCACACTGCGAGGAAAATGTAGTGCTCTGAGTGAATGTACCAGCAGAATCATCTATCAGTGGCTGTGCATCAGTGCACTCCATGTCAGAGTCATCTTGGCCTGGGTAATTCACCATTTCACTTGATAATCCAGGCATGGTATGTGAAAACAGCTCCATGGAGTAATCAGTAGTATGGCCTGCATCACCCTTCAATCTTGGTTGGGGTGAAGGACACAAGGAAAGGTGTGGTTCATGAACATGAGCCTCCAATGATGACTCAGTGCTTTTATTTTTTACAACTTCAGAAGAGGAGCTCTGAAATGTAAATCCCCTCTGAAATGTAAAGTGCTGCGGAATATGTCGGCGCTATAAAAATAAAATTTATTATTTATTATTATAAGAGGAGGCGATAGAGCTGGAGGCTGAGTCAGCAATGTAAGACAAAACTTTTTCCTGAAGCTCTGGCTTTAAAAGCGGTTTGCCAACTAGTAGAAAACTAAGCCTTCGAGGCCTTGTGGAGCCAGAAGATGACGCAGGCTCAACACCTCCTGCATTCGGTCCTATTTTGCTTTTGCCACTACCATCAGATCCACCACCAACACCATCATTACCAGCTGCCAACCCCCGCGCAATTCCACGCCCTCTTCCACCAGCCTTCCTCATTTTTGGTAGAAATGTAGACAAAATCCAACAAACTATATAGTAATGTAAAACAAGGTACAAGGTGTCTAGAGGACAGGGGAGATTTTGAATTTCTGCACACACTTGTGGACACTGGACACTTTTGGATTGTGTGAGGCCCACTGAATATCACAGCGCTATGTGACAGGCTCAATGTCGCAGGTGTGAAAAATGTCACGGAGATTTTGAATTTCTGCACACACTTGTGGACACTGGACACTTTTGGATTGTGTGAGGCCCACTGAATATCACAGCGCTATGTGACAGGCTCGATGTCGCAGGTGTGAAAAATGTCACTAGAGGATAACGGAGATTTTGAATTTCTGCACACACTTGTGGACACTGGGCACTTTTGGGTTGTGTGAGGCCCACTGAATATCACAGCGCTATGTCACAGGCAGAAATTGGCTAGTTTATGACAAACTACAAGGTGTATGTAGAATTGGGCAGAATAGGAATCTCCCTAGAGTGTAGGTTTGTAAGAACAGAACAAGTCCTCGACTTATTCGTACAGAGTGACACACAGCTTCACTGTGGCCGTGATAACAGCCGTTACACGGTACTGAGAGAGGAGCGTGCACGTACACGGCTGTCCGGTGTACATAAAATTGTCAAGCTCTGTGTTTTTTAAGTATACAGACTGACACACACTGTCTGTCTATAGTTTTGAATGTGATCAAACAGCAAATATATTTAACTGTTTGAAAACTAGACAAAACTAGAAGGTGCAGGTCTGTAAGAACGGAACATGTCCTTGACTTATTCTTACAGAGTGACACACAGCTTCACTGTGGCTGTGATAACAGCCGTTACACGGTACTGTGTGAGGAGTGTGCACCGCTGTATGGTGTGAAAAAATGCACGCTCAGTACCTCACCAGGACGAAAAAAAAAAATTGGGATTGCTTTTAAAAAAGCAGTTTGCAGAGCAGTGGGTAAACAGCAATGCAGCCGTCAGGAAGCCTTAGAAGGCAGCCTTACAACCAACACCGCTGATCCAGCAAAATATAGTCTCCACTTGCACTGCACACACAGTGACTGGTGTGTTGTACAGGCAAAATCGCTAGCAGCAGAAGCAGTTTTTGGTGTCTTCTTCCCTGCCTAACGCTCTCCCTACAGAATCAGCAGCAGCTCTCCCAATTATGAGATCAGCATGAGTAACATGGCGGTCGGCGTGCCCGCCCTTTTATACCCCCTGTGACACCCACCAAAGCAAGCCAATCACTTGCATGCCCTTCTGAAAGATGGTGGTGACCCCTGCCTATGTCATCACGTTGCCCACAGTGTCCGTGGATCCTGATTGGCTGAAAAAGAGCCCAAAACAAACTTTTGAAACGCGACTTTGGCGCTTAAGTCTCCGACCTCGTGGCCGACCTGATCCTAGGGTCGGGTTTCGTTTCATGAAACCCGACTTTGCCAAAAGTCGGCGACTTTTGAAATTTTTCGACCCGTTTCGCTCAACTCTAATCACCACCAAGGACATCATCTGCAAGGAGTTTGCATGTTCTCCCCGTGTTTGTGTGGGTTTCCTCCAGGTACTCCGGTTTCCACCCACATTCCAAAGACATACTGATAGGGAATTTAGATTGTGAGCCCCATTGGGGACAGTGATGATAATGTGTGCAAACTGTAAAGCGCTGCGGAATATGTTAGCGTTATATAAAAATAAAGATCATTATTATTAGTGCCATCACGTATACCAGTCATGTGGTTGACTCTTCTCAGGTCTTCTCCGTTTCAAGCTATTTTTCGCCTATAAATTTGCCAATAATGTTGCCCCCGCCCCAGCATGGCCAGCCATGATTATTCACTGCAGTCCCATCAGCGTCTCTCAGGAGGGAGCTGTCATTGTGCCAGAGATCATTCATAACAACGAACTGAACAGATAGACCACCAGCAACATTGGTCATTTCAGGCGTGAAACGTTTAATGTACCATACCCTTTGGTGATTCTCTATCATGAGGTTGTTCAAAACTGTATCCAAAGCTTTAGCCATAGCAGATCACATTTTCAGGGAGAAATGCACTGACAAACAGTGTGGACGTATCTTTAGGCATATTCCTATGAAGTCACTTTGTTTCCTTTTTACCTTAAGCATCCCTGCAGTATTGTTGACTTAAAATAATGAGCTGCGAGAGATCTGTAATGATAGAATAAAGGATAATTAGAAACGCAGCATGAGGCTTGAAATAACTATGTGATACCATTTTCAGCTGATTAACCTCACATTCAGCTTCATTTATTTTTTTTCTACTTTTGTGATTGTGACTTAGTCCGCATATTATGAAGCTTTGTCATTTACATTGTAGTGGAAGATCAGCTATCGTACATGGAAACAGTATGGTTCAGGGATTTATATATTGTGACAATTTAACAGCTACGGTAATTATGTCCTGACATTTGTACCTTCTGGAATAGATTGTTGACCAAGCAACACTTGTGTTTTCTTCACACACAACAACATGGCACCTCAACGATATAAATACTTCTGGCCCAAGACACTCTTAAATAGTATTTGCAAATAAGCTAACATTTGCTTGGATTGTCCATATTTGTCAGAAGAAATTCCAGCAAATTAAGTGATGTCCTGATAATAGTGCTTCATAGGATGCCCTCTGACAAAGGCAGGTCCAAAGCGCGCTTCGGGGTGGGCGCACATGTTACTGAACCTCCCTCTCTGTGGTGTCTTTAAAAGGCATGATATAAGCATCCTAATATCCCCTTGCCATCCATGCCTATCTGTGTTTACATGGCTTTGCTTTACTACTGGCTGGATCTTCTAAAATCTGACACCCTACCACTTGATATCTATTGAGGGTATCTTACTACAAACTTTATATTGTTTGACTAGATATTTATGTGATGGACAGTGGCAATATATGACTTTGTCATCTGCTCGTACTGTGTGTCCTGCACTCCCTTGTACCACACGTATGCACTTTTTGTCATCTGTAGTTATAAATTTGTACAATAAAGCATTTATATCTTTTAACATATTGCGGACTATATGATCGTCTTTTCTTTCCCCCTCTTTTCATGTCCTTATCATGACGATCAGCCCAGTATAATCCGATATTTGAGTAACATAATGGATATTTCCTCTTTATTTTACACTATACATTGACAATGTTACCCTCATTTCTCTTGAGCTATCTCTACTCATAGCTACATATGCGGATGAGAAAATACAACCACTATTCGGTCGTGTAATAAGCCACAATGTAACAGTAAACTATGATCTGTTTTTTAGGACTTTTTGCCACATGACAACCTGATTCCTGCTTTCGATGAGTTTGTACTGAAGAGAAGATATATTTCTTCTTTTTTAGACTTTACAGGTGAGAGTAAAGAATAAAGACTCTGATTTGGAAGAGATCTGTGTCCAGGTTATGTTCAAATAGAGCTAAAATTCATGTAAAAAACATTTCAAATACTCTTTGAATAAGCATCCTATTAATTTCAATACAAAAATTGCCTGTGGTGTACAATGTGTTGTTTCCTTGCAAATGTTTTTTTCTCTGCATTGAAAATAAGCAACATAGCAATTGTTCAGGTGTTTCTGCCTGAAAATTGTGTAAGCTTGACCACACAGGGCATGTGTGCATTGTGTTTTATGGACATTGATGTATTTGCATAGTTTTCGATGTAGAAGAATACAGGAAAACAACTGTGGTGTTTTATTCTGAAGAGGCTTTTTTGCCATGTTTTTCTGTTTTTTGTTCTAAATTTGATATATAAAATAGCAGAAGCTGAAGAACGGTCTGGACAATTCTTTTAGCTACTTGATAAAGGATGAAAGCAGTTAAAAGAAGTTAAAAAAGATGAAACAAAGTCATTTTAACATTGCAGTCAATGAATAGATGTGCATTTTTACATAGATCTTTTAACCTGAAGAAACCAAAACATATTTAATAAAGATACAGTGGGTACAGAAAGTATTCAGATCCCTATAAGTTTTTCACTCTTTGTTTCAATGCAGCCATTTGGTAAATTGAAAAAAGTTCATTTTTTTCATTAATATACACTCTGCCCCTCTCTTGACTGAAAAAAACAGAAATGTAGAAATTTTTACGAATTTATTAAAAAAGAAAAACTGAAATATCACATGGTCATAAGTATTCAGACCCTTTGCTCGGTATTGAGTAGAAGCCCCCTTTTTAGCTAGTACAGCCGTGAGTCGTCTTGGGAATGATGCAACAAGTTTTTCACACCTGGATTTGTGAATCCTCTGCCATTCTTGCAGATTCTCTCCAGTTCCATCAGGTTGGATGGTGAACGTTGGTGGACAGCAATTTTTTGGTGTCTCCAGAGATGCTCAATTGGGTTTAGGTCAGGGCTCTGGCTGGGCCAGTCAAGAATGGTCACAGAGTTGTTCGGAAGACACTTCTTTGTTATTTTAGCTGTGTGCCAAGTCTGAGGTCCAGAGCACTCTGAAAAAGGTTTTCATCCAGAATATCTCTGTACTTGGTCACATTCATGATTCCTTCAATGACAACCAGTAAGCCTGTCCCTGCAGATGAAAAACACCCCTATTGCATGATGCTGCCATCACCACATTTCACTGTTGGGATTGTATTGAGCAGGTGATGAGCAGTGCCTGGTTTTCTCCACACATACTGCCTAGAATTACCACCAAAAAGTTCTATCTTCGTCTCATCAGACCAGAGAATCTTATTTCTTATAGTCTGGGAGTCCTTCATGTGTTTTTTTAGCAAACTCTATGCGAGTTTTCATATGTCTGGCCCTGAGGAGAGGCTTCCGTCAGGCCACTATGCCATAAAGGCTCAACTGGTGGAGAGCTGCAGTGATAGTTAACTTTGTGGAACTTTCTCCCATCTCCCTACTGTATCTGTGGAGCTCACCACAGTGATCTTGGGGTTCTTCTTAACCTCTCTCACCAAGGTTCTTCTCCCATGATTGCTCTGTTTGGCTGGACAGCCAGGTCTAGGAAAACTTCTGGTGGTCCCATACTTCTTCCATTTAAGGATTATGGAAGCCACTGTGCTCTTAGGAACCATGAGTACAACAGATATTCTTTTGTCACCTTGGCCAGATCTGTGCTTTACCACAATTCTGTCTCTGAGCTCCTTGGCCAGTTCCTTTGACCTCATGATTCTCTCTGGAATAGTCCAACAGACCTGCTGGGCATTGTGGGATTGTCTAAAGGAGGAGTACATCCCACAGCCAACACAGGAAAGGTGGCTTGAAATTGCAGAAAGCTTTCAAGAAATATGTCAGTTTCCTAATTGTGTTGGTGCAGTGCACATAAGGATTGTGAAACCCATTGGATCCGGATCTGAATATTTCAACTATAAGAAACTCTTCTCAATTGTATTGATGGCCATTGCAGACTCAAAATGCAAATTAATTGTGGTCGACATTGGTGCGTATGGTCGATCCAATGATTCTCAGGTATTCAAGATGTCCGCAATGGGCCGTCGTTTGTATGGAGAAAATTTTGAATTCCTACCTCCAAGACCACTCCCTGGAAACACAGGCCCACCAATGCCATTTGTGTGTGTTGGTGACGACGCATTTCAACTGTCTAAACATTTTCTGAAGCCATATGGAAGTCATGGATTGACACACAGGAAAAAAATCTTTAACTATATCGATTAACAAGAGCGCGAAGAGTGGTGGAGTGCGCTTTTGGGATTTTAACATCAAAATGGAGAGTGCTGTTAACTGCCATAAAAATGAAAACTGAGACTGTGGATGAGGTGGTGAAGGCATGTGTGATCCTGCACAATTTTGTTTTAAAGGAACCTGTTTCCATGGAAGAAAATGTTTGTGAAACCACCTTGTGGGATTATCACCAGACAAGTGTTCGGAGTACGGTGTCAGTGACCCAAATGAGGGACAAAGTTGCTGATTATTTTGTATCACTGGAAGGAAGAGTTGACTGGCAAGATGACAAGGTATAATATATATATATATATTTTTTTTTTTATTATTTTATACCAAGGTTCCTTTTGTGTATAACAAAAAGTTTTGTAAATTTTCCTTTTTTGTTTGAGTTTTGGCACCAATTTTGTGTAATAAAAATGTGGTGTTTTTTCCATGTACAACACCAGTGTACCTTTTTGTACCTTTACCGAAAAGTGTTGTGTATTACCTGTACACCACCGGTGTACCTTGAACCTTTTTGTACCTTTACCGAAAAGTGTTGTATATTACCTGTACACCACCGGTGTATCTTGATCCTTTTTGTACCTTTACAGAAAAGTAGACATGAGCGACTTTTCCTTTTTTCGGGTCGAGTCGGGTTTCATGAAACGCGACTTTCTAAAAAGTCGGCTTGAACAAAATCGGCCGACAATAGGGAAAAGTCAGGGTCCGACTGAAACACGAAACCCAATGCAAGTCAATGGGGAAGCAAAGTCGGCAGGGAGTGGAGGACAGTAAACACACCTACAGTGCCCATTTCAATGCAAACAACATCAATTCTTATTACTTAAGCTTGGCAACCTTAATTTACTTTATAATAATAGTTACGCATTGAAAACTGGGGGTTATTTGGCTAAAGTTGTGGGGGGTTGAGCTGGTGCCAGGTTTTCGTGTGCCCTGGGCCAAAGTGTGTCAGTGCGCCCTTTTAACACATACCACAATTCATAATGCTTCGATACGGCACAGAAATATAGGTATAGTACAATGAAAAATACTTCACTGCTTACATGACATGACTGATATCTATTTTAAATTCTACAATAGCTCAAAAACCGGACAGTATATTACTCCATACAGTATTATGGCCACCACCTAGTGCGCCATACAGAATAATGAGGCCCATATATTTCTCCATACAGAATAATTGGTCCCATATAATGTTCCATACAGTATATGATAAGCTCCACATAATGCTCCGGTATATGTTGGTCCCCATGGACGATGCCCCAGTGTGTTATGGGCCCAAATTATGCTCCATATATAATGGGCCCCATTTCCAATCATCCAGTGTATAATGGGCCCCATAAATGCTGCTCCAGTGTCTGATGTCCCCCATTTGGAATGCTCCAGTATATGATGGGCCAAATGGATGATGCTCCAGTGTATGATGGGCCCCATATATCATTCTCCAGTGTATATTGCTCCCCAAAAAATGCTCCCAACATTTAAAAAAATTAAATACCTCTTCGCTGGGCACTGCCCTTCTCTGGACTCCTCAGCATTGCCATTTTAAAGCTTTCTGTACTTGTACTGTTTCGGTAGAGGGCATACAGACGTGATGTCATCGCGCTCTGTAACCTGAATGTCACGGTCAGGAAAGGCGGAAGACGTCACGGCAGTGGAGCAGGGAGAGGTAAGTATTGCAAGTGCTGTGGCCCTGAGCAAGCATGGGGGGCCCACTCGTCGGCGAAGGCACTGGCACAGGGTGACCAATCGGGTCATCTTGTGCACAAAATTTTACAGGAAAAACTCAGAAACTGCACCCAACTGTGTCCTTGGTGGCTTTTACAACTCGCCTGGTACACACGCTACACTCACCGTCAATGGCTCACAAACACCATCTCTACTCCCCTGGGATACAGCTCTGCCCGTGGAGAGCTTCATCATCTTGGCTGCTTAAACACCAGCCCAGAGGATCTGCATTGCAGCATCGGCTACCCTAGTCAAGTACCACGGGTGGTGTCACGATCCCCCTTTTCCAAATTAATTATCATACCATCTTCCCACTCATCTGAACTGTCATCTTCTTTATTGGGCACCCAGGGCCACAGACCGGGTCCCAATCACCACCGTGACATACTTCCCCCTTAAAAGAGCCTGAAAGGCCCAGTACTGAGTAACCCCCGGCCCTGCATGGCGTTTCATTTTAATACCAGATAACAGGGATCTATTGTATAGTTTCAACATTATAAATCTACGTATATATTTGAGGAGGCAGACACAGCCGCTGTCATGGCCAGCATGGATTCAACAACAATCTAAAAAGTCGAAAAAGGGTACAGTATCACCAGATCCAAGGTATATGTAGTAGTTTCAACATTCAAAATCTCCGTATTTATTTCAGGAGGCAGACACAGACACTCTGAGGCCCAGTATGGATTACACAACAATATAAAAAGCAGTAAAAGGGAAATGGATCCCAAGCGTACTGCTGTATACAGTGTTGGGGTCATTTGGCGATCTACATATATATTTCAAGAGTAACACACAGCCTCTTACAGGCTCAGTATGGATTACACAAGAATATAAAAACTTGAAAAAGGGTAATGTTTTGCAATTGTTCAGTTGCATACAGTGTTGGTGTCATTTTAAATCTCCTTATATTTTACCAGAGTAAGACACAAACTCTCACAGGTTCCGTATGGATTACACCCGAATATAAAAATGAGAAAAAGGGAAATGTATTAGAAATGTACACCATTATACAGTGTTGGAGTACTTTGAAATCTTCGTTTATATTTCAGTGTCAGTCTGCCAGTCCAGACTCTCCGCTAGAGGAAGGTAGGTGGATAAAAGTACAGACTTAAAGTGGAGTGATTTTAGATGTTTTTGAATTAGTAATCACGGGAAATCCTCCTGGGAGAATTCACAGAGGCGATGCTGACCTTCAATAACTTTAACTGTGGATACAGCTAAAAGGCAAATTAGTGAAGAAAGGGTTGCTATATCGCAGCAGCGTCGATCCCATCACAGTAACTCGTCTCCATCAAATTGTGATCATAGGGAGAGCTGTAGACATGGTCCTCACTGCCTATCATGATCTGTCTGGTCACTTTGGAGTGCAAGAAACACAAGCCAGAGGCCGTAGGCGATTCTATTGGATTGCCATGAGAGGAGACACTGAAAAATAGTGGCAGGAATGTCACACGTCTGTGACTATGAAAAATGTGAAAGGTGATCATAAAGCACAACTGCATCCGATTGGGAGTTGATGTCCATTACAAATGGTAGCCATTGGTAATCTGAAGGTAGAGACCAGCAGCACAGGACATAGCTACATCTTAACAATCATGGATCTGTACACCAAATTTGTAGTGGCCGTCCCTGTGATGGATTTAACTGGCCAGACTACACAGCGGTGGAGCATGGAGAAGTAAGTAGTGCAAGTGCTGTGACCCTGAGCAAACAGGGTGGACCCACTTGTGGGCGGCGATACTGGCACAGGGCCCCTCATAGTACGCCAGTGTGTCTGACGGCGAGTGGGCCCCCCCACCGTCAGAGACACTATTGTACTATGAGAGGCCCTGTGCCAGTCCCGTCGCCCAAAGGGTGGGGCCCCACACCTGTTCAGGGCAACAGCAGTTTCCCGGGTGTGGCAGGTGTTGACTGTTGTGAGCTCATCTGCTCATTCATCTTTTGTGTCCGAGGATCTCCCTCTTCTGGTGAAGGAAGGTAGTGAGGCTGATTTGGATGAAAGAAACCAAACACCCGATCAGGTGGATTGTGACTGGGTGACGGGAACTACAGACTGGATATAAGGCAGCTGACGCCCTTCTGAGTCGCTGGTGATTTCTCTGCTGGATTCTTGGAGACCAGTCTGATTCTTGCTTCCCAAATAGTTTTTGCTCTGCTATTGAACTTATCAGTTTTGGTTTTGTGTACCTTGTGTTTTGAGTTCAGCCATCCCCTGTTGGGGGTGTGCTGGATTCTTTTTCCTTGATCAGTGTTCTCTTTTGCTCTGCTTCCAGAATATTCTGATAGTGTTTGATAGTGCTGATATAGTGTTTGAAGTCTAGTGACTTCAGGGTCCTTTTTGTTTATCAGTTGTGTTGGTAATATTTTTAGCAGGGTTTTCTCGGATTGCAGACAGCAGCTTTTCTGTCCTGTCCTTTTTAGTTAGCTTGGGCCCCATCGTTTGCTCAACCTATCTTTCTATCTGTGTTAGTGTTTTCATCTTGCTTCACCGTCAATATATGTTGGGGGCTGCCTATTGCTTTGGGGTCTGCTCTGGGGCAGTCAGTTTTTCCCTTTTCTCTCTTTAAGCTTATTTAGATCTCCGGCTGTGATGAGGTGTCTAGGATCACCGTAGGAACACTCCACAGCTACTGCTAGTTGTGTGATAGGATCAGGGGTCTGCAATCCGCTAGTTTCCAACCTCTCTGATTTTCTGGGCTGAGTTTGTGTTTTTTTCCTCATCGGTGACTCAATCATAACAGTTGACCCTGGGCCTGGGGTGGGGGGGCAGCCCATTTCGGGTGGTTTAAAAAATGGCATAGGCTGGACTTTCAGCTGCTGCAAATGGAGGAATTGGAGAAGTCAGAGGAAGAGGAGGACAAAAGCGAGCCTTTTTTCTGACAACCTATGTGTTATCAGGGGAGGGTGGGACAAAATCTTTTGAAACCCATGCATGGTTCATTTTAATGAAGGTTAGATCATCAACATTTTGGGTCGACAGACGGGTCCTTTTTTCTGTCAGGATTGATCCAGCAGCACTGAAGACTTTCAGATAGTACACTAGCAGCAGGGCAAGCAAGCTTCTGTAAGGCATATTGTGCTAATTCAGGCCATGTGTCCAGTTTTGAGGCCCAATAATCAAAGGGGAATGGCCTGTGAGGGAGAAACTCGATATGGGAGGAGAAGTAGTTTGTAACCATAGTTGACAACTGCTGTCTCCTGTCACTTGCAATCGATTCTGTATTAGCTGTCGTGTGCGCGGGACTTGAGAAATCAGACCACAACATGGTCAGGAAACCCCAGTCTCCAATGCCAGTTCCGCAGTGTGCACTGCGAACACCTCTTCCATTTTGCCCACTACGGCTCGTGGGAGAACCAGCGCCGCTGCTGTGTGCTGGGAATGCCTCAAACAACCTGTTTACCAGAGTTGCTTGTTTGTTAGCCAATATTAGCTCTAGGTTCTCCTGTGGCATGATGTTGTGTAATTTGCCTTTATAACGTGGATCGAGGATGCTGGCCAACCAGTAGTCGTCATCCCTCATCATTTTTGCAATGCGGGGGTCCCTTTTTAAGATCCGCAAGGCATAGTCATACATGTGGGCGAATGTTCCAGGTGTCAATGCTGCACAGCCAGTGGTGGGTGGAGGAGCACTTTCTGGCAAATCCACATCCCTCCAGTCACGCACAAATCCTGTACCTGACCTTGGCACGCCCACATGTTCACTTGCCCCTTGAGAAGCATCCTCCTCCTCAAAATAATCATCCCCTCATCTTCCACCTCATCTTCCTCTTCTTCCTCCACGCCAGTTCCCTGACCAGACAATGGCTGACTGTCATCAAGGCTTCCCTCCTCCTCCTTCTCCTGTTGCTCCTCAGCTGCAGACGCCTAATCTTCGATGTGCATCAAGGTTTGCATGAGCAGACGTATAAGTGGGATGATAATGCTTAGGATGGCGTCGTCTGTGCCTACCAGCCGTGTGCATGCCTCAAAACACTGAAGGACTTTACAGAGGTCTTTCAGCTTTTACCACTGCACACCCGACAATTCCATGTCTGCCCTCAAACTGCCTGCCCGTGTATCCTCCCACAAATACATTACAGCTTGACTCTGATCGCACAGCCTCTCAACCATGTGCATGGTGGAGTTCCATCTTGTAGCAACATCTATGATTAGAGGGTGCTTGGGGAGGTTGAGTGATCGCTGCAGCTTCTGCACACGACTGGAGTGAACGTTTGAGTGATGGATGTGCGAGCACAGTCTTCGCACCTTATGGAGCAGGGCTGTTAACTCCGGATAATTATTAAGGAAGCACTGCACCACCAGGTTCAAGGTGTGAGCCAGGCAAGGTATATGTGTGAGTTTTGAAAGGGTATGGCTGCCACAAAATTCCACCCATTATCACTGACTACCTTGCCTGCCTCAAGATGCAGACTGCCCAGCCATCACTCAGTTTGTCGATGCAAATAGTCGGCCAGTACCTCGGCAGTGTGTCTACTGTCGGCCAAAGACATCATTTTTAAAACAGCTTGCTGCAGCTTGCCACTAGCTGTTTGATAGTGGGACATCTCGTCTGCAACACTGACAGATGTGGATTGAGTGCTCATGCGACTGCGCTCTGCTGAAGAGCTTTCACTTCTGGAGGAGGAGGACGGTGGAATGCCTACAGCCAACTGTTTCCTAAGTGGGCTAGGCAGCACTGTTCCACCGCCGCTGTCCCCTGTGGAGCCTGCATCCACCACATTAACCCAGTGCGCAGTAATGGACACGTAACGGCCCAGGCCATGCCTACTGGACCATGCATCTGTTGTGAAGTGCACCTTTCCACTCACTAATTGTTTTAGTGCATGGACAATGCGGTCTTTCACACGCCGGTGGAGGCTTTTTGAGAAAAGAAGTGCCGACTGGGTTGGTCATAGCGTGGGACAGCGTAGGCCATGAGCTCTCGGAAAGCTTCGCTTTCTACCAAACGGAAGGGCATCATCTCTAATGAGATCAATTTGGTAATGTAGGCGTTCAAAGCCAGTGTACGCAGATGAGAGGATGAGTACATTCTTGTCCTACTCAGAGTGTCTGGTAGGTTGAGCTGGACTTGAGAGCTGCATATGGGGGAACTAGGATTGTACGTGACGTACTGAGAAGGGGTTGGTGATGGTGAGGGTGTTGATGACCTAGATTCAGTGCTTCCACATGAAAATTTTGTGATTGCCTGACTGCTTTGGCCTAACGATGACACCTCAACCTTTCTTGACGGTAGTGTGCTTAGCGGTGGCCTTACAGTGAGGGAAGCGATGGAGCGTTGCCGGCTAACTTCAGTCGGAGCTGGTGCACATGTGCTACCTGAGCTTTTGAAGTCCGTCCACGCTTGCAAGTGCATGTTGTTTAAATGTCTAAGCATGCAACTGGTGGTTTTCAAATTTCTTAGATTTTTCCCTCTGCTAAAGGTCCTTCGGCACTTCTTACAGATAACCTTTGCGTCATCAGTAGAATTTTGTTCAAAAAAGTGCCACACTGCACTCTTCCTACTATGTTACAAATTTTCAGGGCTTGCACGCTGTGCTAATTTGACTGTCTTGCCAAGCTGTCCTGAAACTCTTTTAGTTTTCTTGCCAAGTTTTTTTACAGCTACGGGCCTGACGGATAACCGCTGCTGCGATGATGATGCCTGCTGCGGATCCTTCTCCTGTTCTGACCTAATGTCACCAGTACCCTCTTTCCCCAATGGATGCCAATCCGGGTCAACAACTGGGTCATCCATGACCTCGTCTTCAATGTCATCTGCACCTTCCTCTGTAACTTCCTCTGTGTCACCGTGTAAGGTGGTAGAGTATGTGGGAAGGGGCACCTGAGTTTCATCAGGGTCTGATTCAGGCTCAGTAGACTGCGAGGGCAATGTACTGCTGTGGGTGAATGTACCAGCAGATTCATCTAGCAGTGGCTGTGCATCAGTGCACTCCATGTCACATTCATCTTGGACTGGGTAATTCAGGATTTGACTTGATAACCCAGGAATGGTATGTGAAAAGAGCTCCATGGAGTAATCAGAAGTGTGTGCTGCAGCATCCCTCACTTTTGGTGTGGGTGAACGACACAACGAAAGGTGTTGTTACTGACCAGAGGCCTGCACTGACAACTCTGTGCTTGCAGTTTTTGTAAATTCAGAAGAGGAGGCAGTAGAGCTGGAGGCTTTTTTGGCAATGTAAGCCAAAAACTGTTCCTGATGCTCCTGCTTTAAAAGCGGTTTACCTACTCCCAGAAAAGGTAACCTTAAAGGCCTTCTTGTGCTAGACGATGACACAGGCTCAACATCTCCTGCCATAGCTGCTATTGTGCTTTTGGCAATACCAACAGATGCACCACCATCAGTACCAGCTGCGCCCCCTCCGCCCTCATCCGCGGCCTCTTCAACCAGACTTCCTCATGTTTGGGAAAATGTACCAAAAATACCAGCAGAGAAATGGTACTGTATGAGGAGCGTACAGCTGTGTAAAGTGTATGTAAAAAGTGAAATCTCCATATACATTTTGGGAGTCACAGACGCTCACCCAGTATGTATTTGACCGTAATCCAACAAGCAGATATACGGTACTGTATCAGAAGTGTACAGCTGTATACGTTGTTGGTGAAAATGTCAATCTCCGTATATGTCTTTACGGAGTGTCACACACACACGCTGACCCTGTGTAGATGTGCACTGACCGTAATAAGAACACCAGATATCCGATACTGTTTGATAATCGGACAGCAGTCAATACAGTGTATGGAGAAATGGAAATGTCTGTATATGTATGTACGGAGTGTCACACACACGCTGTGAAAAATGAGGATGAATGAACTCATGGAGATCAACATCGAACACTTCGGAGACACCATCACATGTTTCTCAATGCAGTGATTCTAGAGCAATGCCCCCATCCCTTATGGGAAATATGCAAAAACATGCAAAACACAAGCCGGGGAGACACCATCACTTGTTTCTCAACGCAAACAATGACTAGCCAGGTCTTTCACAGGGAAGGAACAACCACGGGAAGGGCAGTCTCCAATGAAGGAAACCACCTATGCCAAAACATGGTATCCATCCACAGACAGCTGTTTTGGGGTATTGCCCCTCATCAGTGTGGAGTAGGAAACTGGCTAGTAGGAGCAATGCCTAGTAAAAGACTGTGAAAAATGAGGATGAATGAACTCATGGAGATCAACATCCAACACTGCGGAGACACCATCACATGTTTCTCAACGCAGTGATTCTAGTGCAATGCCCCCATCCCTTATGGGAAATATGCAAAAACATGCAAAACACAAGTCGGGGAGACACCATCACTTGTTTCTCAACGCAAACAATGACTAGCCAGGTCTTTCACAGGGAAGGAACAACCACGGGAAGGGCAGTCTCCAATGAAGGAAACCACCTATGCCAAACATGGTATCCATCCACAGACAGCTGTTTCGGGGTATTGCCCCTCATCAGTGCGGAGTAGGAAACACACACGCTGACTGTGGAGATGTGACCGTAATACCTAAGAACACCAGATATCCAATACTGTTTGACAATCGGGCTGCTCAATACGGTGTATAAAGAAATGGAAATGTTCATATATGTATTTATGGAGTGTCACACACACACGCTGACTCTGTGTAGATGTGACAGTAATAAGAACACCAGATATCCGATACTGTTTGATAATTGGACACCTCTATATGGTGTATGTATGGAAAAATGTTAATCTCCGTGTATTTTTTTACGGTGTCACACACATATAGCATGGATTTGTTCGAGATACCAGCCGGTACGCGGTAGTGTGTGAGGAGCATACACCTCTATACGGTGTGTGAAAAAATGTACGCTCAGTATCTACTGTGCAGAAAAAAAGGAATAAAAGGATTTTTTCTCTTAAAAAAAGCAGTCTGCACAGCAGTGTGCAAACAGCATTGCAGCTATCAGGGAGCCTATAAGGAAGCCTAATCACCAACAGAGCTGCTGCACAAAAAAGTGTGAAAAAATGAAGGATTGGTAACTGTGCAGAAAAAAGGAATAAAAATATTTTTGCTTTTAAAAAACCACTCTGCACAGCAGTGTGCAAACAGCAATGCAGCTATCAGGGAGCCTTATAAGGCAGCCTAATAACCAACAGAGCTGCTGCACACAAATATATCCTTCCCTGTCACTGCACACTATACTGGTGTGTTTTACAGTGACATTCGCTATCAGCACAAGCAAATTTTTTTTTCTTTTTCCCTGCCTAAACACTCTACTTATTGAGAACGTTCAGCAGCAACCTATCCCTATGCTAAGATCGGCAGAAGTAAGATGGCGGTTGGCCTTTTATAGGCACTGTGACGCCACACAAAGCAGCCAATCACTTGCATGCCCTTCTCTAACATGGTGGGGGCCGCTGCCAACGTAATCGCGTTGCCCACAGTATGCATCCTTCATGATTGGCTGAAAATATGCACTGGAAGGATTGTGGGAAACTAGACTTTGGCGCGCAAGTCGGCGACCTCATGGCCATCCTCACGCTATGGTCGGGTTTCGATCGACGAAACCCGACTTTCGCAAAAGTCGGCGGATTCTGAAATTGGCCAACCCGTTTCACTCAACTTTACCGAAAAGTGTTGTGTATTACCTATACACCACCGATGTACCTTGAACTTTTTTGTACCTTTACCGAAAAGTGTTGTGTATTTAACCAAGACACCACCTGTGTTTTTTTTTTTGTTTCTTAACACTAAAGAAAAAAATTAAACGCCACAATAAAATTCTTCTGAACCAAAAAATAATTTATTTATTTTAACAATTTTTAAAAAATTAGTTACACATGCCGGTATTGTTGGGTGGAGATATCATCGGAGGAGTTAACAGGGCTGACCACATCGAGGGGGGGGATGACTGGGAATTGAGTTGGTGAGGATCAGAAGTGGAAGGGGGGTTTAAGACATGAGGTTGGGATGGGAGTTGATTGGCAGAGGAGGTTTGTGGGAACATTGAAGGTGTGGCTGGGGGTGGGTACGGTGAGGTCATTGGGGTATAATGCAATGGGGAAGGAAGGTACTGGGAAGAATGGAATGGAGAATTCGAGAAAGGAGAAGGAGTGGTGAGAGGATGGACGGTGGGAGGGTGAGCTGTGATAGGATGGACGGTGGTAGGATGGACGGTGGTAGGATGGACGGAGGGAGGATGGACGGTGGAATAAGAAGGTGATGGAATAGGTGCATGGGTAGGTTGGGAGGCCTGGGCGATTGCAGTCACTAGAGCATTGTGACAGCCTTGCATCTCATGCATCTGCAAGTGAGGATTAAAATCTTCCATGTGCTGGATATCTGATAAAATATGTCTCGGCGTCTGGTTTGACTCTGAATTCATCCTCTCCATATAACTTCTGAGTTCCATGATATTTTGATATACCATGTTCAACCTAGAAGTTATCTGTTGCCCTAAAAGTCGGAATACATTCTGGATGGATGAATTCAGATTCAAACAGTCAGAGAAAAACATCCTTTCCTGACCTCACAGACTCTGCCGTCCAGAACCAAAGGTTGGTAGAGATGTTGCGGCTGTGTCAGAGGGGTGGGGTAAAGGGTACTGTAAATCGTCACCTGCAGCTCCATGTGATGAAGACTGCCCTGCTGCTACAGTGCTGGTGGATGGAACAGAGGGATAACATAAGAGGGAATGTACAGAGGGGTCGGATAACTCGATGTGGTCCCCGGTGGCAGTCTCCAAAGGGATCCCTCCAGAAGGAGGCTCAGAAGCAGGCTCCCGAGTGCTGCAGATGGTGCTATAAAAGAGAAAAATATATATATATTAATATATTGATATTTCATTGGCCTTGCTGAAAAAAAATTAGGTCAAACATGTAAACATTTGCACTAAAGAAATGGTGTGTGGAATATTTACCTTCTGCTCACCATCGTCGACCGGAGGAATTACAGGGCTCTGTAGTATTTATACCGGCTGCTCCTGCGTCCTCTCGATCCACTCGGGGCCTGCATCTCCTTGTTGAAGTTCCTCTTGAAGCGATCCCTGAGTGACCGCCACCGTATGATAACCCTGTCACCTGTGAAGCAAAAAAAAAAGATGCTGTAATATAATTTACTGGAACTGGAATACTTACGCACTAAATCCTTGTCCCTCGCATCGAGCTCCTCCCAGTTCTCTATAACCTCAAAGCCCACTTCATCCCAAAGCAGTCGGGTGGATGGTTGGTCGGCATGATGGCTGTACACCATGTTCCACAGCGGCTCACGCTGTCGCACCACCTCGATGAGGGTGTCCACATCTATGATCCCCTCATCATAATCTCCTTTGTTTCAGTATATCACCCTACCCGCGCCCTCCGTTCTGCTGATGACCTGAGGTTAGCATCCTCAATAATCAGAACCTCCCACTCCCGTCTCTAAGACTTTACACGTGCTGTGCCAATTCTTTGGAATGCACTTCCAAGGTCAATACGATTAGTCCCCAATCCCCACAATTTTAAGCGTCCCCTGAAAATGCATTTATTCAGACTGGCCTATCGCCTCAACACATTAACCTAATCTATCCCTGTGTGGCACTGCCAAAAGTATTACCATAACCAGGTTCCCTGCATCATGCTCCCACATGCTTTATGCATCCATTAGCCCTCTGTATTAGTACTGTTACACACTTAACATTATGGCTGGTCCATACAATCAGGGCATTTGTTACCACCCACCTTTCGTGTCTACCTCTTTCCTCATAGACTGTAAGCTTGCAAGCAGGGCCCTCATTCCTCTTGGTATTTGTTATAATCTATGTGATTATTGTTATGCTGTAATGTCTATTGTCTGTACAAATCCCCTCTGAAATGTAAAGTGCTGCGGAATATGTCGGCGCTATAGAAATAAAATTTATTATTGTATTATTATCTCTGGAGGGAGC
Organism: Dendrobates tinctorius; assembly: GCF_039654945.1. NCBI lineage: Eukaryota > Metazoa > Chordata > Amphibia > Anura > Dendrobatidae > Dendrobates > Dendrobates tinctorius. The sequence continues at coordinate 880,392 of NW_027362012.1, read as the reverse complement.
ACGCTGTGAAACCTGTGAAAAAAAAAATAATAATAAATTCATACACATGAGGTTCATTAATCAATCACCCAAAAAAAAGTGTTAATTACTGTTCGCCGACCGCCGGAAGCATCACGACGCTGGGATGTCCTGGGAGTCACTCTAGTGCAGGCGCCGGATTGTGAAGACTATGAAAAAAAAAAAAAAAACATGATTATGTGCTTGGATGGATGCGTAGTTATTGTGTGTGCTGTAATGAATGTTTGTGTTGGATGTAGCATTATGTATGTCAGTATTTGTATCTGCTAAACTTACACACTGCACGCCCCCTCCTTGCATTTCTCCACCCTGCATGTCTCCTCCTGGAAGCTCCCGAGATTCAGCTTCCTGTGAAAACATAATACATGCATATAGGGTTGCAAAAAATTTTTATGTAAAATAAGAGTAAAAAAAAAAATATTTATATTATCTCAGTTTGCTGGTGCTGTGAGGGGGGCTCCAGAAGAAGACACTGCTTCAAAACTGCTGCGGCCTTGCTGGTGGGTCTCTGCTGCGGCCTGGCTGGAGGCTCTGCTGTGGCCTGGATGGCGGCTGTTCCTGCACGGATCTGCAAGTATAAAAAGACACTTGTAAAGCTACTATACAAAGGATCAACAAGTTTTCAGGCCCCTTTATACTTACTGGAAAAATAGAAGTGTTTGCCTAGCGGTGTAGGATGCAGCTCGGCTAAGGCCTAGCTGGCGGGTCTTTGCTGCGGCCTGGTTGGCGGCTCTGCTGCAGCCTGGCTGGCGGCTGTTCCTGAACGGATCTGCAAGTATAAAAAGACACTTGTAAACCTACTAAACAAAGGATCAACAAGCTTTCAGGCCTTTATACTTACTGGAAAAATAGAAGTGTTTGCCTAGCGGTGTAGGATGCGGCTCTGCTGCGGCCTGGCTGGCTACTCTTCCTGAACGGATCTGCAATTATAAACAAACTTGCAGAATCTGCTATAGAAAAGATCATACGAAAAAAAAAATGTATCTTCAGATATATTTTGATTGAAAAACCACCCCAAAAAAATTTATACCAAAAACACTGAAAAATATTAACTACTTTACTGTTTCCCCTCCTGTTTAATTTAACGGTTAACATTGAATGTTCATATGCGCAATGTGCAACCTTCCCAACCCTACACCTCCTGTTCCCTTTAAAAAAAAAAAACCCTTGGTATTGTATGTATACCAACACTTTCAAAGTGACCTGGTTTTGGTATTTAATGTATACCCACACTTAAAGTGACCTGGTTTTGGCATTTAATGTATACCCACAAAGTGACCTGGTTTTGGTATTGCATCTATTCCCACACTTAAAGTGACCTGGTTTTGGTATTTAATGTATACCCACACTTAAAGTAACCTGGTTTAGGTATTGCACGTATACCCACACTTAAAGTGACCTGGTTTTGGTATTGCACATATACCCACAATTAAAGTGACCTGGTTTTAAAATGATACTACGGACAGTTTTTGGAAACAGTTTTTATTTCTCTTATTTTTTTTGTTTAATTTTTTTTTTTACAATTAGGAGCTACTCTGCTCTTTATTTTAAATACAACTACAGTACAGTACATGAAAAAAAAATGGCTGAACACATGCTACACAGTCACACCACATACAATACACACAACACACAATCACAGCACAGTAGGAAATATTCAAATAAAATTACAGTAATATGAAAATAAAATTCAGTACACATGCAACAACAGAAAAACAAGGATGAAAAATAAAATGCTGAATAAAAAAACAACCACACAGAAATGCAACACTGTCAGGCCACACGCACACACAGGCAGGCTACACACAAGCCGGCCATACACACAGGTAGTACACACACACACCGGTAGTACACACACAGGTAGTACACACACACACACAGGTAGTACACACACAGGTAGTATACACACACACACACACAAATAGTTCATACTCACACTTGCAGGCCTCTTTGCTGGCAGGCTGTTGGTGCTGGCACTGGCAGGCTTCTCGGTCCTGGCTCTGTGGTGGCAGGCCTCTTGGTCCTGACTTGCTGTTGGCAAGTGCTGGCTTCTGTTGGCAGCCCTCTTGGTGCTGGCAGATGCTGGCTGTCAGGCTGTGTCTGGTCTGTTCTGTTCTCTTCTGTCTTGGTGCTGGTACTGCATATCTGGGCCCAGTTAGCCCACCTTATATAGTTTTTGGACTGTCTGGAAAAGTATCTTTTTTTCTGAGCATGCTCATTGTGAAAAAGCGGATTCTGCCGGCGGATTCCGTTAAATGGCGGATCCCGGCTGATCCGCCGCCCATAGGCGGCCATTCTATCAAATGGCGGACGATGGAGGATCCGCCGTGATCCGCCATTTTGACACAGACAAAAAACGTTACAAAATCCTTCCACCTCAGACAGAATCCGCCAGAAATCTGGCGGATCCGCCAAATAGTGGATGTAACGGACGACCATCCGCCAAAATCCGCCACTAATGTAATTCAATGGGAAAAAGTGGCGGATCCGCCAAAAAAAAAGCGGATCCGCTATTTTCAAAAATTGGCAGATTATGACTGATGTAAAAAAAATTAAGTGTGAAGCAGGCCTTAGGAGTCCACAGTAATAAAGACAGTTCCTAAAGGTATCTCCTCATCCCTTCCAGCTATGGAGCCCTGAGAATATAGAAGTGTTTGGCATTCTCTTATGTACAGTAGACCTCCCAAACTAAGCAAGAATATAAAACCCAAGTCAGTACAAAACACATGAATTTCTTCCTCTAATTCTCTTCATGGTCCTGATTATTGCATTTTATGACACTGTCTTCTTGTTTTCCACTGTAGTTTTTGTGTGACGGATTGGAAGATGCTGATATAGCGATGTAACCTAGAAGAGAAGGTTTATCAGATGCGGTAATAAGAAGTCATCACTATTCATAATGTGTTTTATGTTGAACATGTAGACCTTCATTGCTTAATGTGTCACTTAGTCCTTACAGTCACGTTACAGCAGATTAGGACGTTGATGATGGCACATCTGTCACCTTCTGGCCTTTTCTGTGTCTTACTTTTAAAGAAAGTGTCAGGCTTAGAGTAGTAAATATTCATCTTGTTAGAAAGTCTGCCTTTCAGCAATTCCCACTTATCAACAACATTTTTGCAGAATTAATGTGTTTTAGCAGACACTATGTTGACAAGTAAGTCAAAAGAATGTCATAATCTTTACTTATGTAAATTCCCAGATGAATAATGCCTCGGGAAAACACATTCAGCTTGTAATAATGCGACCTTTCACTGTTCATCAGCAATTGTCCTGACAGATAACAATTCTTAATATTTTCCTGGTAATATTGCTGAGTAGAAAACCTTAATATACATTTTATTTGTCTGCGCTGCTATCAATACAATTTCCATATGCTGTTGATATTTCTAACTCTGCTACAATGATATATTAAGAAACCATTCGACACCAGTGGAATAAGACAGTGTAATGAATATTCTATGTTTCTATATCTTCAAATTCTATGTTTAATGAATTACAGAACACAGTATATGTCACCGCCAATCATTTGGAAAGCATAGAGTTTAGAATGCTGGCTTCCATTATTTTGTAGACTATTAAATGTTTCAAAATCAAATCCAAAACAATGTAAAAAATAACCGTACAGTTACAGGATGATAGAAGTAGTATAGATCGGTCGAGCTTTGAATCCTGCAAATCATGGGGATTTTACAGTGATATTTGATTCCAAGTGACGTTATTCGATGTGATTGGATTGTTCTTTATCATCCTCTGGGGTTTCACCGGACCTCAGAGCATAAAATATATATATATATATATATATATATATATATATATATATATATATATATATATATATATATATATATATATATATATAGTTAGTGAGGTAGCGCTGTCATTCAGGGTTGGGGAACACTCGCTTGGCAGCGAATAATCCCGTCCGGCACAGATTTTCATAAAGCTATATCAGTCCCTGCGGTTTATTATGCAGCATAAACCTTGACCAATAACATACAGCTCATATCATCAGCAAAGCATCCGTTACAGAGCTGTCCTCTGTTAAGCCTATGGTCACACAGGGTCTCAATGTCCAGTAGTCAGGCTCTTCAGCCTCACAGATTCCTCACCTCTCTCAGGGTTTACCTCATGGCATTACAGCTCACTGCAGACGTTCTTTTCCTTCCTCTGGGAACTCCCAGACGCTGGCAACCATTCCACACAGACACTTCTCTTGCTGTGTGCCAGCAGAAAACTTTCCTAGTGGGACCTTCCGCTCTCTACCAACCAGGTCCCTGCATACACCACATGTGACCTACCCTGACCGCCTTATATGGTTCATAGCCACGCCCACCGGGTCACATGGCTATGACCTCATCACAGGTCCTTCAAGCACTCACACCTCTTTACTACAGGCATTTTTAGACACACCCCTTGGGTGGGTTTGTAGGTAACCAGACCCGCACAACTCTCTAGTTACCTGGAGACTTCTCCCCGACATGTAGAAACGACACCTCAGCAGTATCACTGCTGGTCAATACACGCATCAGTCTCCATCTCAAGGCCACCCACCTTGAGATACATAACAGTCCTTCATGGTTTTGCCATTTATCCTTTCTCCTAGGACATCCGCACAGCGCCCCCTAGTGGACACAGTGGTCATTATACCACAATATATATATATGGATGTGAAAAAAAGCAAACAATTAACACTCATCCCACTGCTCAGCTTTCCCGCCATCCCCACAGCCCACCATTCGGTCTTTTGTGCCTTGTCCTTTTCCCTTATCCATCTTGCACATTATCCTCCACCATAGTTCGGCTTTCAGCTTGAATCTTACAAAAAGAAATGTTTTCTGCCAAACACAAATTTTCTATAATTCGCTCCTTGCAAATTCAGCAAACTGGTCTTTTTGGCCTCTTCACTCCAGACCAGAATTTCTGGCATGAAGACATCCCTGCACCCTGTGCAATGACTGGTGCGGCATAACTTCATGATATCATGAAATGTGCCATGACAACAAGGCACACAGTGAGGTCTGAGGCCTAGGTGTGCCAGAAGTCTTGGCCTGCCGGCAGAAGAGGATGTAAATACTGGGGGAAGGAGAAAAGAAGAGGCGTGGACTAGATGGAGGACTGCAAGAGCGGTGGGACAGGTGAGCATTATTTGGTATATTTGTTTTACCGCTTGTCTGGTCCTCTACAGTTCAGCAAAATGATGGACATAGATACCACAATTTTGTTGAATTCACACAGTATGAATTAAAAAAAAAAAATCTGTATTCTGGAAATCACTTTTTTTTTTTTAAATTCGAGGAAAATTAAATTCCACTAAAATAAATTAAACTGCAATTGTAACATGTTAGTAGAGTTAAGAAAGGCATCTAGTATGTTTATCTACCTCTTCCCAGGTCTAAGTACTAGAATATTAAAATTATAATACATCCCTGTGTCAGCAGCCAATCATTCATAGAAATGTTTTTATCACTTGAATAATCCACAAAGAAAAGTTCTTGCTCAGCAGGATGAGGATGTTTTACTGCTTATATTACTTACTGAAAGTAGAAATTATGCTATTTTTATTAAAATAAAGTGTTTTAATAGTTTTAACATCCTATATAAAAGTTCACATGCCTTTGATACAATTAGTAAAAAAAAAAAAACTCCAATGCTTTCTGGGGAGAGGCCAGCAGCCAGGGCTGTGCAGGCTCTCTAACTTCCTCTTGATTCTCGATATGTTCAAAGGTGGGAACAGTGACGCCAAGGCCGATTGGGCTCAGGGCTCATGTGTCATAGCAACTGCAGGAGAGCCCTGGGAAAGCGAGTGCTGAGACCGCTGGAACAGCACTGGCATGGGAGGTGAGTATATGTGTTTTTATTTTAGTGGTGCCAAGCATTCAGCTTGAGAAGGGGTTGTCCTAGCAGTGGACAATCCTTTATGCAATGCATATCAGGATCAGGTATACCCAACAATGTTGACAAACTTACCCGGTGTTCTATATGTCACAAATTATTCCTTGTCAGACTCACTCAGATCCTTGTGCTTCTCAATTGCCTACATTTCTGCTTCCAACACATCAAATGCAACACTCCAATATATATTAGCATACAGTACGCAGATCTTTAATTCAGGCATCTCTGCAAGATTTCAAATTTTTATTAATTTTTTATAAAGGCTTGAGAGAAAGGTTCAAACAGTATAAAATAGAGAACTGTTCCCTTAAACTGTTGGCTTTCATGATATGTTGATAGGTGCTGGTCTCTGCTCTCACGTGTCCTTTCATAGATCTTCACAGGTGTATTAAATTGGCAGATATGTGTGTTATCCCACAAAGTGGTCATTTCTATGGGATACCGGATATATAGTGGGTTCATATAAATGCTGTGAATTTTTATGTGGACTGTGCATTTTAAGCACATTGTGAGACCTCTTGACAGGCAGCACAAAAAGGGATAATCTTCCCCTCCCAGGCTTGATCAGGTGACCCAGCTCTGTGTTAATTTGCAGAAGGTTCTGGAAAAATGCCTCAGGGCAGCCAGCCAACGACTGAAGCTCTACAGTCACATAGAAGGGGGAGGAGCCAAGTGTTGGGGGATAGTTTTAAATTTGAAGTGGCAGTTGGTGGCCGGAAGCCATTTTGTAGGAAGAAAAATTACCTCAGGGCAGAAAAAGAGCACATTGCTGACGAGATATTCAGATTTAACAAAATCAGAGGTTACTAACATCTGCCTGTCTGCAGGTACACAGCAATCATCAACCGTGAGTGTAATCCTGTACCTCAGTTTATGGCTGTTTGCAAATAATAATTTGCCCCATTACCTTCAGTAAAAAGACTTCTGTTTCAAATTCTTATGGCTGCTTCATGACTGGGGCTCAAATGCACTAACAACTGCCACCATCATCATCTTCTGCCTAGAGGCAGTTACTGTGCAAACATTGTATTGTGGAGTTTCCTGTGTGCATGTAATCTGAGAAGGAAAGACTCTTCTCCTGACAGAAAGCTTGGCCACCGTAAGATACATCATTCCCTGTCAGGAGTACAACCCTCATTCCTACACCACATGAGAACGCCACATATGTAGGCCTTCAAAAGGGACCGGCTACCATGGCAAAGCCATCAGCACTTCACAATCGCATTCCATAGGGTAGCCAATGGGCGTAGGAAAGGATGCATTCCTTTATTTCCAGGTTCAAACTTCACTTGGCATTTGGGAAAGGTATTGAAGTGTTTAAACTGCTGTGAACAGAGCTGGTAGTAATTAGACTTGTGAGCTGGCTTTTTAACACAGCAGGAACCTACATTGTATGGACCAAGTTAAGCCGCCTGAGTCCACTCCATATAAGTTGTATATGTTGCAAATTTTGCCAAAGTACATCTGGACCCAATGGGTCCTCAAGACACCTTACCAGGTGGAGGGCATGGACTAGAAAGGCCAAACAGATTACCGTAACTAAAATTTATGCCACAGAAGTAAAATATATTAAAGCAGAAATGTTCTCTGACTCTGTCTCATGCCAGCCAAAATATGTGCCAAATGGATTAAGACGTTTCCATCTGTTATTGAATTTTGTGCAATTACTCCAATAGACTTTATCAGAGCTCACATAGAAAGCACCAATTTCAATGAGCACCTCACCTGGTATTCCTAAGCTACCTTGTCTAAGTCCCCAGAAGGAAACTAAAGCTGTCATTAAATCTTCCATGATCTACTGACTTGGTCCCAATCTACACAGCAAAGCTTACCAGTAATGTACAAGAAAGAGGAATCACCTAACTGCATCCTTGACCATAGTAAAAACTAGAATATACAGATAGTTGCATTCTTAGGCTGGTTTCACATTTGCGTTTTTTAGCGCTGGAAAAAAACGCATACGTGCGCATGCGATTTTTCCCCTATATTTAACATGGGTGCGCATACCTGCGCACTTGTAAGCGCATGTATGCGATTTTCATGCGCTGCGTTTTTTTGGGGTGTGCGATGGTATTTTCCAGACGCTGCATGTTGCATTTTTTGGCCCTTGAAAAAATCGCATGCGCACGTATGCGCACGTTTTGCGCTAAAAATGGCCATTATAGCCTATGGATGCGCATACGTGCGCACTGGCATGCGCAGGTATGCGCTTTTTTAGCGCAGCGTTTTTTGGGTGGTGTCCACTTTTTATCCTAGTTAGAATCTTCTAAAGTCCAAAAAAAAAAGGCTATATAAAGGAGGTGCCTGCCAAAACTCTGCCACTACTACACTAGACAGATTGAAGAGCAGACATTCAACCAAGAACACATTATATCAGCGAAGAATGTGAGTATATTACATTATATGCCTGTCCTTTTAAATTATGTATGTACTAATGATTTTTATTATTTTTACATGCAGTATGTCTTCAGAATCGGAGTATTCCCCATCGCGGCAGGAATTGGCGCAAGCAGACCGTGAGGTGATTATTTTCGTGCATCTGGTAAGTATATCTGCTGCTTCTCCAAATCTCTTACGTTTTTTTCAACTTTCAGACATCGTCATCATCATCTGCGGACGGGAATAGTGAGGGCGAACAGCAGGAGCAGCGAAGCCAAGTCCCGGTGGTGATACGTAATGTAAGTATCAAATGATTTGTAATGTTTTTTTTTTTTTTTTATCTTCTATTTTTACTCTTTTTTTTTTTTTCTTTTTTTGTAACTTTTTAGTCAATTTAAATTTGATTATTCTAATGAATGTGTTTTGTCTAGGTTCCACAACGGGATGAAGACGTCTACCTGGATAATGAGCAGCTCATCAGCCTGGTCCAGGAGCGTTCGCCGTTGTGGGACAGCCGTGACCGGCTGTACAAGGACAATGTGGTGACACGGCGGCTATGGAATGAGGTGGCCGCAGCGTTGATGGATGGCTGGGACAGCGCCACAGCATCCGCCAAAAAGGCGTTTAGTGAGTATTTCCCTGCTCTGTATTGTGCCGCAGTGACTGTTGTCCTTGACGGCACTGTTGGGTTTCGTGCTAGGCGTATTCTAGCAGGAAACCCAACAGTGTCATCGTGGTCTACAGTGACTGCTTTGAGTATTGTATTGCTACATTGTGCCGCAGTGACTGTTGTCCTTGACGGCACTGTTGGGTTTCGTGCTAGGCGTATTCTAGCAGGAAACCCAACAGTGTCATCGTGGTCTACAGTGACTGCTTTGAGTATTGTATTGCTACATTGTGCCGCAGTGACTGTTGTCCTTGACGGCACTGTTGGGTTTCGTGCTAGGCGTATTCTAGCAGGAAACCCAACAGTGTCATCGTGGTCTACAGTGACTGCTTTGAGTATTGTATTGCTACATTGTGCCGCAGTGACTGTTGTCCTTGACGGCACTGTTGGGTTTCGTGCTAGGCGTATTCTAGCAGGAAACCCAACAGTGTCATCGTGGTCTACAGTGACTGCTTTGAGTATTGTATTGCTACATTGTGCCGCAGTGACTGTTGTCCTTGACGGCACTGTTGGGTTTCGTGCTAGGCGTATTCTAGCAGGAAACCCAACAGTGTCATCGTGGTCTACAGTGACTGCTTTGAGTATTGTATTGCTACATTGTGCCGCAGTGACTGTTGTCCTTGACGGCACTGTTGGGTTTCGTGCTAGGCGTATTCTAGCAGGAAACCCAACAGTGTCATCGTGGTCTACAGTGACTGCTTTGAGTATTGTATTGCTACATTGTGCCGCAGTGACTGTTGTCCTTGACGGCACTGTTGGGTTTCGTGCTAGGTGTATTCTAGCAGGAAACCCAACAGTGTCATCGGGGTGTACAGTGACTGCTTTGAGTATTGTATTGCTAAATTGTGAAGCAGTGACTGTTGTACTTGACGGCACTGTTTTTTTTTATCAACAGTGGACAAAGTCCGAACACGTTGGCGTTCGATCAAGGACCGCTTCAACAGTGATGTTCGTGCTGAGGGCCAGGTTCGCAGTGGATCTGCGTCAAGGACCAGAACTAGATACCGTCACTATCACGCGTTGCAGTTCCTAAGACCGGTCCTTGCCACAAGATCGTAAGTATTATACATTTTGGGTTTTTATTTTTATTAATCTGTGTTTTTCTAATCCACAGCTGATGCTTCTTGTAAAGGCATGGTAGTAATGATTTTCCTTTCTTCCACAGCACCTGGAGCAGCACCCTGCAACCTGGCCCTGGAGCGGTCCTTCGTCGGACGTCCTCTGACCCGTCCCAGCCATCCGACAGCCAGGAAGCACCTTGCAGGTCCCACACACACACAGCTGGTGACCAGGAAGCTGGGCCATCAGGTGTTCCCCTGTCCCAGGTCTCTGCCACTGGTTATGCGGGCACTACCCGCCAGCGGCAGAGGGCCTTGGACAGGAATGTCTTGCCCGAGTTTATGCATTTGAGCGAGACATTTAATTCCAGCCTCAAGTCACTGTCCGACAGAGTTGAAAGCGGTTTTGCACTGATGGAACGTGGTTTTAACCACTTTAAACACCGCTTCAATTCTGTAGAACAGCGCCTTGACCGTCTGGAGGCCGACCTCAACAGACCAGCACACCATTTTTTTAGTAAGATTGAAAAGGGCATGGCGGAACACCTTAGTCCTGATCAACAGCTGAATGTGCTGCAGGCCTGCAACAATGCTTTCTTGCAGGCTATGCAGCATAATCGGTACGGTCAGCAGTCAGTGGTGTCCTTTCCACCTGTGCCACCATTGACTCGCTTCACCTCACTACCGACTTGTGCTGCATACCACTGCACGGACACCTCTCTTCAAAGGCTGGACACCCACCGTTACACCACCACAAGTCTGAGTGCAGCTGGTCACTTCACCGACACCACCATGGCAAGCGCTGCTCCTGTCTGGAGCACCACCGCCAATCCCATGCATGCGTGGAGCTCAGCCACCACTAGGCAAACATGGAACAGCCCTGCCGCTACAACAACATGTAGTAGCCCTGCCACCACCACTCTGCAAACCTGGGCCATCACTGCCGCCACCAGTCCTCCTGCAAGGACGAGCACTGAACAAGAAGAGCAGCATCAGCCACCTCAGCAGCAGCAGCCAACTCAGCAGACGCCACCTCAGCAGCAGCAGCCACCTCAGCAGCAGCCGCCACCTCAGCAGCAGCAGCAACCACCTCAGCAGCAGCCGCCACCTCAGCAGCAGCAGCAACCACCTCAGCAGCAGCAACCACCTCAGCAGCAGCTGCCACCTCAGCAGCAGCCGCCACCTCAGCAGCAGCCGCCACCTCAGCAGCAGCCGCAACCTCTGCAGCAGCAGCCGCCACCTCAGCAGCAGCAGCCATACCAGCAGACGGGGGACCTACATTCCATATTTGCCCCTACTTCAAGGCGAAATCAATCAAGGCGGGCATTGGGCCAAAGTCGGTCCAGGCACACAAGCCTACGGCGACATGCCATTACAACTAATGTAACTGAACAGATTTCCTCTCCTACAAGTGTTCCAAGTTTAATTCCCTTAACTGGACTACCTTCCCCCACAAGTTTTGTTGCCCCTTCCCCTCAAACACCGTCTTCAACTGCAAGTGTTGCATATTCCCTGCACACCCCCAAATTGAAACCATCTGCCCCCAAACGCCGTAAAAAATAATTTTTAAATTTTTTTTTTGTGATAAAAAATAAATTTACATTTGTGGTTCACCATTAATAAGTTTCATTAATGTTGTTTGCGCCACTCACAAACACTGATGGGTAAATACATGTTAAAAACCAACCCAAGGGCTAGTATAGTCATATGTGAAATAACATGGACTAGTATAGTCATTCAAAGGCCTAGTGTAATAACTCTAGTTTTACAAAATCGAATCTGGTTTCATGAAAAACAAACTGTTGAAACTTGTCTAAAAAATAAGTTTCTTTCTAGTTTCACCAGTTTGTTTTTGGTGAAACAAGATGCTAGTTGTTAAAAATCGAGTTATTACAGTAGGCCTTGGTATGACTATACTAGGCCGTGGTATTTCACATATACTACTAGCCCCAAGGCCTAGTATACTCATATTTGAAATACCACGGCCTAGTATAGTCATTCCAAGGCCTAGTGTAATAACTCTAGTTTTACCAAATAGAATCTGGTTTCATGAAAAACAAACTGTTGAAACTTGTCTAAAAAATAAGTTTCTTTCTAGTTTCACCAGTTTGTTTTTGTTGAAACAAGATGCTAGTTGTTAAAAATCGAGTTATTACAGTAGGCCTTGGTATGACTATACTAGGCCGTGGTATTTCACATATACTACTAGCCCCAAGGCCTAGTATACTCATATTTGAAATACCACGGCCTAGTATAGTCATTCCAAGGCCTAGTGTAATAACTCTAGTTTTACCAAATAGAATCTGGTTTCATGAAAAACAAACTGTTGAAACTTGTCTAAAAAATAAGTTTCTTTCTAGTTTCACCAGTTTGTTTTTGTTGAAACAAGATGCTAGTTGTTAAAAATCGAGTTATAACAGTAGGCCTTGGTATGACTATACTAGGCCGTGGTATTTCACATATTACTATACTACTAGCCCCAAGGCCTAGTATACTCATATTTGAAATACCACGGCCTAGTATAGTCAATTCAAAGGCCTAGTGTAATAACTTTTAATGGAGCAGATTACATTCATCCACTCAATGCTGACTTGTATTCCCCATGGACTTTCATTGGGGTTGGGTTTTGAGTGTTGTGTTTTGAGAAAATCACATACTTTGTTTTAAACTATTTGCACAATTTTATCTTGAAAAAAAATGGTTTCCGGATTCATGGCCTGCAGCTTTGCTCATTCCAATATATTTCACGCAGACTAGCAATGCTGCATTTTAACTCGTATGTGTATTTACCTGCCCAGGTGTATGAACATAACAAAATTCAGTTATACATGGGAAGTTTTTTAATTAATCGGAGTTTAAAAAATATAGTGCACTCAGTAATGGTATCAAATAAGGATTTTTATTACCATAAACAACAACATTACACCATTTCATCTTGCCAGTGCACCCGTCCTACATCAGAAATAAAGTAGGCCGCAAATTTGTCCCTCATTTGGCCAACTTCAACGGATGACCTGAGAGTGTGCTGAGTGAATTCAGGCAATGGGTTAGGAGCATCATCGTCCAGTTCAAAGGTCGGGTGCTCTTTAGCCATCACAAAGTTATGTAGAACCACACAGGCCTTCACCACCTCATCGACTGTTTCAAGTTTAAGATTAATGGCCGTGCCCAGAATTCGCCATCTGGAAACAAGAATCCCAAAAGCACACTCGACAGTTCTTCTGGCCCTGGTCAGCCTGTAATTAAAAATTTTTTTGGTGTGGTCCATGTCCCGGCTGGAGTAGGGTTTCAGTAAGTTTCCGCACATTTGAAAAGCCTCATCGCCAACCATTACAAAGGGCAGTGGCGGAGCTTCGGTGTGAGGAAGAGGCCGTGGCATAGGGAAATTAAATTGGTTGCCATACAACCTCCGGCCCATGTCTGAGTTTTTAAAAGCCTGCGAGTCATTACCACGGCCAAATGCTCCAATGTCCACTGCTACAAACATACATCCGGCATCCGCAATTGCAATGAGTACTATTGAAAAGTACTTTTTGTAATTATAGTACTCAGATCCCGTTCTTTGGGGTTTGATGATCCGTATGTGTTTCCCATCAACAGCTCCCAAACAGTTGGGAAAATTGCATACTGTCCAGAATTTGTCAGCAATTTCCATCCACTTTTCAGCGGTGGGCAGGGGCATAAATTCTGGGCAAAGAACATTCCAGAGAGCCCGGCAGGTGTCAGCAACAATTCCAGACAAGGTAGAGATTCCAATACGGTACTGGAAGTGTAGTGAGGATAGGGTTTCTCCAGTCGCCAGGAATCTGTGAACAGACAAAGAAGTAAAATTAATATTTATGTATATTATTTTTAAAAACTATAAAAAAAATATTAGTACATTCACGAAAACTAATTACCCAAGGTTTTGAATACTAAATTTACAAAAAAAAACATCAGACCACACCCCTTTGTTTTTAAAACATACCGTAATGTCACCAGTAGCCGTTCCTCAGGAGGAATCGCACGACGGAGCTGTGTGTCCTGTCTCCGGATGGATTGTTGGACACGAGCAAGCAAATCCATGAAACTTTCGTGGGACATCCGGATATAATCTGTAAATTTCTCCGGGTTTGACTGGAGCTCGCTGTAGAGGGTATGGTATGCCCCACGGCTCTCCCGGAGTTCAACAATCGGATGTATCCACATACGCCGCCGTCTTCGCTGCCTCTCTCTCTTCCTTTGTTCATGGCAAGCAACTGCATACGCCTGAGCCATCGCGATGTCCAAATCCAAGTTGAAGTGAAAACTCTTCCAGCGCAGATCCATGGTCACGAGAAGAATCAAGCAAATGTGAAGAATACTGTAGACAGGGTGTATATATATTAACATACCACACCCACAATGAAGTCCCATTGGTCTTGTGTGTTGTTGAATGGTTGTTTTTTCTTTTTTGTGGGGTTTTTCCAAAATCTGTAAAAAAACGCAAACGCACAAAAAACGCATACAAACGCGCAAAAACGCTGCGTTTTTTTCCTGCATGCGCATTAAAATGCTGGAAAAAAACGCAGCGTTTGTATGCATTTGTATGCGTTTTTTTAATGCGTTTTTTTGCGGGAAAAACGCGCTGCAAAAAAAAGCAAGTGTGAAACTAGCCTAAGCCCATTAAATATAGTCATTTTCTAATAACGTGCTTTACATTTTTCATGTAAAGCAGTAAGTTGTACTTACCCGTTTGTCTAATCCTCAATGACTGCAACATTTAATGCAGCTGAATATTTGATTGCTGCTAAATTTTCACTTATGCCCCTACTACATTATTGATCCATCCTAAGAAGATCTATAATATGGTACTCATAGCTATCTATCAGTACATACCCTAGACTCCCAGTGCCTAGTATATAAAGAAGCTAACAATTATTATTGAATATTATTTTATATGCAATTTTTTACTGATTCATGCGAAATACATGGAAGGGGAAGGAGGCATTCCTCAATGTACTCCATAGCATGAAATGTAATTACGTTTTCTTTTAACTACTGATTCCTGGGGAGAGATCAGCGCCTCCAGGAGGTGCATTTTGGGAATAACGTGAATGCGTATATGCATAGGGACTCGAAATGCATTGGCACATGGTGCAAGAACGGGACACACAAGTTTGCAATAGTATTTATATATTCACTTTATTTACATATCGCTATTAATTCCACAGAGCTTTACAGACATCATCATCACTGTCCCCATTGGGGCTCACAGTCTAATTTCCTTATCAGAATTGTATAATATACACACAGTCTGTATGATAGCAGGGGCAAAACTAATTGCAAAAATGAATTTGAAAAAAAAAGAAATGAAAAACAATAACAATGAAATTTCTTTTGATAGCTGTGAGTATGTAATACGGAAAGGAAAAGAAAGTAACTGCAGTAATTGTCTGAATATAAGTTGCTCAACATTTATTGGGTTATGTTAAAACTTGCTAAATGAAAAACCCAATTACCGACCAGACTGATTGTTCTTTTAGCGGTGGAATCATTAAAAATGACACATTACCTTTCAAGAAAGTATTTCCTCTGGTACAGGATGGTCTATAGGGGCCTCATTTATTGTAAATGAAAGTATGGGTTCTTGCCGTACACTACAAAACGGCAAGTGCACGGAAAGTTCAATAAAGTAATCTTTGATGCATGGTGTTTCATTGTAATTGTTGCTGTCTGTCAGTCACCTAAGTGCAAAGCGTTCTTCGGAGCTGAAAAGCTTTTCCCTTGATATTACACGATACCTGCAATTTTATTACATATCAAGAGGAATCTGTAGGCATAGGGACATAAGTTGTCTGCCATTTGTGTTTCATGTTCATCAAGAAATTAACATCATAGATATTTTTCTAGTTATTTCTAATTTATCCTTGGAAATTTCTACACTTTATTATAGCGATGCAATACTTCAATTAAAGCACCTCTGCCGTGTTAGTGGTGGAGTGGCTCTTTCAATGTACGTCCCCTGCCCCCAGTCATATACTCACCATCTAGCGTCTTCACCCTTTTCTGGCACCGCTCCGGTTCCAAGATGCCATATTGCGACAGTAACTCCTGACTTTCCGGCAGTCAGAAGCTATGTCATAAGCACTAAATGCAAGCCTAGAGAAGCCAGAATGAGGTTTTCATAGAATTGAATTGAAAAGTGACCTCCACGCAGTTAAACAAAACACTGGAGCTTCCTGGCAGTTCACTTTTTGCCAGAAACCAACAGTAGCAACACTGGAAAACAATGAAGGCGGCGGCAGGTGAGTAATAGATGGGGCAGGCAAATCACATTTAAAGCAATAAAAAACGCTGGATTTGTGCTTTACAGTGGTTTAGAAATTAGCCACTATTTGCTGGATAGAGGATAACTTAGATATTTGCTCCTGACGAAACTGCAAAGCGGCAGTGAAATGCGCGTCGAGGTCTTCTATCACAGGTGGTCACCCCCCTTGCATCATGACGGCAGGTAATTACTTTTATATATTTTCATAGGTGTCTGATGTCTTATGATTTAGGGACAGTCCTGATATTTATATATCCTATTGGTGGAGATTAGTTTAGTATTTGCTATATGCTATAATCATTCATATATTATTCTGAGTGGTCATTTATTCAATTTTTACCAATGGTTATAATCCCTTTCTCATATTTAATGGGCTAATTTGGTACATATGCGATCTATACTGAGACACAGACTTTTGCATATTATATCCAATTCATAAAGAACATCATGGAAGCTTATAGCCATATAAAAATATCATAGCTTTATTAAATCCGATTACAAAAATACACTCACTTACTCCCCCAGGACGAAGCTCACACAAAACGCGCGTCGGGTATTCACAAAGCCATTCAGATCATATGTTTTCATTTATTTCATGTTACATGGCTCTGGCTGGGTGTATAGGGAGTGGGAGTAGCGTTATGCAAGCAATTCACGACTTTACTTTAAAATTATTGTGTGCTTATAGCATGATGTGTTGTGAGCTCATTTTCTCCTTCGTCACTGGGTCTGGTGAACTCCCTATTCTGGTAAAGGAAGGTAATGAGCCTGATTATCAGGCACCTGAGTCTAATGAGGATGACTGGCTGAGTGGAGTCACGGACTGGTTATAAGGCTGCCGACGCCCTTCTGCCCTGCAGGTGATTTCTCTGTGGACTTGTAGGACACCAGTCTGATTCCTGCTCCTCTAAAGCTAAGTTTTCTGTTTTGCCTGTTAGCTTTTTTGTTTTGTTTTTTGTTTTCCTTGCTTTTCAGTATTCTGCCATTCCCTGCTGGGGTGAGCTGAATCTCCTTTTGCCTGTAGCTCTGTCTTCAATATATTCCTGAGTACTGACATAGCTTTTTTGAAGCCTAGCGTCTTCAGGGCCTTTTTCACTGTCAGTCTGTTGGCTCTTATTTTCATAGGGTTTTTCACGGATTGCAAACAGCAGCCTTCCTGTCCTTTTCTATCTAGTTAGCTTGGGCCCCTCTTTGCTCAGTCTATCTTTCTGTCTGTGTTAGTATTTTCATCTTGCTTCACCGTCATTATATGTTGGGGGCTGCCTATTGCTTTGGGGTCTGCTCTGGGGCAGTTTAGATTTCCCCTTTCTTTCTTTAGGCCTATTTAATTCTCCGGCTGTGATCGAGGGGTCTAGGGCATCGTAGGAACCCCCCATGGCTACTGCTAGTTGTGTTGATAGGTTCAGGGGTCTGCAATCCGATAGCTGCCAACTAGAGTTGAGCGAAACGGGTCGAAAAATTTCAAAAGTCGCCGACTTTTGGCAAAGTCGGGTTTCATGAAACGAAACCCGACCCTAGGATGAGGTCGGCCACTTACGCGCCAAAGTCGCGTTTCAAAAGTTTGTTTTGCGCTCTTTTTCAGCCAATCAGGATCCACGGACACTGTGGGCAACGTGATGACATAGGCACGGGTCACCACCATCTTTCAGAAGGGCATGCAAGTGATTGGCTTGCTTTGGTGGGCGTCACAGGGGGTATAAAAGGGCGTGCACGCCGACTGCCATCTTACTTCTGCTGATCTTAGCATAGGGAGAGGTTGCTGCTGATTCTGTAGGGAGAGTGTTAGGCAGGGAAGAAGAAAAAAAAACTGCTTCTGCTGCTAGCGATTGTGCCTGTACAACACACCAGTCACTGTGAGTGCAGTGCAAGGGGAGGCTATATTGTGGTGTATCAGTGGTGTTGGTTGTTGGGCTGCCTTCTAAGGCTTCCTGACAGCTGCATTGCTGTTTACCCACTGCTCTGCAAACTGCTTTTTTAAAAGCAATCCCAATTTTTTTTTTGTCCTGCTGAGGTACTGAGCTGCAAACTGCTTTTTTAAAAGCAATCCCAATTTTTTTTTTTTTGTCCTGCTGAGGTACTGAGCATGCATTTTTTCACACCATACAGCGGTGTATGCTACTCACACAGTACCGTGTAACGGCTGTTATCACAGCCACAGTGAAGCTATCTGTGTCACTCTGTGAGAATAAGTCGAGGACATGTTCCGTTCTTACAGACCTGCACTCTAGGGAGATTCCTACTCTGCCCAATTCTACATACACCTTGTAGTTTGTGATACACTAGCCAATTTCTGCCTGTGACATAGCGCTGTGATATTCAGTGGGCCTCACACAATCCAAAAGTGTCCAGTGTCCACAAGTGTCTGCAGAAATTCAAAATCTCCCTTATCCTCTAGTCACTTTGGTCACAGCTGTGCCATCGAGCCTGTGACATAGCGCTCAGATATTCAGTGGGCCTCACACAATCCAAAAGTGTCCAGTGTCTGCAGAAATTCAAAATCTCCCTTATCCTCTAGTCACTTTGGTCACAGCTGTGCCATCGAGCCTGTGACATAGCGCTCAGATATTCAGTGGGCCTCACACAATCCAAAAGTGTCCAGTGTCCACAAGTGTCTGCAGAAATTCAAAATCTCACTTATCCTCTAGTCACTTTGGTCACAGCTGTGCCATCGAGCCTGTCACATAGCGCTCAGATATTCAGTGGACCTCACACAATCCAAAAGTGTCCAGTGTCCACAAGTGTCTGCAGAAATTCAAAATCTCACTTATCCTCTAGTCACTTTGGTCACAGCTGTGCCATCGAGCCTGTGACATAGTGCTCAGATATTCAGTGGGCCTCACACAATCCAAAAGTGTCCAGTGTCCACAAGTGTCTGCAGAAATTCAAAATCTCACTTATCCTCTAGTCACTTTGGTCACAGCTGTGCCATCGAGCCTGTGACATAGCGCTCAGATATTCAGTGGGCCTCACACAATCCAAAAGTGTCCAGTGTCCACAAGTGTCTGCAGAAATTCAAAATCTCACTTATCCTCTAGTCACTTTGGTCACAGCTGTGCCATCGAGCCTGTCACATAGCGCTCAGATATTCAGTGGGCCTCACACAATCCAAAAGTGTCCAGTGTCCACAATTGTCTGCAGAAATTCAAAATCTCACTTATCCTCTAGTCACTTTGGTCACAGCTGTGCCATCGAGCCTGTGACATAGTGCTCAGATATTCAGTGGGCCTCACACAATCCAAAAGTGTCCAGTGTCCACAAGTGTCTGCAGAAATTCAAAATCTCACTTATCCTCTAGTCACTTTGGTCACAGCTGTGCCATCGAGCCTGTGACATAGCGCTCAGATATTCAGTGGGCCTCACACAATCCAAAAGTGTCCAGTGTCCACAAGTGTCTGCAGAAATTCAAAATTTCACTTATCCTCTAGTCACTTTGGTCACAGCTGTGCCATCGAGCCTGTGACATAGCGCTCAGATATTCAGTGAGCCTCAAACAATCCAAAAGTGTCCAGTGTCCACAAGTGTCTGCAGAAATTCAAAATCTCACTTATCCTCTAGTCACTTTGGTCACAGCTATACCATCGAGCCTGTGACATAGCGCTCAGATATTCAGTGGGCCTCACACAATCCAAAAGTGTCCAGTGTCCACAAGTGTCTGCAGAAATTCAAAATCTCACTTATCCTCTAGTCACTTTGGTCACAGCTGTGCCATCGAGCCTGTGACATAGCGCTCAGATATTCAGTGGGCCTCACACAATCCAAAAATGTCCAGTGTCCACTAGTGTGAGCAGAAATTCAAAATCTCCCCTGTCCTATAGACACTTTGTACCTTGTTTTACATTACTATATAGTTTGTTGGATTTTGTCTACATTTCTACCAAAAATGAGGAAGGCTGGTGGAAGAGGCCGTGGAATTGGGCAGAGGTTGGCAGCTGGTAATGATGGTGTTGGTGGTGGATCTGATGGTAGTGGCAAAAGCAAAATAGGACCGAATGCAGGAGGTGTTGAGCCTGCGTCATTGTCTGGCTCCGTAAGGCTTCGAAGGCTTAGTTTTCTAGGAGTTGGCAAACCGCTTTTAAAGCCAGAGCATCAGGAAAAAGTTTTGTCTTACATTGCTGACTCAGCCTCCAGCTCTATCGCCTCCTCTTCTGAAGTTGTAAAAAATAAAAGCACTGAGTCGTCATTGGAGGCTCATGTTCATGAACCACACCTTTCCTTGTGTCCTTCACCCCAACCAAGATTGAAGGATGACGCAGGCCATACTACTGATTACTCCATGGAGCTGTTTTCACACACCATGCCTGGATTATAAAGTCAAATGGTGAATTACCCAGGCCAAGATGAATCTGACATGGAGTGCACTGATGCACAGCCGCTGATGGATGATTCTGCTGGTACATTCGCTCAGAGCACTAAATTGTCCTCGCAGTGTAGAGAGTCAGATTCTGACACTGATGAGACTCAGGTGCCACTTCCCGCACACTATACCACCATACACGGTGACACAGAGGAAGGTGCACATGACATTGAAGAGGAGGTGATGGATGACCCAGTTGTTGACCCAGATTGGCATCCATTGGGGGAAGAGGGTGCTGCTTCCAATAGCTCAGATGAGGAGCATCCACAGCAGACATCGACATCGCAACAGCTGTTTTCTGGCAGGCCCGGAGCACTCCAAAGACAGGTTCCAAAAATCAAAAGAGTTGCTGGACAACTTGTCCAGAGGGTCAAAAGATCACAGCGTGCTAGGCCGCAAAATGTCTGCCAAAGTAGGAAGAGTGCAGTGTGGCACTTTTTTGAACAAAATCCTCATGATCAGGCCAAGGTTATCTGTAAGAAGTGCGCAAAGACCTTTAGCCGAGGGAAAAATCTGAAAAACTTGAATACCAGTTGCATGCTTAGACATTTAAACACCATGCACTTGCAAGCGTGGACACAACACCAAACCTCAAGTGTCACATGTGCAACTGATCACAACGAAGGTAGTCAGCAACGCTACATTGTTTCCCCCACTGTAAGCCCACCGGTTAGCACAGCAGCAAATGTTGAGGTGTCGTTGCAAGGCCACAGCAGTCAGGGAATCCCACTGTTATATCAACGAAAGACTGATTCTAGGCCATCAGAAAGAACACCAACTCCATCACCATCATCAACCCTCTCTCAGTCCACCCTGTCCACCGCTACTTCCACCATATGCAGCTCTCAAGTCCAGCTCACCCTCCCAGACACTATGAGTAGGTCAAGAAAGTACTCAGTCTCTCATCCGCGTACACTGGGTTTGAACGCCCACATTGCCAAACTAATCTCGTTTGAGATGATGCGCTTTCGGTTGGTGGAAAGCGCAGCTTTCCGCGAACTCATGGCCTATGCAGTTCCACGCTATGAGCTACCCAGTCGCCACTTCTTGTCTCGCAAAGCCATCCCAGCCCTCCACCATCATGTGAAAGACCGCATTGTCCATGCACTCAAGCAGTCAGTGAGAGGAAAGGTGCACCTCACAACTGATGCATGGTCCAGTCGGCATGGCCAGGGCCGTTACGTGTCCATCACTGCGCACTGGGTTAATGTGGTGGATGCAGGGTCCACGGGGGACAGCGGTGGTGGGACAGTGCTGCCTAGCCCACGGTATATGAAACAGTTGGCTGTAGGCGTTCGACCCTCCTCCTCCTCCAGAAGCGAAAGCTCGTCCACAGAGCGCAGTCGTACAAGCACTCCATCTGCAGCTGCCACTGTTGCACACGAGGTGTCCCCCTATTGAGCAGCTAGTGGAAAGCGTCAGCAGGCTGTGTTGCAGATGATGTGTTTGGGCGACAGACACACCGCCGAGGTGCTGGCCGAGTACTTTCAGCGACAAACTGAGTCATGGCTGGGCAGTGTACATCTTGAGGCAGGCAAGGTAGTTAGTGATAACGGCCGTAATTTTGTGGCAGCCATAGCCCTTTCAAAACTCAGCCACATACCTTGCTTGGCTCACACCTTGAACCTGGTGGTGCAGTGCTTCCTCAAAAATTATCCGGAGTTAACAGCCCTGCTCCAGAAGGTGCGAAGACTGTGCGCGCACATCCGCCGGTCGCCTGTACACTCCGTTCGTATGCAGAAGCTGCAGCGATTGCTCCACCTTCCCAACCACCGCCTCATTATCCACATTGCAACAAGGTGGAACTCCACCCTGCACATGGTGGAGCGGCTGTGCGAGCAGAGGCAGGCCATAATGCATTTGTGGGAGGATACACGGCCAGGCACTTTGAGAGCAGACATGGAGTTGACAGGTGTGCAGTGGTCGAAGCTGAAAGACCTCTGTAAAGTCCTTCAGTGTTTTGAGGAATGCACACGGCTGGTAAGCGCAGACGACACCATCCTAAGCATGAGCATCCCACTTATGCGTCTGCTCATGCAAACTTTGACGCACCTGAAGGAGCAGGCTTCTGCAGCCAATGTTGATGAGGAGGAAGAGGAGGAGGGAATCCTTGATGACATTCAGCCATTGTCTGCTCAGGGACCTCTCCTGGACGAGGTGGATGAAGAAGAGGAGTAGGAGGAGGAGGATGATGGGGATGATTACTTAGGGGAGGAGGATGCATCTCGTGGGGCAAGTGAAAATTTTGGCGTGGCAAGGTTTGGTACAGGGTTTGTGCGTGACTGGAGGATGTGGATTTGCCAGAAAGTGCTCCTCCAACCAGCACTCGCAGTGCATCATTGACACCGGGAACATTGGCCCACATGTCAGATTATGCCTTGCAGATCCTAAAAAGGGACCCCCGCATTGCCAAAATGATGAACGATGACGACTACTGGTTGGCCAGCATCCTGGATCCACGCTATAAAGGCAAATTACAAAACATCATGCCACAGGAGAACCTTGACCTAATATTGGCTAATAAACAAGCAACTCTGGTAAATCGGTTGCTTGAGGCATTCCCAGCAGACAGCAGCGGTGATGGTTCTCACACGAGCCGTACGGGCCAGGGTCAGCTTAGCAGAGGTGTTCGTGGTGCACACAACAGAAGTGGCGTTGGAGACAGGGGTTTCATGACAATGTTGTGGACTGATTTTTCAAGTACCGCTCACACAACTGGTAATATTGCATCGATGGAAAGTGACAGGAGACAGCAGTTGTCAACTATGGTTACAAACTACTTTTCCTCCCATATCGATGTTCTCCCACACAGGTCATTCCCCTTTGACTATTGGGCCGCTAAACTGGACACCTGGCCTGAATTGGCACAATATGCCTTACAAGAGCTCGCTTGCCCAGCTGCAAGTGTGCTATAGGAAAGAGTCTTCAGTGCAGCTGGATCAATCCTGACAGAAAAAAGGACCCGTCTGTCAACCCAAAATGTGGATGATCTAACCTTCATTAAAATGAACCACGCATGGGTTTCCAAGGATTTTGTCCCACCTTCCCCTGATGACACATGGGGTGACAGAAAAATGGCTTGCTTTGGTCCACCTCTTCCTGGGACTTGACCTATTTCACCTTTTGCATCAGCTGAATGTCCAACATCAACATATGCCACTTTCTAAAACTCCCTAACTGTGCTGCCTCCCCCCCCCCATGGCCAGGGTCACCACCTAGCGCACGACACCGTGCGAGTGCCGTTGCCCTGGACAGGTGGGTAGGCCGACTCTTGGGCGCGGGCACTGGCACAGGGTCCCTCATAGTGCAATCAAGTGTCTCTGACGGTGGTGGTGCACACCCGCCGTCAGACACACCGCCGTACTATGAGGGGCCCAGTGCCAGTACCGACGCCCACGAGTGGGCCCCCCTTGCTGGGCAGGTCCCCAGCATTTGCAATCTTTACCTCTCCCTGCTCCTCCGCTGTGTAGTCTGGGCCGTCAAATCCATACTGTGCCTGACACCGTTTGAGCCTGCCTCCTGATGTATAGACATATATTTTGAATGTGTACACTATCCATACATGTTATCTGGGGATACGGTACCCTTTCTCACCTTTGTGCAATCCATACTGGGCCTAACACCGTCTGAGCCTGCCTCCTGATGTATAGACATATATTTTGAATGTGTACACTATCCATACATGTTATCTGGGGATACGGTACCCTTTCTCACCTTTGTGCAATCACGTGCAATCCATACTGGGCCTAACACCGTCTGAGCCTGCCTCCTGATGTATAGACATATATTTTGAATGTGTACGCTATCCATACATGTTATCTGGGGATACGGTACCCTTTCTAACCTTTGTGCAATCACGTGCTATCCATACTGGGCCTAACACCGTCTGAGCCTGCCTCCTGATGTATAGACATATATTTTGAATGTGTACGCTATCCATACATGTTATCTGGGGATACGGTACCCTTTCTCACCTTTGTGCAATCACGTGTAATCCATACTGGGCGTGAGAACGGCTGGCGAGCTGTTAAGCAAGCTACAGCACCTGTGGTTTGCACACGTAAGTTTTTCATTTTTTCAGGAATGACGGTTAGGCCTAATTCCGGAACTGCGGTTGACCTGCACTTACTGGGAAATCATTGTTCGTGGGTAATAATTGTAATCAGTGATCCCCATCACTAACGTTGTTCAGCGGGTTATCTGCACCTGTAAGCGACAAACGCTGGCCTTTTCAGTGTAGCGCACATGCAGCCACGGACATGTAAGGGCATGACACACAAGTTATTGGCCAATCTCATGCGCCAGAGCCTCACTTGACCCTCTAGTAAGCCGGATTCGGACCGCGGGGCATGACGGAGTCTCGTTCGTTAACGGAATTAAGCTTGCAATGTGTGCATCTGTTCTGTAGCTGGCATGGTTGAGGTTTCCCAGGTGGAGTCGAATTTAACCGTAGGCTCCACTCCTGGTGGTGCCCTTCTGGACATTCCTTTAAGGTTCAGCTTTGCAACCATACTGCCCACGTAAAACAAACACTTTGCCTTCATGAACGCTGTTTGGAGGGTCATGACTCGTGGGAATAACGCCGCCCAATCAGTTAACCTGCTAGAGAGATCCTTCGTTGCTCCCAAGCATGACATCACACTCCCTAGGAGGAAGGTAATGCCACTGTGGCGATCGTACTCCTGGGGGCGACACAAGTGCACTGATGCCCAGCCACTGCTCGATGAATCTGCTGGTACATTGACCCAGACCACTACATTCCCCTCGCACGCTACACGGCCTGAATCTGACCCTGATGAAACTCAGGTTACCCTTCCCATATACAGTTCCATCTTACACGGTGACAAAGAGGAAGCTGCAGATGAAAGTGCAGGTTCGGCCCACCCGCCATCAGACACACCACCGTACTATCAGGGGCCCTGTGCCAGTGCCGTCGCCAACGAGTGGGCCCCCCCTGCTTGCTCAGGATCACAGCACTTGCAAAGTTGAAATACTGTGCAGTGAGATGGAATATGGGGATGACGAGGAGTCCAGACAAGTACAGGGATTCCCTAGCGAGGAGACTTATTTGATTGTTTTCAATGTTTGGACAGCAATTTTTGGGGAGCACTATACTCTGGAGAATGATAGATGGGGCCCACCATATACTGGAACATTCCAAAGGTGGACATCAGACACTGGAGCAGCATTTACAGGGCCCATTATACACTAGAGCATTAGAAATGGGGCCCATTATGTTTGTAGCATTATTTGGGCCCATAAGACAGTGGAGCTTCATCCATGGGGACCAACATATACTGTAGCATTATGTGGAGCTCATCATATACTGTTTCAAACATTATATGGGACCAATGATTCTGTATGGAGAAATAGATGGGCCTCGTCATGAGATGTAAAAAGTGAAGTATTTTTCATTGTACTATACCGCTATTTCTCTGCCGTATCGGAGCATGATGAGTTGTGGTATGTGTTAAAGGGGCGCTCTTTCACCCAGGGCACATGAAAACCTGGAGCCAGCCCTCCCCCCCACAACTGTAGCCAAATAACCCCCATTTTTCAGTGCGTAACTTGTATTATGAAGTTAATTAAGGTTGACAAGCTTAAGTAGGAAGAATTGATGCTTTTGGCATTCAAATGGGCACTGTTGGTGTGTTTCCTGTCCTCCTCTCACTGCCGACTTTTATTCCCCATTGACTTACATTGGGTTTCGTGTTTCGGGACGACCCCGACTTTTCCCTATAATCGGACGATCTTGCTCGACCCGACTTTTGGAAAAGTCGGGTTTCACGAAACGAAACGCGACCCTAAAAAACCAAAAGTCGCTCAACTCTACTGCCAACTTCTCTGGTTTTCTGGACTTAGCTAGCATTTCTGTTTTTGCCTCCTACGGTGACTCAATCATAACAATGATGCGCCCTCTGCATTTATTTGTATATCATTTGCTGTGATTGTATCTGCAGTTCTATTTGCCTTCCTTATAAACTTGGATGAAATTAATACTGGGTTGGATACTTTGACTGGCCTAGCTAACTAGTGTATAACTAACTTCTTAATTAGGGTTAATGCTCTGCAGACCAATCTCTCCCTTTTCTCCCTTCTGCCTGGATTATAATATGCATCTGCCATATGCACATGATGCAAGAGTATCTAAATACTATGTGACATTATTCCAGCATCATAAACACTAATTTCTGTCTAGTAATATAATACATATGCTACCTGTGGTGTTATATTGGGTATATCTCTTCTTTTAATTTGTTTATGTGTATTTTTGCAGTCGGATTTAATAAAGCTATGATATTTTTATATGGCTATAAGCTTCCATGATGTTCTTTATGAATTGGATATTAGGTGGAAAGCGCCATCAGTCTAAGGCCTATCTTGCTGTTTGGATTTTGTATATTATATATTGCAGTCTTGGGGGCTACACCAGTGTGCTTCATTGTGTCGTTTTGTCCCTGCTCTTTGGTACTCTATCTACTGTGATGTTGTATTTTTGTAATTTTAATCAGTACTAATACAATTTATTTTTTTTTATTTTTTTGATCTTGCTCCTTCATTTGCTCTTTTTGGCTTTTATGCATGGTTGAAGGGATCATATTGATTGTTTTGGAGGATTCTCTTTATTTGCTGGGAGTACAACCACCCCCCAATTAATGCAAAGAACCAGAACTCTGGAGTGCCTCACATGAAAAGAGTATACGTCTATCAAGCTCATTGCCACTATATTCATTCTTTTGGAGCAGCACTTTTCTGTCTCCAGTGGTCCTTTTAAGAATGATTATGTGGTGCACATGATCCACCACCATTCCATCATTCATTCACACACAGGGGTCTTCAGAACTCTGGTTCTCGGGATCGGTGGGGGTTCCAGTGGTTGGACCTTCAGCAAATTTGGAAGTTATTCCTATGATGCTCCTCACTTCTCACAGCCAAGCTGTGAGTCAGGATAGTCAACGAGCCCAAGGTCAGAAGCCAGGAAGGTACGACATAAACAGAAGGAAGAGACAAATGCATACTCAGGTAACGTTCCAAGGTCAGAATCCAAGGAGATAGCGGGTCAGAGCAGAAGGCGTTAAACAGATGATGGTCAGAACGAGGTTCAAGGTCAGACAATGAAAGTTTAACATACAGAACTCAAAGCACAGAGGAACAAACCACACTTAGCTTAATGTACGTCTGGCATAGGTCTGGGAGAAATAGCTCAGTAAAGTAGCATGGCAATCAACTGGGATAGCGAACACTTGAAGATAGCCAATGCCTCCCAGTTTCAGATTGGGCGGCCGAGCTGTCAATCAACATACTGACAGCTTCAGCATGCCCCTGTACCAGATTGGACAACCGAGCCATAAGAAACTGCATCCCAGACACCCTGAGGGGTGGAACCATGACAATATTCTATCACATGGATAGGAAATAACTTCTAAACTTAGCAAAATACATTTAACTTTTGAGTATGTGACAATCTATTATAGGAGCAAATAAAAATGATTTCTTTATAACAAAACCTTAGCTAGGTGTAAAAATATCATACAGGTTTTCCAAAAAAAGACCTTACAGCATCATGGCAGCAGGAAGAATCAATTTTCCTCTTTCAGTGGCCTATACATAGTCTTTAGATTTGGAAGGCTAAGATTTAAAAGAACATTCTGTGCAATACTGAGACAATGAGTAATACTGTACCTTGTGCAGGAGGTTAGTACATGACACTGGGATTACCTTTTTGATGTTCTTTGAATGCTTGCCATGCATTCCCCCATTAGTAGTTGCTAAGGGGAAGCACGCAGTGTGGGGTACAGCACGCAAGCATCCCATAAGCAAAGCATCACAGAAGATAAGCATCCAGCAAAACGGCAGTTATACATGGCATGGAATTAACATTCATCTTCTCTCTTCACACAGGTAATCAACTGAGCCACCCTGCATGTATTTACTCCATTCACTGCCAGCAAGCAGCCTGAATGATACAACTTCCCACCTCTGCTGCCTCTATTTCTCTGCTGTAATATATCCAAATGGTAATCAACTGAGCCACCCTGCATGTATTTACTCCATTCACTGCCAGCAAGCAGCCTGAATGATACAACTTCCCACCTCTGCTGCCTCTATTTCTCTGCTGTAATATATCCAAATGGTAATCAACTGAGCCACCCTGCATGTATTTACTCCATTCACTGCCAGCAAGCAGCCTGAATGATACAACTTCCCACCTCTGCTGCCTCTATTTCTCTGCTGTAATATATCCAAATGGTAATCAACTGAGCCACCCTGCATATATTTACTCCATTCACTGCCAGCAAGC
The DNA here is from genome assembly GCF_039654945.1 of Dendrobates tinctorius. Taxonomy (NCBI): domain Eukaryota; kingdom Metazoa; phylum Chordata; class Amphibia; order Anura; family Dendrobatidae; genus Dendrobates; species Dendrobates tinctorius. The sequence continues at coordinate 851,430 of NW_027362012.1, read as the reverse complement.
AGCCTGAATGATACAACTTCCCACCTCTGCTGCCTCTATTTCTCTGCTGTAATATATCCAAATGGTAATCAACTGAGCCACCCTGCATGTATTTACTCCATTCACTGCCAGCAAGCAGCCTGAATGATACAACTTCCCACCTCTGCTGCCTCTATTTCTCTGCTGTAATATATCCAAATGGTAATCAACTGAGCCACCCTGCATATATTTACTCCATTCACTGCCAGCAAGCAGCCTGAATGATACAACTTCCCACCTCTGCTGCCTCTATTTCTCTGCTGTAATATATCCAAATGGTAATCAACTGAGCCACCCTGCATGTATTTACTCCATTCACTGCCAGCAAGCAGCCTGAATGATACAACTTCCCACCTCTGCTGCCTCTATTTCTCTGCTGTAATATATCCAAATGGTACAACTCCATACTTCTGCTGCTTGACCATTTTGCTGCATATTTAAATGTGCTTGCTAAAGCTTTGGTATAATTCATTTGTTGCACTGTATGTAATACTTACTGCTTTAGATCTGTGACTGGGGCCTTTCTAGATCTTATCAGGTGGAAGGTGCTATAGCATTTTGCCACATCTTGGTCTAGTGCCTTTGATCATCTAACCATCCCCTGGTGTGCTGGCCACAGCTGCCAAATTATACCCAACCATCTCCCACAATCCCTCTCTCCTGACCCTGTAGTGTGGCCTATATATGTAGTAGTTGCTAAGGGGAAGCACGCAGTGTGGGGTACAGCACGCAAGCATCCCATAAGCAAAGCATCACAGAAGATAAGCATCCAGCAAAACGGCAGTTATACATGGCATGGAATTAACATTCATCTTCTCTCTTCACACAGGTAATCAACTGAGCCACCCTGCATGTATTTACTCCATTCACTGCCAGCAAGCAGCCTGAATGATACAACTTCCCACCTCTGCTGCCTCTATTTCTCTGCTGTAATATATCCAAATGGTAATCAACTGAGCCACCCTGCATGTATTTACTCCATTCACTGCCAGCAAGCAGCCTGAATGATACAACTTCCCACCTCTGCTGCCTCTATTTCTCTGCTGTAATATATCCAAATGGTACAACTCCATACTTCTGCTGCTTGACCATTTTGCTGCATATTTAAATGTGCTTGCTAAAGCTTTGGTATAATTCATTTGTTGCACTGTATGTAATACTTACTGCTTTAGATCTGTGACTGGGGCCTTTCTAGATCTTATCAGGTGGAAGGTGCTATAGCATTTTGCCACATCTTTGTCTAGTGCCTTTGATCATCTAACCATCCCCTGGTGTGCTGGCCCCAGCTGCCAAATTATACCCAACCATCTCCCACAATCCCTCTCTCCTGACCCTGTAGTGTGGCCTATATATGTAGTAGTTGCTAAGGGGAAGCACGCAGTGTGGGGTACAGCACGCAAGCATCCCATAAGCAAAGCATCACAGAAGATAAGCATCCAGCAAAACGGCAGTTATACATGGCATGGAATTAACATTCATCTTCTCTCTTCACACAGGTAATCAGCTGAGCCACCCTGCATGTATTTACTCCATTCACTGCCAGCAAGCAGCCTGAATGATACAACTTCCCACCTCTGCTGCCTCTATTTCTCTGCTGTAATATATCCAAATGGTAATCAACTGAGCCACCCTGCATGTATTTACTCCATTCACTGCCAGCAAGCAGCCTGAATGATACAACTTCCCACCTCTGCTGCCTCTATTTCTCTGCTGTAATATATCCAAATGGTACAACTCCATACTTCTGCTGCTTGACCATTTTGCTGCATATTTAAATGTGCTTGCTAAAGCTTTGGTATAATTCATTTGTTGCACTGTATGTAATACTTACTGCTTTAGATCTGTGACTGGGGCCTTTCTAGATCTTATCAGGTGGAAGGTGCTATAGCATTTTGCCACATCTTGGTCTAGTGCCTTTGATCATCTAACCATCCCCTGGTGTGCTGGCCGCAGCTGCCAAATTATACCCAACCATCTCCCACAATCCCTCTCTCCTGACCCTGTAGTGTGGCCTATATATGTAGTAGTTGCTAAGGGGAAGCACGCAGTGTGGGGTACAGCACGCAAGCATCCCATAAGCAAAGCATCACAGAAGATAAGCATCCAGCAAAACGGCAGTTATACATGGCAGTTAGTCAGGGCAGGAGTCAGGTAACCCACACTTTGCTCTTCCCTTTAACCATGTGCTTTATTTTTATCCTCCTGTGTTCCCTTGCCATCCACATTCATCACCCTATCCCCCCTCCATCACGACTCATACACATCAGCCCCTCTATACTTCCCTCTCCCATGTACAGCTCCCACACACTCCTCACCTTCCTGAGAAACCTCAGCCCATCTTGCCCAAACACATCGCAGAAAAAAACTACTTACAATTCCAACAACTATTGGCTCTTTATCTTCCTTCTCCTACTGATTTCAGGGGACATCTCCCCCAACCCTGGTCCACCATCCCCCAACCTCGACCCCTACCCTACCTCATATCGAAACCACAATAATCTGATTAACATTACTTGCACTCCCTCATCTCAATCTTTTAATTGTGCCCTCTGGAATCCACGGTCTGCTTGTAACAAGCTTCCTTTCCTACACAACTACTTTCTGAACAACTCTCTTAATCTGTTGGCCCTCACTGAAACCTGGATTCAGGATTCTGACACTGTCTCTCCTGCTGCCATTTCCTACGGTGGCTTACAATTCTCTCACTCCCCGAGACCCACAAACAGACCTGGTGGTGGAGTTGGCATACTCCTGTCCCCACAATGCACTTTCCAGGTCATCCCCCCAGTCCCATCACTCTTATTCCCTTCTTTTGAGGTCCACACCATCAGGCTCTTCCGTCCCCTCTCCCTCAGGGTAGCGGTCATATACCGGCCCCCAGGCTCACCCACCCTCTTCCTTGACCATTTTTCAGCCTGGCTGCCACACTTCATGTCCTCAGAACTACCAACCCTCATCCTGGGAGACTTCAACATCCCCATTAACAGCCCTAATTCCACATCTGCATCCCAGCTTCTATCACTAACCACCTCTCTAGGCCTCTCACAGCTTTCAACCTCTGAGACACATAAGGACGGTAACACCCTTGATCTGGTCTTCTGCCGGCTCTGTTCAATCTCCCACCTAAACAACTCACCGCTTCCACTCTCTGACCACAACATTCTCTCCTTCACGCTCACAAATCCTCGCCCACCCCAGCTCATTCCTACCTACCACACAGTCAGAAATCTACAAGCTATTAACCCTCAGACACTTTCAGATTCCCTACACTCATCTCTGTCCCCAATCTCCTCTCTTTCCTGTCCTAATCTGGCTGTTCATCACTACAATGACACTCTTAGAAGCACCCTTGACCAAGTAGCTCCCCTCATCCTCAGAACCTCCAAACACAGAGTAAAAGAGCCCTGGCTCACATCGCAAACTCAACTTCTCCAGCGATGCTCCAGGAGTGCTGAACGCCTATGGAGAAAAACCCGCACACCAGAAGACTTCATCCACTTCAAATTTATGTTAAGAACCTATAACGCTGCCCTTCACCTTGCCAAACAGACCTACTTCACCACCCTGATCTCCTCACTAGCCAACAACCCCAAGAAACTTTTTGACACTTTTCACTCCCTCCTCAGGCCAAAAGCACAAGCCCCTATCACAGACATTTGTGCTGATGACCTGGCCTCCCACTTTACAGAAAAAATAGATAATATCCGTCAAGAAATCTGCTCCCAACCACCAAGTGCTGCGACTCCCATCCCTTCCTACATCTCCCCTGGCTCACTCTCCACATTTGATCCCATAACAGAAGAAGTCTCCAGACTCCTCTCTTCTTCTCGTCCGACTACATGCACTACCGACCCCATTCCCTCACATCTCCTCCAGTCTCTCTCTCCAGTCGTCACACCCCACCTAACTACAATCTTTAATCTCTCCCTCTCCTCGGGCACTTTCCCATCCTCCTTCAAACACGCCATCGTTACTCCACTAATAAAGAAACCTGCTCTCGACCCATCCTGCACAAACAACTACAGACCAGTCTCCAATCTCCCCTTCATCTCTAAACTTTTGGAACGCCTAGTTTACTCCCGCCTTACCCGTTACCTCTCCATTCACTCCCTTCTAGACCCTTCACAGTCCAGCTTCCGCCCCCTACATTCGACTGAAACTGCACTCATCAAAGTGACCAATGACCTTCTGACAGCAAAAAGTAACGGTGACCACTCTCTGCTCATTCTTCTTGACCTATCTGCAGCTTTCGATACTGTTGACCACCATCTCCTACTCTCTAGGCTCCAGTCACTAGGCATTAAGGACACTGCACTCTCCTGGTTCTCTTCCTATCTCTCTGACCGCTCCTTCAGTGTTTTGTTCTCTGGCTCCACGTCATCTCCTCTTCCTCTTGCTGTCGGGGTACCTCAGGGCTCAGTCCTTGGCCCCCTTCTTTTCTCTCTCTACACGGCCCCAATTGGACAGACCATCAGCAGATTTGGCTTTCAGTACCATCTTTATGCTGATGACACACAACTATACACGTCTTCCCCCGACCTTACCCCCGCTGTACTACAGAACGCCAGTGACTGTCTGTCCGCAGTCTCCAATATCATGTCCGCTCTCTATCTGAAACTCAATCTCTCCAAAACTGAACTTCTTCTGCTCCCGCCGTCTACTAACCTCCCTAAATCTGACATTTCCTTCTCCGTGGGTGGTACCACAATAACACCCCGGCAGCAGGTGCGCTGTCTGGGTGTTATGTTTGACACCAATCTCTCCTTTACATCCCATATACAATCCCTTGCCCGCTCTTGCCGCTTACACCTAAAGAACATCTCTAGAATCCGCCCTTTTCTCACTATGGAAACTACAAAAACCCTCACTGTTGCATTGATCCACTCTCGCCTGGATTACTGCAACGCTCTATTAATTGGCCTCCCTGTCACTCGACTATCCCCTCTCCAGTCCATACTCAATGCAGCAGCCAGGATCGTCCATCTGGGTAATCGGTACTCGGACGCGTCCGCTCTTCGCCAGTCCTTACATTGGCTGCCCATTCATTATAGGATCCAATTCAAAGTACTTGTTCTCACCCACAAAGCTCTCCACAGTGCGGCACCCCCTTACATCTCTTCTCTCATTTCTGTATATCGGCCTAGCCTATCGCTGCGCTCTGCAAACGACTTTCAACTAACCTCTGCACTAATCCGTACCTCCCACTCCCGACTCCAAGACTTCTCCCGTGCTGCTCCTATCCTCTGGAATGCTCTACCCCAAGAAATCAGGACTATCCACAATTTGCATAGTTTTAGGCGCTCCCTCAAAACACACCTGTTCAGAGCGGCCTATCACATTCACTAATCAAAGTCATTCTCTGTGTAAGTGTGCGTGCGTAGCCCATTCACTATCTCCATCCATCCTTCACTCCTGCAAGATGGCTGGACCTTCATTGTAAATACACCATTGTAAATACACACCTGTACTCTGTATCTCCCTCACCTCATTGTAGATTGTAAGCTCTCACGAGCAGGGTCGTCTTATTTCGTCTTATTTTGCTTTAATTATTGCATTGTTAGCGTTGTTACTTATGACTTGTGTTTTGAAACTGTTAAACTGTAAAGCGCTGCGGAATATGTTGGCGCTATATAAATAAAGATTATTATTATTATTATTATTAGTATAAATATAAAGGCTACAGTTGTGGCCAAAAGTATTGACACCCCTGCAATTCTGTTAGATAATACTCAGTTTCTTCCTGAAAATGATTGCAAACACAAATTCTTTGGTATTATTATCTTCATTTAATTTGTCTTAAATGAAAAAACACAAAAGAGAATGAAGCAAAACATTGATCATTTCACACAAAACTCCAAAAATGGGCCAGACAAAAGTATTGGCACCCTCAGCCTAATACTTGGTTGCACAACCTTTAGCCAAAATAACTGCGACCAACCGCTTCCGGTAACCATCAATGAGTTTCTTACAATGCTCTGCTGGAATTTTAGACCATTCTTCTTTGGCAAACTGCTCCAGGTCCCTGATATTTGAAGGGTGCCTTCTCCAAACTGCCATTTTTAGATCTCTCCACAGGTGTTCTATGGGATTCAGGTCTGGACTCATTGCTGGCCACCTTAGAAGTCTCCAGTGCTTTCTCTCAAACCATTTTCTAATTTTCTAGTGCTTTTTGAAGTGTGTTTTGGGTCATTGTCCTGCTGGAAGACCCATGACCTCTGAAGGAGACCCAGCTTTCTCACACTGGGCCCTACATTATGCTGCAAAATTTGTTGGTAGTCTTCTGACTTCATAATGCCATGCACACGGTCAAGCAGTCCAGTGCCAGAGGCAGCAAAGCAACCCCAAAACATCAGGGAACCTCCACCATTTTTGACTGTAGGGACCGTGTTCTTTTCTTTGAATGCCTCTTTTTTCTCCTGTAAACTCTATGTTGATGCCTTAGCCAAAAAAGCTCTACTTTTGTCTCATCTGACCAGAGAACATTCTTCCAAAACGTTTTAGGCTTTTTCAGGTAAGTTTTGGCAAACTCCATCCTGGCTTTTTATGTCTCGGGGTAAGAACTCGGGTCTTCCTGGGTCTCCTACCATACAGTCCCTTTTCATTCAAACGCCGATGGATAGTACGGGTTGACACTGTTGTACCCTTGGACTGCAGGGCAGCTTGAACTTGTTTTGATGTTATTAGAGGTTCTTTATCCAACATCCGCACAATCTTGCGTTGAAATCTCTTGTCAATTTTTCTTTTCCATCCACATCTGGGGAGGTTAGCCACAGTGCCATGGGCTTTAAACTTTTTGATGACACTGAGCACGGTAGACACAGGAACATTCAGGTCTTTGGAGATGGACTTGTAGCCTTGAGATTGCTCATGCGTCCTCACAATTTGGTTTCTCAAGTCCTCAGACAGTTCTTTGGTCTTCTTTATTTTTTCCATGCTCAATGTGGTACACACAAGGACACAGGACAGAGGTTGAGTCAACTTTAATCCATGTCAACTGGCTGCAAGTGCGATTTAGTTATTGCCAACACCTGTTAGGTGCCACAGGTAAGTTACAGGTGCTGTTAATTACACAAATTAGAGAAGCATCACATGATTTTTCGAACAGTGCCAATACTTTTGTCCACCCTCTTTTTTATGCTTGGTGTGGAATTATATCCAATTTGGCTTTAGGACAATTCTTTTTGTGTTTTTTCATTTAAGACAAATTAAATGAAGATAATAATACCAAAGAATTTGTGTTTGCAATCATTTTCAGGAAGAAACTGAGTATTATCTGACAGAATTGCAGGGGTGTCAATACTTTTGGCCACAACTGTGTGTATATATATATATATATATATATACTGTATATATACAGGATACTAATTTAATTAAGGGCATATATGAAAATAATCTGTAAATGTTACATTCCATGTGCTGACAGCGCATGTGGCGTTGTATCCACCTCCAGGTGGGAATTTCTTACACTATGAGAAATTATATGAAAATATGTGACATATATGCATAACTGAGAGATAAATCAAAGTATGTCAAATGTGTTGTATGGTGTGAGTGTGATTGAATATATTCAAGAAGGGAGATGTGTTATTATAGTGGAAAAGAAAAGATGCAATGTAAAAAACAAATTTAAAAAAATAAAGTGAAAATATATGACCACAAAAATTCCAAGGAAATATATTCAAGTGCAGTATGTATGTACACACTGTGATATATAAAGTGCAATGTGCAACAAAAGTGCACACAGTGACAGAAAATGACATAATATGGAGTGCAATATGCATATAAGTGCAATGGTTTATGAGGTGTAATGTGCAAAAAAATTGCATATAGTGACAGGAAATGGCATAGTATAATATATAGCATATAATTAATGACATATAGTAATGTGCTCAATTCCATAAAATATAGAAGAGACTTTTTGGGGCCAAGCAACACAAACACTGGGTACTGGTCTGATAACTTAAAATTTGAGATTTGTGATATCAAAAGTGATGTCTTAATGAGATGCCAAAAAGTGAGTGGATCTACACTAGCTCATCATGAGACATGGAGGAGGAGGTGATATGGTGTAAGGGTGACTTGCTGTTGAAAATATTGATGATTTATCACAAATTCAAGGCACACTTAAACAGCATGGCTAATACAGCATTCTGCCATGACAAGCCATCCCATCTGGGTTTCATTTACTGGGAAAATTATTTGTGCTGCAACCGGACAATGACACAAGACAAAACTGTAGGCTACAAAATAGTTATATGACCATAACGGAGAGGGATGGTGAGCTGTGTCAAATGATATGGCCTGCACAATCACCCAACCTAAGCCTAGTTGAGATGGATTGGGATAAATAGAGCCATAGAGTGAAGACAATGCAGTCAATCAGTGCTCAAGTATTTCTGGTGACTCCTTCAACTTTTGGAAGGTCATTCCAGGTGACAACCTGATTAAGCTACTTGAGGGAATGCAGATTGTATAAAGCTGTCATTAGAGTTAAAAGGGGCTACTTGGAGGAGCCTTCAGTTGGGTTCTACCACATTTTACCTTAAAGAGAACAAGTCCCTATAGTTAGAGTTCCCAACAGTACGTGAATTCCTGTAGAGTCATTAAAGAAAAGGGTCATTTTGCAGTGTCCTTTAAAATAAATGATCATCATTTTATTTATGAACCTAAAGTACCTTGTGCAGAGTAAAAGGTACTAATATACTCATACTAAAGTTTAATTCTGCTTTAAATTAGCAAAAATCCATATTATCCAGCTTGCCACCATTTTTCTGATCCATAGAGGTCCCGCAAATATGATCAGCTGGGGTGTCGGAGAGGTGAGTGGGGAGGTATTACTTGTTTTCTTCATCTAGGTCTTGCATTGATTGCGCAAGGAAAGAGGATCAACCGGGGACAGGTGTACTCTGATGCCAAGAGCCTCAACACACGTTTCACCCACCAGGCATGGTCAGGAACAGTGGCCACATGGCCACAGGTATTATATGAATTTTTCTGGTTATTTCAACCATAGTTAACTGTTTTCAGATAAGTGATTCCAATTAAATATTTGGCCTTATTCAAGCATTACTCTATCACTTACTGTCATGATCCATGCTGGATCAGGACTGATAAAAAGCACAGGTAACCTTTTTTTTTCTCCTTAAGCTGTGCTTAAGGTTGGCTTTTGCCCCCGGTGGCCATTAGGATTATTGCACTGTGGTGTCGTTTGTTCTAAGTTTGCCCCCGGTGGTGGTGAGCGTCATTGCACTCTTGTTTCTTTAGTTGAGTGCAAATGATTATATGCAGGTGTGATTGCTGGCTCTGCTATAGAAGAGTCACAGGTGTTGCAATCAGCATTGGTGATGGTGTTCATTTCGGCCATCCTTGGTGGAGGAAGGAGCTGGAGAGCGTTCCTTGCAGCACTGTCTTAGCCCTGGTGTGGAAGGAGTCATAGGGGATTTCCTTGTAGCTCTGACGGAGCTTGGTGGTAGCGATTCAGGAGGAGAGCTGCATTCTGGTGGTGGACTCTGTTGCCAAGAGCAAGTGCAACAGAGTAAAGCTAAGTGGTGTTTCCCCGTTTGTGTTTTTCCTTGGTGTGTATTAGTACAGCAGTGGGGCCAGTGCCTGCGCCACCCAGGTCCCTAGCAAGGGATAGGTGTAGGGTGTGCTAGGGTGACAGGTTCCTGATCGTCGCCCGGTGCGGAATCGGCATAGGGAACGTTAGAAGCATTAGTGACACTGACTCGGGAGTGCAGGAGGTCTCCACGTCCCCTTTCCCTATCACAGGGCCCACCATTGTAACTGTTTTCCCTTCCCCTTGTCTTGTTGTTTTAGTTACAGGACTGCGAGCCGTGTCACACAGGACAGTATCACGTGCCGCGTCTTGTTGTTTTAGTTACCGGCCTGCAGGACGGGTCCACGTGACAATTACCTAATACCACATGGTAGTTGATATATTTTCTTTTCTATTTATGATTGGACTTAATCTGATTAGTGGTCATGTGTATGCCTCCTCACAGACGTGTTCATTCACACTGAGGCTCCTTTCAGATGCCTTTATTAGGATCTATAGGGATTATGATGTCTCTGTTTAGCTCTGCTGTTTTAGCCTTTTTGTCTCTGACTGTCCTTTGTGTGTCTCACTTTTTTGATACTGGATATCTGATATGTAAATCTAGTTAATATTGTATAATATATTTCATAAAGTTTGATCTTTTTGATATATATTTATCCTCTTATTCTTGTTTCTTCTGATGAGCTATATAGTCTTGTAGATATAAATACACAATCACTATTAAGTATATCGTGATATTCTGACTATATTTCTATAGGTTAAGCAATACATAGCTTTTATCTCTGGTCAAACTTCTTCTAATGGGTAAATATGGTTTGGATAGAGAAAACTGTGAAGACGCATCTTAATATTGTAGCTGAACAGCCCTGTATATTTTAGGAAGTATGCATGTTTTTTTTTCCTTCAATATTTGGATTATGCTTTTTCATGCCTTTATCAGGTCAAAGATTATGCAAAAAGTTTTAATGACTACATCAAACCTTTAGCATATCTGAGCTCCCAAGACATCGTTTGCATGTTCAGTAGATATTCTACGTCAATAAATAACAAAGTACATCACGTTTTCTCTGTAATAAATGTATATCAATTTGCAATGTAAATTTTGCAGATAAAATATTGTGATCAATAACAGCTTGAAAGATGTTTTACATGCTGCTCAAAGTTTTTTTTCATCTTTTTTAGTAAAATTTACTGTGGAATGAAATGTCTCAAGAGAACTCACAAATGGCACACAGGATGCTTTCTTTATGCTTTTGAAGAACCAGAATGTGTTACTTGAAAAATAGAAGTCAGTCCAAAAAAGATGCAGCAAGATTTGCATCCTGTAGTATCCTATGTAAGGGTAATGTTATTTAGGAATCACAAAAATTAAGGACATTTTTTACAGTTTCTTGATTCTAGACTGGGGTTGCATCTGTACTGTCTGTTTCATGTGCAAGATATTCTTATTGATTACCGAGAAATGATAGATGATTGCTGCTGATGCCATATACTATGTTCATTTAAAGTAATCACAATTCTTAATGAAATTCTTTAATAAAAATATGTCTTCAGCCATTTAGACCCTTGTTGCCAATCTTTTTACACACAGGTTTGTCTCCTGTATCTTCCTTCATCTGAACTACTCTCTGGCTTTTGGAAAGAGACATAAAAGTTTACATTTTTAATAAAATTTGGAAAGATATTGCCTGGAAATGAGCGCATTTTTGAAATTTGTATTTAGCAACTTTTAAAATAAAAAAAATGATTTGCTTTGAAACATGTTGCTGTGAATATCAATGCTGCAAAGCCTTTATCCCCTTCACATCCTTGCGATTTTCCATTTTTTTCTTTTTAGTTTTTTCCTTCCCTTCTTCCAAGAACCATAGCGATTTTAGTTTTCCCGTCCACATAGATGAATGAAGACTTGTTTACTATTAAATGAGTTTTACTTTTGAATAACACATTCATTTTTGTCATGTGATTCACTGGAAACCAGGAAAAAAATTCCAAGTGCATTGAAATTCCAAAAAACTGCAATTCCACAATTGTTTTTTGAGTTTTTTATTTGCCATGTTTACTATATTGTAAAACTGACCATGTAATATGATTCTCCAAATCAGTACAAGTACACAGATATAAAACATGTAGTGCATTTTATTTAAGTGATGAAGAAAAATGTGGAAATTTGTAAGAAATTTTTTTTTTGCTTGTATCGCCAATTTCCTAGATCCGTAACTTTTTCATTTTTTGGGGATTTGTGGCTGTGTGATGGCTTATTTACTGCACCCTGAAAAGATGTTTCTACTAATTCTATTTTATGGTAGATACAATGTTTTGATCATCTCTTATTGCATCTTATTGCAATGTTGTGTAAGCAGGTTACTTGGATGCAACAGTGTAGACTATGAGGATCTATCTATCTGTAATCACTATATAGTGGGTTAAATACAATGCAACTAAATACAATATCTATGCAAATTTCTATTATATACACCATTCTTATTATCTAGCAATTAATGCTTTTATGTCTCAGCTTCACAAGCCTCACTCTCATTATTAGGCCCTCCCCCATCATAGTCCTTATAAATACCTCTGATCATTACATGGACCCTAGCCGGGTTCTCTGGTATTTACCGCTAGACTTCAAGTCCTTGATATGTGAGTCACTGGGTATACAGTTTGCTTGTCGCAATAGCCATTCCCTGAAGCACGGCCCCAACCCGCTCCGTGTACTGTACGTGTACACAGGAAGTAATGGCCCAAAGAAACGGTACTCTGTTACAGCTGGATCGTCTCTCAAATTTAGTTCAGATCTGGTCACTGTCTTCAACTGCTTATGGATATTCTACTGGCGCTGCTTACGGACTACTAGTGGTGCTGGTCACAGACTTCTACTGGCTTTGGTCACAGACTTCTACTGATGCCAACTTGTGCCAACTGCCTCTTCTTGGCCTGGCCAGGCCTTTTATAATTAGTCACTGCGACACAGGTGTCACCTGACTTGATGTCATCTTTAAATTCTTCTGTTGGGAAAATAGGTTCCCACTATTAAGTTCCTACTACTGTAATTTTTCCAGTACTTTCACTTTTGACTTTGAACAATAGATGGCAGTGTTCATTTGCAGTTCAACTAGGCATGTATAATATAACCAAGGGAGCGTCACTCTGTCTGAAGCCTTTATAGACTGCACAAGCGCGAAGCGCCTGCACAGTCTGGCTCCAGACACAATGAGGCATCCGGCGGTGAGGAGTGTGTATGGCGCTGGAGATGGCGGTACCTTACACACTGCATACCGCGATTTCCGGTGCCATACTTGCATACTTACCTGACTGGGAGGAGCGTTGCCGCGGTGCTTCTCTTCGGCCGGAGAACGGGGACGGAGTGCGCGTATCACTCAAGCGCATAGCGCTATCCAGCGCCATTTTACTGAAGATTTGCAGTGTGTCTTCAGCAATATGGTGCCGGACCATGCGGTATGGGCATGCGCGTACTCCGGCGCCACACTCCTCCCCTGGCCTCCAGCAGATTGTGACAACACTGGAACACATGGAAGAAAGGTAAGTATAATTTTTTTTGCATGTGTGCTGTTTAATAGGGGTGAGGGGGACCTTGCATTCCAGGAAAGGGGGGGTGAGGGGACCATGCATACCAGGAAAGGGGGGGTGAGGGGATCGTGCATACCAGGATTGGGGTGAGATGACCATACATACCAGGATAGGGGGGTGACTGGACCATGCATACCAGGATTTGGGGGATGAGGGGACCATGCATACCAGGAGAGGGGGTGAGGGGACCATGCATTCCAGGATTGGGGGGTGAGGGGAACATGCATACCAGGATAGGGGGTGAGAGGGCCATGCATACCAGGAAAGGGGGGTGAGGGGACCATGCATACCAGGACTGGGGGTGAGGGGACCATACATACCAGGAAAGGGGGGGTGAGGGGACCATACATACCTGGATAGGGGGTGAGAGGACCATGCATTCCAGGATAGGGCAGTTCGGGGACCATGCATACCAGGATTGGGGGGTGAGAGGTACCATGCATACCGGGATTGGGGGGTGAGGGGGCCATGCATACTAGGATTTGGAGATGAGGGGTACCATGCATACCAGGATAGGGGGGTGAGAGGACCATACATACCAGAATAGGGATGGCAAGAAGAACATGCATACCAGGATAGGGGGTGAGGGGACCATGCATATCAGGATGGGGGGGTGAGAGGACCATGCATACCAGGAAAGGGGGGTGAGAGGACCACCATACATACCAGGATTGGGGGGTGAGGGGTACCATGCATACCAGGATTGGGGGGTGAGGGGGCCATGCATACTAGGATTGGGGGGGTGAGAGGACCATGCATACCAGGAAAGGGGGGTGAGAGGACCACCATGCATACCAGGATTCGGGGGTGAGGGGTACCTTGCATACCAGGATAGAGGGGTGAGAGGACCATACATACCAGAATAGGGATGGCGAGAGGACCATGCATACCAGGATAGGGGGGCGAGGGGACCATGCATACCAGAAAAGGGGGGCGTGGGGACCATGCATACCAGGAAAAGGGAGGTGAGGGGACCATGCATACCAGGAAAGGGGGTGTGAGGCGACCGTACATACCAGGATAGGGGTGTGAGAGGACCATGTATTCCAGGATAGGGGGGTGATGGGACCATGCATTCCAGTATAGGGCAGATCAGGGACCATGCATACCAGGATTGGGGGGTGAGATGACCATACATACCAGGATAGGGGGGTGACAGGACCATGCATACCAGGATTTGGGGGATGAGGGGACCATGCATATCAGGAGAGGGGGTGAGGGGACCATGCATTCCAGGATTGGGGGGTGAGGGGAACATGCATACCAGGATAGGGGGTGAGAGGGCCATGCATACCAGGAAAGGGGGGTGAGGGGACCATGCATATCACAATAGGGGGTGAGAGGACCATGCATACCTGGATAGGGGGTGAGAGGGCCATGCATACCAGGACTGGGGGGGAGGGGACCATGCATACCAGGAAAGGGGTGGGTGAGGGGACCAATACATACCTGGATAGGGGGTGAGAGGACCATGCTTTCCAGGATAGGGGGTGACAGAACCATGCATTCCAGGATAGGGTAGTTCAGGGACCATGCATACCAGGATTGGAGGGTGAGGGGTACCATGCATACCAGGATTGGGGGGTGAGGGGGCCATGCATATCAGGAGAGGGGGTGAGGGGACCATGCATTCCAGGATTGGGGGGTGAGGGGAACATGCATACCAGGATAGGGGGTGAGAGGGCCATGCATACCAGGACTGGGGGGGAGCGGACCATGCATACCAGGAAAGGGGTGGGTGAGGGGACCAATACATACCTGGATAGGGGGTGAGAGGACCATGCTTTCCAGGATAGGGGGTGACAGAACCATGCATTCCAGGATAGGGTAGTTCAGGGACCATGCATACCAGGATTGGAGGGTGAGGGGTACCATGCATACCAGGATTGGGGGGTGAGGGGGCCATGCATACTAGGATTGGGAGATGAGGGGTACCATGAATACCAGGATAGGGGGGTGAGAGGACCATACATACCAGAATAGGGATGGCGAGAGGAACATGCCTATCAGGATAGGGGGTGAGTGGACCTTCCATACCAGGATAGGGTGGTGAGGGGACCATGCATAGCAGGATGGGGGGGTGAGAGGACCATGCATACCAGGAAAGGGGGGTGAGAGAACCACCATGCATACCAGAAAAGGGGGTGAGTGGACCTTGCATACCAGGATTGGGGGGTGAGGGGTACCATGCATACCAGGATTGGGGGGTGAGGGGTACCATGCATACCAGGATTGGGGGGTGAGGGGGCCATGCATACTAGGATTGGGAGATGAGTGGTACCATGCATACCAGGATAGGGGGGTGAGAGGACCATACATACCAGAATAGGGATAGCGAGAGGACCATGCATACCAGGATAGGGGGTGAGGGGACCATGCATACCAGGATGGGGGGGTGAGAGGACCATGCATTCCAGGAAAGGGGGGTGAGAGGACCATGCATACCAGAAAAGGGGGGCAAGGGGACCATGCATACCAGGATTTGGGGGATGAGGGGACCATGCATACCAGGATGGGGATGAGGGGACCATGCATTACAGGATTGGGGGGTGAGGGGACCATGCACACTAGGAAAGGGGAGGTGACAGGACCATGCATTCCAGGATTGGGGGGGTGAGAGGACCATGCATACCAAGATTGGGGGGTGAGGGGACCATGCATACCAGGAAAGGGGGGGTGAGGCGACCGTACATACCATGATAGGGGTGTGAGAGGACCATGCATTCCAGGATAGGGGGTGATGGGACCATGCATTCCAGGATAGGGCGGATCGGGGACCGTGCATACCAGGATTGGGGGGTGAGATGACCATACATACCAGGAGAGGGGGTGAGGGGACCATACATTCCAGGATTGGGGGTGAGGGGAACATGCATACCAGGATTGGGGGTGAGGGGAACATGCATACCAGGAAAGAGGGGTGAGGGGACCATGCATATCACAATAGGGGGTGAGAGGACCATGCATACCAGGACTGGGGGGGAGGGGACCATGCATACCAGGAAAGGGGTGGGTGAGGGGACCATACATACCTGGATAGGGGGTGAGAGGACCATGCTTTCCAGGATAGGGGGTGACAGGACCATGCATTCCAGGATAGGGCAGTTCGGGGACCATGCATACCAGGATTGGGGGGTGAGGGGTACCATGCATACCAGGATTGGGGGGTGAGAAGACCATACATACCAGAATAGGGATGGCGAGAGGGCCATGCATACCAGGATAGGGGGTGAGGGGACCATGCATGCCAGGATAGGGTGGTGAGGGGACCATGCATACCAGGATGGGGGGGTGAGAGGACCATGCATACCAGGAAAGGGGGGTGAGAGGACCATGCATACCAGGAAAGAGGGGGTGAGGGGACCATGCATACCAGAATAGTGGGGTGACTGGACCATGCATACCAGGATTTGGGGGATGAGGGGACCATGCATTACAGGATTGGGGGGTGAGGGGACCATGCACACCAGGAAAGGGGGGTGAGGGGACCATGCATTCCAGGATTGGGGGGTGAGGGGACCATGCATACCAGGAAAGGGGGGTGAGGGGACCATACATACCTGGATGGGGGATGAGAGGACCATGCATTCCAGGATAGGGGGGTGACGGGACCATGCATTCCAGGATAGGGCGGTTCAGGGACCATGCATACCAGGATTGGGGGGTGAGGGGACCATGCATACCAGGATAGGGGGGAGGGGGACAATGCATACCAGGATGGGGGGGTGTCTGGGACCATGATTACCAGGATTGGGGGGTGAGGGGGCCATGCATACCAGGATTGGGAGATGAGGGGTATCATGCATACCAGGATAGGAGGGGGGCAGCACATACCAGGATAGGAGACCATGTACCACTAAAAATGCTCACCACTTGGGCGTAGAACAGGTTCATAGCTAGTCAACTAAACTCATCTTCTCTCTTGTCCACTTTCTTACAGTTGCGGCGGCCAAAAAAGCGTAATTCTGGCTTAGATTTTTTTTCATTACATGGTTCGCTGATTAAATAAATTTGTTTTATATTTTCATAGATCAGACTTACAATTGCAGCGATACTAAATATGTGTATTTTTTTCCAGTTTTTATCAGGCAAAAGAGGATGATTTGAACTCTTGTGTTTTTTATTTTTTTTCATATTTTTAAAACTTTTTTCGCTTTTTTCTGTATTTAACAGTCCACTTAGGGAACTTGAAGCTGAAATTGTCCGATTGCTTGTGCAACACATAACAGTGAATTAGCCCTGCTATGTATAGCTAAAATTATGATCTCCTGTGAAGACCAGCCACGGGATGGCTTTCACAGGAAGATCATAATGACAGGCATCATCAGGGGTCATCATCAGTAGTGATGTGTGAACCCATGAACGATCAGTTTTCACGGACACCCAAACTCAGACTCCAATCACATGAATGGTGGGGCCAGACATCCAGTATGCATGACAGTATGGCAAACACTGCATCTGATCAGCGGTAAGATCACTACCGCTGCCAAAAAGCCAAGGCTCCCATGCTGTCAGATGACAGTGTGAGCATGCAGCTATGACTGAAAGTAACAAGTTTTCCTCCAGTCACAGGCATCAGTTGATGGGACTATTACTCCCATCAGCCTACGCCTTCTGCCACTAATAACAGCAAGAGCAGGCAGCTGCTGATGGGAGTATTCATCAGCCAGCACCTGCACTGTAAATAAAATTAAAAATCACGTGGGTTCCCTTGTATTTTTGATAACCCGCAAGGCAAAACTGAGGGCAGCGGGCTGCAAAACCTCGGTGGCAACATTAACTTTAACTTCATATTTGTGGAATTGATTGCACCTTTAAATAATGGAGTCACAAAGGAGTATATAGTCCATAATGTATAAAAGTATATAATTTTATTAGCCTATATGCCAAAATCAATAATACATCGAATGATAAAACAGAGAATCAGGTAATGATGTCTGAGGTCACTAGTTGTATATTCAGATAATACAACTTGAAAAATAGCAGCCAAATGCACGTCGGTGGTGGGGGGCTGTGGTCCAAGCATATACTGTTCATGGGTAAGCACTTGGTGCATATGATGTGTGTTATTTGATTCTGACCAGTTCCAATTTTGGATGATTGCAATGTATTTATACTGGCATATCAATTTTGACTGTATTCCCATGACAGTATCTATAAAGTTTATGGCACTTCAACACTGTATCTGAATATACAACTAGTGACCTCAGCCATCATTACCTGATCCTCTGTTTTTTCATTCAATGCATTATTGATTTTGGCATATATGTTAATAAAATTATATACTTTTATACATTATGGACTATATACTCCATTGTTTTCAGGCTTTAGTTTGGAGTGTCCTGTAGGGAACCTTATATGACCGAATATGGTTGTGGGTCTAGTTGGTATCCCCTATACCAGGGTTTCCCAACTCCAGTCCTCAAGGCGCACCGACAGATCATGTTTTCAGGATTTCCTTAGTATTGCTCAGGTGATAATTGCTTCACCTGTGCAATACAAAGGAAATCCTGAAAACATGATCTGTTGGTGTGCCTTGAGGACTGGAGTTGGGAAACCCTGCCCTATACTATTGTGCCTTGGTTGGACTGTATTTATTGGTTTCACCTTTGTATCTTCTAGTGACATGAAGCCCTTGGCTTAGTAATGGAGCTGCATCTATAAGACACCTATCCACTACTATAGTTATATTGTAAATAAACACACAACCAGAATTGAAAAAAAATACTCACTTTTACTATTTCATTTAAAAATAACAAACCGTTATACTCAGCTAACTCCAATTCCATTGAAGCCATCGTCTCCTGTAAAAATATCAAAAATAAAAAACAACCATGTCCCTCACCTGTCTGACTTTCTGTCCCATGCCACAATCCATGTCTGTAATAAATAGTTTTCAATCTGAATGGTGCCAAGATGTGACCGTCCAGGCTGAAAACCACAGGAAAATGAGTTGCTGTGAGATCCACCTCAGTGACTAGCGGTGACGTCATCAAGGTTAGCGCAGGTCACTGAGGCTGCAGGTCACTGAACTGCAGTTACAGTACATCAGTGAGATCACCACTCATACTGTGAGAAAAAGTCTCACAGTGTAGCACTGAGCTCAGTGAGTCAGGGGCACAACTTTTGATGTACAAGTACATCAAAGGTTGTGAAGGGGTTAATTGCCTGGAAAAAACATAAATAACTCTCTAAGGTCTCCTAGGACAATATTAACCCCTTAATGACAGCCAATACGTCTTTTTACTGACTTGAGATATAAGAGAATATCATCCCCATACAGGTGACAATACAGCAGCTGATAGCTGTACACTATAGCTGACAACTTGCTGTAGTTGGCACCATCCAGATCAGTTTAACCCCTTAGTTGCTGTTGTCAAAAGTGACTACATCTAATAAATGTTTAATAGATTGTGGGGGCTTCTGCTTTAATCTAATTAACACACCAAGATCATGATTGTGTGGTCCTGATGTTTACCATAGCAGTTCATGGCCAAATAGCGGCCTTAGAGTCTCCCGGATATAGCATTAAGTTCAGAAGTCAGCGACTTTTAAGTGGTAAACAAACACTTTTTCATTCCTGCTATACCGCTTTGCATTAATTCCTGAAAATCACCTGAAGGGTTAATAAACTATTTGACAGCAGTTTTCAATATGCCGAGGGGTGCTGTTTTTAAAATGGTATCACATTTGGGGTCTTCCAATATATAGGACCCCCGAAGTCACTTCAAACCTGGATAGGTCCCCCCCAAAAAATAAATTTTGTAAATTTCCTTGAAAAAATGAAAAATTGCTTCTACATTGTTAAACCTCCTAAAAGGGTAATAAAATAGATTAGCGTTTTAAAAATGGTGCTGATGTAAAGCAGACATGTGGGAAATGTTATTTATTAATGTTTTTGTGTGATATGAGTATCTGGATTAAAGGGACAATCATTCAACTTTTGAAAATTACAATTTTTTTTTACATTTTTGTCACATTTCTGAAACTTTTCATAAATAAACACAAAACTTATCGACCTAAATTTACCATTATCATAAATTATAATGTGCCACGAAAAAACTTTCTTAAAATCAATGGGATTTGTTGAAGCGTTCCAGAGCTATCACCACATAAAGTGACATCGGTCAGAATTTAAAAAATTGGCTCCGTCACTATGGGGTTAAACCCCTTTTTATTTAACTCATTATTGCAAATGTAACAAAGTGGCACGAGGTGGTAGTCGCAGGCGAGTCCACTTAAAGCAGCAGTCCACAAACACCCTGGCCCCTTGCACATGAAGCAGACAGTACAGATGCAACCCCAGTCAATTTACCTCTTCTCCACCGTCACTGCAGCACAGGCAATCAGGATCCAGGAACACAGTTGTAAATCCAACAGGGAAACAATTTACTGCATAACAAAGAAGTAGAAAAATTAGATGCAGTAAATCAGATGAAACTTTCTGCTCTTTCCCTAGTAGCCTTCATTGCTGTATCAGTGGCAGCAACAGCAGCAGCAACAGTAATAATGGCAGTCCATAAGCCCATGTCTGGATGCTTGTAGTCCTCGGTGGGGCACTACCGCAGTCAGGATGCCCAATTCATTGCCATTGGGTCCGGGGCAGCACACTCTCCCCTCCAGGGGAGAATTTAGCTCCAGAGACTGCTGAGCACCTGCCCTGGGCAACCCACAAACTTAACCTTTTTCTGTCCCTAAACTACATGCAGGCAGAGGTTAACATATGACAGTACATAGTGAACACATAGACAATTAAAGGGAACTCCACACAGTCAAACAATGCAAATATAGCACATCAATAATACACATCAACACTTCACTATAGGGCATTAATACACAGGTACACCCTCCAAGTACCACATAAAGAACCCGAGACCAGCACATAGGAGAGAGAGGCGACAATGAGGTTCTCCGCTCCTCCTTACACAAACACAGACTTTTTAGGCTACATAAAGTATTAAAGTACATGCTCACTTTACTAGCATTTATACACAGGTGCTGCAAAAATGTTCCCTATTTTGTTGAGTGTCAAGAGTTGTTTTCGTTGCTAAATGAAGAAAGGATAGCATGTTCACAGCTGTCCAAAAAATTCCCTCTATTTATGGACCCCACAAAGGTGTGCTGTTCTGAAACTGCAATAGCGTTTCAACTCTGAGTAAAAATTATCCATTTTTGTGGGATCCGCAAAAATGTTGAAATTACAAAGACTTTTTATCAGGCCACTTAAAAAGTATCTCAACAGGCTCAACAGGAACAAGCTAGCTGGTTTCACAGTGGACAAGAAATAAGATATCAACAAGTGGTGCAAAAAATGTAGTCCTATTTTGAGAGCTGTTTCATATATGTGTACCCTCGAGAGTATGATTCACAGAAGTAGAGGTATACAGGACACTGAACTAGTGCAGGAGATGTATGTGGGCATCTAATGTCAGTAGCATCGTCAGACGCCACACAGTATAAAAATATCATGGGTAAGGAAGAGATTTCAGGCAGTGTAGGGGACAGGAGCAGCAGTAGAACAGTATAGCACTAAAAACATAGTGGATATGGCATGGCTGTAAAGTGACCGTGGCAGCGGCATAAGCTGTACGCTAGAAAAATATGATGCAGCAGGTAGGAAGATGACTGGCAGTGTAGGGTCAGCAATGGAAGCCCCATCAGCACAGGTACATTATAGCACTTATAAAGCACAGTGGGCAGCCATAAGATGTGTGGCTGGCATGACTGGGGAGTGGAAGTTGCATAGTAACAAATATGGCCAGGCAAAGAGATGTGTGAAAGTGTGGGTCTAGAAACATCAGCCCCAGCACCAGCACACTGCAGCATTGTAAAACACCTTGGGCAGCCAAAAAACATGTTGCTAGCATGGCTTTTCAGTGGCAGTGGTAGCAGCAGAAGCTTCATATTAGAAAGATAGAATGGGTCAGGCAAAGAGATGTATGGCAGTGCGGTACCAGCAATGGTAGGCCTAGCAACAGCTGTGCTACAATATAGATATGATGATGGATTGGCAGAAGATGCTCAGCTGAGGGTGGGCAATAAGCAGCACTCAAGACAGCAGAACTGTGTAGAAGCCAGATAATGAGCAATCAATTAGGCAGATTGTATAGTCAATCTAACATTGGGATAGCTGGAGATGACCGAAAGTCGGCACATATGCAATTCTGATTTATTTTGACAAATGTGCTGTCATCCATGCTTGCTGTTGATAACGTAATTTCCTTGGATATTACAAAATTGCTTGACGTGCTGTATACCTTCTCTGACATTACACTGGAGACTGAACATGACACTATGCCCATAGCAAACTGACCTACCTCTTGCCACTGGTCAACTATGCTGACCCAGAAGTCAGGAGGAGTTTGATTTAGAGTATTCTGACTGAGAGATAGTACAGTTACGGTATTTCAGAACTTGATTGTTCTGGCCGTGCATCTCTGTTAAAATTATTGTTACTGAGAACAGTTAAGCAACTTGAAGTTGAAATGATCTCTAAAAGGTCTAAAGTTAAAGATGACACATTTCCTTTGTATTTTAGGAAAAAAAGTAAATATATTGCAATTTTTTTTTTCTTTTTAAAAAGTGCAAAAGGAAAATGAGTAGATGCAAAAGTTTGGGCCTCCTTTTAGATTTGTATGCTCATATAACTTTAATCAAGGTTTCCGAACTTAATTACAGTAGCTTGTTAATGTTATGACTAGAGTTGAGCGAAACAGGTCGGTCAGATACAAAAATCGCCGACTTTTTGCCAAAGTCGGGTTTCGCCGATCGAAACCTGACCCTAGCGTGAGATTGGCCATGAGGTCGCCGATCAGCGCGCCAAAGTCGCGTTTCAAATGATGCTTTCAGCGCCTTTTCTCACCCAATGATGGAGGACGCACACTGTGGGCAACGCGATGACATACGCAGCGGCCAGCACCATCTTAGAGAAGGGCATTGAAGTGATTGGCTGGCTTTGTGTGGCGTCACAGTGGGTATGAAAGGCTGTGAACGCCGACCGCCATCTTACTTCTGCCGATCTTACAATAGGGAGAGGTGCTGCTGCTGATTCTGAACAGGGAGAGCGTTAGGCAGGGAAGAAGAAAAAAAAACTGCTTCTGCTGATAGCACTTTTCACTGTACAGTGAGTGTGCAGTGAAAGGGGAGGATTTTTGTTGTGTGCAGCAGCGCTGGTGGTGATTAGGCTGCCTTTTTGGCTACCTGCTAGCTGCATTGCTGTGTGCACACTGCTGTTCAAACTGCTTTTTTCAAAGCACTACAAATTTTATTATTTTGTCCTGGTGAGTTACTGAGCGTTCATTTTTTCACACACCGTCTAGCGGTGTACGCTCCTCACACACTACCGTGTATTCCGGCTGGTATCACAGACAAATAGAAGCTATCTGTGTGTGACTCTGGAAGAAAAAGCCGAGGAGTTTGTCCATTTTTCCAGACCTACACCTTAGAGTTGTGTCCGTTTTTCAAACAGTTTCATATATCTGCTGTTTGATTACAGTCAAAACTAGACAGAGGCAGCGTGTGTCAGTTCGTATACAAATACAGGGAGCTTGACAATTTTCCATACAGATACCGTCTAGCGGTGTACACTCCTCACACACTACCGTGTACCGGCTGGTATCACGGACAAATAGAAGCTATCTGGGTGTAACTCTGGAAGAAAAAGCCGAGGAGTTTGTCCGTTTTTCCAGACCTACACCTTAGAGTTGTGTCCGTTATTCAAACAGTTTCGTATATCTGCTGTTTGATTATGTGGCGCCCCCAGGGGTATGGTCGCCACAGTGGCTTAGCCTTCCTCCAGGGGAGGGTAATGCCAGGCTTGGAGGCAATGATGGGTCTCTCTCGTAGTCAGTCTATGCATGCAACAAAGTTCCACTCCAGGCCAGCAGGGGGAACTCTGAACCGGGCCAAGAGGAGGGAGTGGTTAGTAGTTAGTCTGTGGAGGGTGAAGTGTGCAGACGTGTGGAAGGAGCGCTGAGTTAGAGCGGAGAGGACGAGCTCATCTCTGGAGAGAGCGCATGAACTGGAGCCTGGTCTCCATGGTTGTACGGATACTAACGGTCCTGCAACAGACACCAGAGGAGTAGGAGGCTGTAAATGCCCTACTCCCATCTAAGGCTTGAGGGCACAACAGCAGCTAGGATAGTGAGCCAGGACTCAGAAGAGAGGAGTCCCTGAGATAGGCTACAGCTGTCTGCTGTGCAAGTGGGGTTATTGAGAACATCTGTCCGGAGGAACTCCAGTGTAACTCAGTACTGGGAGTACTTCATTCGAATAAGCGTTAGTAAGGAGACTGCACCACCCATCTGCTGAGAGAGAATCCTTGAATTGCTTCCAGGCTAGCCTGCTCCAATACCATCTGTAATCAGGACCTGGACTGCAGTTATCAATTGTCTGTTTTTCAAACAGTTTCGTATATCTGCTCTTTGATAACTGTCTAAACTAGACTGAGACAGCGTGTGTCAGTCCGTATAGAAATACACGGAGCTTGACAATTTTCCTTACACACATCGTATAGAGCTGTCCGATTCTCCAACAGTATTGTATATCTGCCGTTCGCATTACAGTCACATTTTTACCTAGTCAGCGTGTGTGTGTGACACTCCATAAATACATATACGGAGATTGTTAGATGCACAAAAATCGTATACAGCTGTACACTTCTGATACAGTTCCGTATATCTGCTTGTTGGATTACGGTCCAATACATACTGTGAGAGCGTCTGTGACTAACATATTATATATGTTGATTTAATTTGTTTAATACACCTTACTCAGCTGGACGCTCCTCATACAGTACCATCTCTCTGCTGTATTTTTGGTACATTTTCCCAAACATGAGGAAGTTTGGTGGAAGAGGACGTGGGCGGACGTGGTGCAGGGGGGCGCAGCTGGTAGTGATGGTGGTGGTGAATCGGCTGATTCTGGCAAAAGCACAGTAGCAGCTAAGGCAGGAGGTGTTGAGCCTGCATCATCCTCTGGCCCAAGAAGGCCTGTAAGGTTGCCTTTTCTTGGAGTAGGAAAACTGCTTTTAAAGCCGGAGCATCAGGAACAGGTTTTGTCGTACATTGCCGAAACAGCCACCAGCTCTATTGCCTCCTCTTCTGAACGGTCGAAACCTGCAAGCACGGAGTCATCAGTGCAGGGTTCTGGTCATAAAA
Source organism: Dendrobates tinctorius (assembly GCF_039654945.1). Classification (NCBI taxonomy): domain Eukaryota; kingdom Metazoa; phylum Chordata; class Amphibia; order Anura; family Dendrobatidae; genus Dendrobates; species Dendrobates tinctorius. Next base: position 826,110 of record NW_027362012.1, on the reverse strand, counting down.
ACCCCTTTCCTTGTGTCCTTCACCCCCACCAAAAGTTAAGTATGTGGCAGCCTACACTTCAGATTACTCTATGGAGCTCTTTTCACATACCATGCCTGGGTTATCCAGTCAAATCCTGAATTCCCCAGTCCAAGATGAATCTTACATGGAGTGCACTTATGCACAGCCACTGCTGGATGATTCTGCTGGTACATTGACCCACAGCACTACATTGCCCTCGCAGTCTATTGAGCCAGAATCTCACTCTGATGAAACCCAGGTGCCCCTTCCCGCATGCTATACCACCTTACACGGTGACACAGAGGAAGGTAAAGAGGAAGGTGCAGATGACTTTCAAGAGGAGGAGAAGGATGACCCAGTTCTGGACCCAGATTGGCATCCATTGGGGGAGGAGGGTGGCGCTGGCAATAGTTCAGATAAGGAGAAGGATCTGCAGCAGGCATTGACATAGCAGCAGCGGTTATCTAGCAGGCCCGTAGCTGTCCTAAAACGTGGAGCAAAATCCTACTGATGAGGCAAAGGTTACTTGAAAGAAGTGTGGAAGGACCTTTAGCCGAGGTAAACAACTCAGAAATTTGAATACCAGTTGCATGCTTAGACATTTAATCAACATGCACTTGCAAGCGTGGATGGACTACAAAACCTCAGGTAGCACATGTGCACCTGCTCCGACTGAAGGTAGCCAACAACGCTCCATCGCTACCCCCACTGGAAGACCACCGCCACCATTAAGCACACCACCAGCACTAAATGTGGAAGTGTCGTCGCAAGTCGAAAGCACTCAGGGAATCACAATGGTTTTGTAACACAACACTGAATCTAGGCCATCACCACCAATGCCATCACCAACCCCCTCTCACTCCATCCGGTCCACTGCTACTTCCCCCATATGCAGCTCTCCAGTCCAGCTCACCCTACCAGACAATCTGAGTAGGGCAAGAAAGTACTCATCCTCTCATCCACGTACACTGTGTTTGAACGCCTACATTGCCAAACTAATCTCATTAGAGATGATACCCTACCGTTTGATTGAAAGCGAAGCTTTCCGCGACCTCATGGCCTACGCCGTCCCACGCTATGACCTACCCAGTCGGCACTTCTTTTCTCGAAAAACCATCCCTGCACTTCACCGGCATGTGAAAGACCGCATTGTCCATGCACTAAAACAGTCAGTGAGGGGAAAGGTGCACCTCACAATGGATGCATGGACCAGTAGGCATGGCCAGGGCCATTATGTGTCCATCACTGCACACTGGGTTAATGTGGTGGATGCAGGCTCCACTGGGGACAGCGGCGGTGGAACAGTGCTGCCTAGCCCACGGTATAGGAAACAGTTGGCTGTAGGCTATTGCTCCTCCTCTATCAGCGAAAGCTCGTCCAGAGAGTGCAGTCGCTCGAGCACTACATCCGCAGCTGGCAGTGTTGCACACGAGGTGTCCCACTATCAAACAGCTAGTGGTAAGTGTGAGCAGGCTGTGTTAAAGATGATGTCTTTGGGTGACAACAGACACACCGCAGAGGTACTGGCCAACTACTTGCAGCGACAAACAGAGTCATGGCTGGGCAGTCTACATCTTGAGGCAGGCAAGGTAGTCAGTGATAACGGCCATAATTTTGTGGCAGCCATAGCCCGTGCAAAACTCACACACATACCTTGCCTGGCTCACACTTTGAACCTGGTGGTGCAGTGCTTCCTTTATAATTATCCAGAGTTAACATCCCTGCTCCATAAGGTGCGAAGACTGTGCTCGCATATCCATCGCTCGGCCGTACACTCCAGTCGTATGCAGAAGCTGCAGCGATTGCTCCACCTCCCCAAGCACCGTCTAATCATAGACGTTGCAGCAAGGTGGAATTCCACCCTGCACATGGTTAAGAGGCTGTGCGAACAGAGGCAGGCTGTAATGCATTTGTGGGAGGATACATGGGCAGGCAGTTTGAGGGAAGACATGGAATTGTCGGGTGTGCAGTGGTCAAAGCTGAAAGACCTCTGTAAAGTCCTTCAGTGTTTTGAGGAATGCACATGATTGGTAAGCACAGACGACACCATCATAAGCATGAGCATCCCACTTATGCATCTGCTCATGCAAAGTTTGACGCACATTAAGGATCAAGCGTCTGCAGTGGAGGAGGAGGAGGAGGGAATCCTTGATGACAGCCAGCCATTGTCTGGTCAGGGAAATGTCCTGGACGAGGTGGAGGAAGAAGAGGAAGAGGATGAGGATGAGGGGGATGATTATTTTGGGCAGGAGGATGTTTCTCAGGGTGCTAGAGAAAATGTTGGCGTTCCAAGGTCAGGGACAGTGTTTTTGCATGACTGTAGGGATGTGGATTTGCCAGAAACTGCTCCTCCACCCACCACGGGCAGTGCATCATTGACACCTGGAACATTGGCCCACATGTGCGATTATGCCTTGCAGATCCTAAAAAGGGACCCCCGCATTGCCAAAATGATGAGGAATGACGACTACTGGCTGGCCAGCATCCTCAATCCACGCTACAATGGCAAATTACACAACATCATGCCACAGGAGAACCTAGAGATAATATTGGCAAACAAACAAGCAACTCTGATAAACCGTTTGTTTGAGGCTTTCCCAGCACACAGCAGAGGTGCTGGTTCTCCCACAAGCCATAGTGGGCACAATGGAAGAGGTGTTCATGGTGCACACAGATGAAGTGGTGTTGGAGACAGGGGTTTAATGACTGGCCTCTAACTTCAGATCATCAATGGCTACCATTTGAAATGGACGTCAACTTGCAAGCGGATGCAGTGGTGGTTTATGATCACCTTTCACAGTGTGACATTTCTGCCACCATTGTTCAATGTCTCCTCTCATGCCAATCCAATAGAATCGCCTATGGCCTGTGGCTTCTGTCTTTTGCACTACAAAATGACCAGACACATCATGATAGGCTGTGAGGACCATGGGTACATCTCTCCCTGTGATCAGATTGTAAAGCAATCTGTTATGAATGGGTCACCGAGGAGGAAAAAACTATAAGGCTAAGTCACAGAAAACCAAAGAGGTTGGTAACTATGCAGATTGCAGATCCCTGATTCTAACCACACAACTAGCAGCAGCCGTGGAGCGTTCCTACGATGATCCTAGACGTCTCGTCACCGCCAGAGGACTAAATAAGCCTAAAGCAAGAAAGGGGAAAACTAACTTCCCCAGAGCAGACCCCAAAGGAAAGACAGCCCCCACACATGTATTGATGGTGAAGCAAGATGTAAACACAAACACAGGCAGGAAAATAGGCTGAGCAAACAATGGGGCCCAAACTAACTAGAAAGGACAGGAAAGGAAAGACACCGTCTGCAATCTGCCAAAAACCCTACCAAAATAATGTCCAACACTTCTGATAACAAAATTAACCCTGAAGTCACTAGACTTCTCCCACTATATCAGCACTCTGAAATATTCTGAGACAGAGCAAAAAGAGGCCAATCTAATAAGGGACAAAAAGCAAATTGGCTGATACTGAAAAATAAGAGTGGAAATTCAGCACAGCCCCAGCCGGGGTTGGCTGACCACACATAAAACTGAATAGACCAACAAAATCAAGTGTGAACATTAGCAGAAAAACTTAGCTTGAAATGACTGGAACAGAGCTGAACACCAAGAGCTGAAAAGCCAGAAGGAATCACCAGCACCAGAATAGAGCGTCGGCTGACTTAAATCCAGTCTGAAATTCCTGAGGTCCAATCGTCATCCTCATTATCAGGTGGCAGATCTCTACTGATTAAATCAGCCTCACTACCTCCTGTTACCACCAGAGGGAGCCTGGAAAGAGAACTCACAACTGATAGACCAGAAAATGAACTCACAACAGCAATCCTTTCTTCACAAAGAACCTTTTTCGCTTTCCCCACAGACACAGTAATTGAGAGTCTGCATCGCCTCTGCAATATCTACCGGGAGGTTTTCCCACGATGAGTAATTCCAAAATTTCTGCTAACACTCGACTTTGCGTCTATACTTGTATCCATGTAGCTTCCAGTAGCGGAGATTCTTGACTGGCTTACTGAAATTTAAATATATACGAAGTTTTAAAAGTACCACAACACTGTATACTGGTGTACGTGTACGCTATGAATACCTTTCCCTTTTTCTACTTTTTTAATTCTGGTGTAATACATAGTGAGCCTGTGAGTGTCTGTGTCTGACTCCAGAAGTATAGACGGAAATTTAACCCTAGACTGGACATACCTGGTATGTGCTGATACTGATACAGTACCTTGTTTCAAAAATGTGTATTAAGGTATCATCTGTAGGATAACCAACTGTGGGGGGGACCCTCTTCTTGCCGCAGACAAACACAAGACTGAGACAAAGATTGTATTGAACAGGTCCGTTTTTAGTGCCCATCCTTCTGTCGACAGCAATTCACCACAGCTGTTTCACATTTCTCTGTACACAGGCCCCGGTACCTTCACTTCCTTTGTAACTATAATCGTGGCATCCTCTGTGGCTCTTCCACTGTTGCTGGCCTAGGCCCAACCACCACAGCACTGCACCAGTCTGAGCACGCCGTCTTCGTCTGCGGCTACCGTCCTCTTGGCCACCCCACCATGACCGCCTCAACTGTCAGTCCTCTCTGGAGCCTTTCCACTGTCTCTATTTCCTCAGCAGAACTTCCTCTTTACTATGCTCCCTTCGCTGACTGACTCTTCCAGAACCTTCCCTCAGCCTTTTGTACTTCCAGTTCTGGTAACTCCGCCCACAATCACCTAACAGTTTCTCTGACCAATGACAGTTATTCAGTCCCACTCCTACACTCTCCACTGCCCTCCAATGGGCAAGCTAAAACACTGCATCCTTTCTCTTTATCTTAGCGGTTTCACACCTACACTGCGCTACATCTCTGCTTCTCACTAAAGGCTGGTTTGTCTGTCAGTCCACCTTCCCTACATCATCCATAGTGAGTGAGTGTGTGTGGGTTATGCCTTCTATATATACAGTGAATCGGAGAAACAAATTTTTACACTATACTCGATACAGCTTGTATCTTGCTATACAGTACCTTTGTTCGACATTTAGCATTACGGTAAAATCAATACTGTGTAAGCATTTGAGAGTGACTATGGGACTAGTCATGCAGAGATTTCAATTGTACCCTAAAAAATAAATACTTGCTATCTTGTTATCCATGACCTTTTTTACAACATTTTTTATTATGGTCAAAACCAAACTGAGTGAGCGTCTGAGGGTGACTACGGAAATATATTCCAATATTTTCAATTTGGCCAACACTGTATACAGCAGAACGCTTCTGATACAGTAACCTTTTTAGCTATTTCAATTCTGGTGTAATCCATAATGAGCCTGTAAACGTCTGTCTGTTACTCCGGCAGTATATTTGGAACTTTAAGATTACCTCAACACTGTATACAGCTGTACGCTTATGTTACATAACCCATTTACAGGTTTTCATATTCTTGTGTAATCCATACTGGACCTGAGAGCATTTGTATCTGGTGTCTGCCTCCTGAAATGTATACAGAGAATCAGAATGTTTACACAATACTATATATACCTTGTATCTGGTGATACTGTACCCTTTTTCAACTTATTTTATTGGGTAATCCATACTGAGCCTGTGAGCGTCTGTGTATGCCTCATGAAATATATACGGATATTTACTGTTATCCATAGACTGTATAGAGCTATACACTTCTGATACAGTACCATATATCTGCTGGTATTTTGGGTCCATTTTCAAAAACATGAGGAAGTATGGTGGAAGAGGATGCGGATGTGGGCGTGGAGGGCCACCTGGTACTGCTGGTAGTGCCAAAAACACAATAGCAGCCTTTTTTTTGTAAAACCGGATCCGGCAAAATGCAATGCCGGATCCAGTTTTTCCCCATTGACTTGCATTAGCGCCGGATCGCGCCGGATGGCATTGCGTTTCATCCGTTTTTTGCCGGATCCGGCTACTTGTCTCATTCCGGCGTCTGGAAAAAACGGCTACTGTAACGTTTTTTGCCTCCGGCAAAAAAGCCGGAAGCGCCGGATCCGGCGCTTCCAGCTTTTTGCTACAATGAAAGTCTATGGGCGCCGGAATGCGCCGGATCCAGCAAAAGACGGATCCAGCCACCGGATCTGTTTTTTTAAGTCTGCGCATGCTCAGATCCAATTGGCCAGCCCCCAGGAAACAGATATAACCTGCTAGACGGATCCAGCAAAAAAACGGATCCGTTTCTACAGTTCTACAAAATTTATGCCGGATCCGTTTTTTCTAAAAATAGCCGGATCCTGCCTGACGGCAAAAAACTGATGTGTGAAAGTAGCCTAAGGCAAGAGGTGTTGAGCCAGTGTCATGGTGTAGCTCTGGAAGGCCTGTAAGGCTCCCTTTTCTGGGAGTAGGTAGACTGCTTTTAAAGCTAGAGTATCAGGAACTGTTTGTGGCTTACATTGCTGAAACAGCCTCCAGCTCTATCGCCTCCTCTTCTGAAGTTGTAAAAAATACAAGCACTGAGTCGTCAGTGCAGGCTTCTGGTCAGGAGCAACCCCTTTCCTTGTGTCCTTCACCCACACCAAAAGTGAAGGATGTGGAAGCACACACCTCAGATTACTCCATGGAGCTCTTTTCTCATACCATGCCTGGGTTAATTAAAAATAGGGCCCATCATGTACTGGAGCAATGTAAATGGGGCAGATCTGACACTGGAGCAGCATCTAAGGGGCACATTATACACTGGAGCATTACAAATGGGGCCCATTATATATGGAGCATTATTGGAGCCCATCATACACTGGAGCTTCATCCATGAGGCCCATCATGTACTGGAGCAATGTAAATGGGGCAGATCAGACACTGGAGCAGCATCTAAGGGGCACATTATACAGTGTGGAGCATTACCAATGGGGCCCATTATATATGGAGCATTATAAGGGCCCATGATACACTGGAGCATCATCCATGAGGCCCATCATGTACTGGAGCATTGTAAATGGGGCAGGTCAGACACTGGAGCAGCATCTAAGGGACACATTATACACTGGAGCATTACAAATGGGGCCCATTATATATGGAGCATTATTGGAGCCCATTATACACTGGAGCATCATCCATGAGGCCCATCATGTACTGGAGCATTGTAAATGGGGCAGATCAGACACTGGAGCAGCATCTAAGGGGCCCATTATACACTGGAGCATTACAAATGGGGCCCATTATATATGGAGCATTATTAGGGCCCATGATACACTGGAGCATCATCCATGAGGCCCATCATGTACTGGAGCATTGTAAATGGGGCAGATCAGACACTGGAGCAGCATCTAAAGGGCACATTATACACTGGAGCATGACAAATGGGGCCTATTATATATGGAGCATTATGTGGAGCTCATCAGATACTGTATGGAACATTATATGTGACTTATTACTTGGTATGGCGAAATATAAAGGGCTCATTATTCTGTATGGCACACAATGTGGTGGCCATAACAATGTATGGAGAAATATACTGTCCTGTTTTTGAGCTATTGTACAATTTAAAATAGATCAGTCATGTCATGTAAGCAGTGAAGTATGTGTCATTGTACTATACCTATATTTCTGTGCCGTATCGGAGCATCATGTGTTGTGGTATGTGTTAAAGGGGCGCACTGACACTCTCTGGCCCAGGGCACACGAATACCTGGAGCCAGCCCTATCCCCCACAACTTTAGCCAAATAGCCCCCAGTTTTCAATGCGCAACTATTATTATGAAGTAAATTAAGGTTGACAAGCTTCAGTAATAAGAATTGATGTTTTTGGCATTGAAATGAGCACTGTAGGTGTGTTTACTGTCTTCCACTCCCTGCCGACTTTGCTTCCCCATTGACTTGCATTGGGTTTCGTTTTTCAGTCGACCTCCGACTTTTCCCTATAGTTGGCCGATTTCGTTCAACCCGACTTTTGAAACCCGACTCGACCCGAAAAAAGGCAAAGTCGCTCATCTCTAGTTATGACTTGTTCACTAACATCAATAGGTAAGGTCAGGTGATGCTAATTTTTCAATTTTATAAAAACTCAGCCTCCTTTAACCTTGTGCCAAAAAACAGCAGCCATGGGTTCTTCTAAGTAGCTGCTTAATACTCTGAAAATTGAAAATGGGGGAGGCCCACAAAGCAGGTGAAGGCTATAAGAAGATAGAACAGCAATTTCAAGTTGTCCTTTCCTCAGTTCGAAATATAATTAAGAAATGGCAGTTATTATTATTTATTACTAGCTGAAGAGGCCGGCGTTGCTGGAGCATAGTAACTAACAGTTATAACAAATTATAATGATTATATATATATATATATATATATATATGTACTAGATGGTGGCCCGATTCTATTGCATCGGGTATTCTAGAGTCTCTGTTAAAATAAAAAATAGTTATATGCTCACCTTCTGACGGCCCCCGGACTCTTTCTCTCCTCTCCATGATGCCAGCATCTTCCGGTCCCAGTAATGCTTTGCGCGAAACACCGCTGATGATGTCGCGCTCACGTGAGAGTGAAGTCATCTCCGGCCCTTCTCGCTAAGCATTACTGGGACTGGAAGATGCCGGGAGCGTGGTGAGAGGCGGGACAGAGTCCGGGGGCCGTCGGAAGGTGAGTATATAACTATTTTTTATTTTAACAGAGACTCTAGAATACCCAATGCGATAGAATCGGGCCACCATCTAGTGTATTATACTTCTGTTACACCCGGAGCTGCTGTCACTGTTTCTGCTGTTACCTAATGTATTGTACTCCAGTTACAGCCAGAGCTGCAGTCACTGTTCTGCTGTTACCTAATGTATTGTACTCCAGTTACACCGAGAGCTGCTGTCACTGTTCTGCTTTTATCTAATGTATTGTACTCCAGTTACTCCCAGAGCTGCAGTTACTGTTCTGCTTTTACCTAATGTATTGTAGTCCAGTTACACCCAGAGCTGCAGTCACCGTTCTGCTCTTACCTAATTGTTATGAATGAGTCACCGTAGGAGGCAAAAACAGAAATACTAGCTAAGTCCAGAAAACCAGAGAAGTTGGCAGCTATCGGATTGCAGACCCCTGAACCTATCAACAACAACTAGCAGTAGCCGTGGGGGGTTCCTACGGTGCCCTAGACCCCTCGATAACAGCCGGAGAACTAAATAGCCTAAAGACAGAAAGGGAAATCTAAACTGCCCCAGAGCAGACCCCAAAGCAATAGGCAGCCCCCAACATATAATGACGGTGAATCAAGATGAAAAAACACTCACACAGATAGAAAGATAGGCTGAGCAAATGATGGGGCCAAATCTAACTAAATAGGACAGGATAGAAAAGCTGCTGTCTGCAATCCGCCAAAACCCTATCAAAACAAGAGCCAACAGACTGATAGGGAAAAAAGCCCTGAAGACGCTAGGCTTCAAAAAGACTATATCAGTACTCAGGTATTTTCTGAAGGCAGAGCAAAAAGGAATTCAGCTCACCCCAGCAGGGAATGGCAGAAATCCAAAAAAACAAGGCAAAACAAAACCAAAACACAAATGCAAAAAGCAGAGCAGAAAACTTAGCTTTTGAGGAGCAGGAATCAGACTGGTCTCCTAGAATCCCTCAGGGAAATCACCAGCAAGGCAGAAGGGCGTCGGCTGCCTTATATCCAGTCAGCAATTCCAGTCACCCAGTCATCATCATCCTGCTCAGGTGCTTGGTAATCAGCCTCACTACCTTCCTTCACCAGAAGAGGGAGTTCATCAGACCTCAATGGTGAAGGGGAAAATGAACTCACAACACCTAATGTATTGTATTCAAGTTACACCCAGAGCTGCAGTCACTGTTCTGCTCTTACCTAATGTATTGTATGCAAGTTACACCCAGAGCTGCAGTCACTGTTCTGCTGTTATCTAATGTACTCCTGTTTCACCCAGAGCTGCAGTCACTGTTCTGCTGTTACCTAATGTAGTGTACTCCAGTTACACCCAGATCTGCAGTCACTGTTCTGCTGTTACCTAGTGTATTGTACTGCAGTTACACCCAGAGCTGCAGTCACTGTTCTGCTGTTACCTAATGTAGTGTACTTCAGTTACACCCAGATCTGCAGTCACTGTTCTGCTGTTACCTAATGTAGTGTACTCCTGTTACACCCAGAGCTGCTGTCACTGTTCTGCTGTTATCTATTGTATTGTACTCCAGTTACTCCCAGAGCAGCAGTCACTGTTCTGCTTTTACCTAATGTATTGTAGTCCAGTTACACCCAGAGCTGCAGTCACCGTTCTGCTCTTACCTAATGTATTATACTCCTATTACTGCCAGAGCTGCAGTCACTGTTCAGATCTTACCTAATGTATTGTACTCCAGTTACACCCAGAGCTGCAGTCACTTTTCTGCTGTTGCCTAATGTATTAAACGCAAGTTACACCCAGAGCTGCAGTCACTGTTCTGCTGTTACCTAATGTATTGAACTCCAGAATATGTAAAGGACTGTGCCTGTGTAATGAGCAACGCAGCAGTGATGCCTTTAACGGCTGTAATGTGCCTGTAAAAATAAGCAATGCAGCCGTCTTGCCGCGACGACTAAGCAACTGTCGCTGATTGGTCGTGGCCTAACTGCCGCGACCAATCAGCAAGGTGGGATTTCAATGACAGACAGACAGAATTAGACAATTATATAGTAGATATATATATATATATAGCTGAGTGTATAACCCCGCCCACTCCACATAGCCACATTCACTATAATATGCCACATCATCCCGTCAGCCAGAGCTACTGGACTACTACCCCAAATGTCCCACATCATCCTGTCAGCTTGAGCCACCGGACTACTACATCTAATATCCCACATCATCCCGTCAGCCAGAGCTACCGGACTTCTACCACTAATATCCTATATCTTCCCGTCAGAACAACCGGACTACTACCCCTAATATCCCACATCATCCTGTCAAAGCCACCGGACTACTACCCCTAATATTCCACATCATCCCATCAGCCAGAGCTACCGGACTTCTACCGCTAATATCCTATTTTTTCCTGTCAGAACAACCGGACTACTACCCCTATTATCCCACATCATCCCGTCAAAGCCACCGGACTACTACCCCTAATATTCCACATCATCCCGTCAGAGCCACCGAACAACTACCACTAATATCCCACATCATCCCGTCAGCCAGTGCTGCTGGACTACTACAACTAATATCCCACATCATCCCATCAGCCAGAGCCACCAGACTACTACCACTAATATCCCACATCATCCCGTCAGCCTTAGGTGAGAACTAGAGCACTGAGTGGAACGGTTCTAACTTCCATACCGGGGATCCCTGTAAGAGAGACCTGGCGACAGTACCAGAGCGCTGAGTGGATTTGCCCTGACTTCCATACCATTGATCCCTTTAATAGAAGCCTGCGGTCAGAATCAAAGCTCTGAGGGATTTGCTCTAACTTCCATACCAGAGATCCCTTTAAGAGGGGACAGGGGTCAGCACCAAAGCACAGAGTGGATTTGCCCTCACTTCCATACCGAGGATCCCTTTAAGAGAGGCCTGGGGTCAGAACCAAAGTGCTGAGTGGAAAGGTTCTAACTTCCATATCGGTGATCCCTTTAAGACAGACCTGGGGTCAGAATCAGAGCGCTGGATGGATTTGCCTTAACTTGCATACCGGCGATCCCTTTAAGAGGGAAGATGTGCCTATGGGATGGAGGCTGTGTGATGGGTATATGGGCACGGGAGGGGATGATTCATTTCTGTCATGTGCTTTCTGCTAGTTTCTCGGGGGCAGACAATGGAAGGGAGCTTATGTTCCCGGGGATGCTAGATTTCTCCCACCCGGTCTGTGTCTGCTGAGGTGTTGTCGAGTGAGAAAATTGTTCCTCATAGCAACCAATCACAGCTCAACTTCTTTTAAACAGCTCTGGTGAAATGAAAGATGCTTCGTGATTGGTTGGTGATACACACACACACACACACATACATTCAATTTTATATATATAGAATATAGAACCATTTGTTCTATGATGCTATTCATGTGAAAAGAGGTATGCTTAATAAAAAACAAGTACAGTTATCATAAACAATACAAGTAACAACTGGTAGAACAGGAGAGAGGACACTGCTGGCGAGAGCTCACAATCTACAAGGGATTGGTGAGAATACAGTAGGTGAGGGTAGAGTTGGTCGTGCAGTGGTTTGGTGGTTACTGCAGGTTGTAGGCTTGTCAGAAGAGATAGGTCTTCAGTTTCCTTTTTTAAAAGTTTCCATGTAGTTACCATGGAACAGTGGAAGTCAAGATAAGATCTGGAAGATTAAGTTAAATTAAAGTGGTAGCTGCTTGTAGGATTGCTAGGGAGGCAAATAAGAACTCCTTGACTGTGAAACCTTCAGAAAGATTTAACAGACTCTGGAGTTGTGGTACATTGTTCTACATTTCTGAGGCATCTACACAAATAAGGCATTCATGGCATAGTCATCAAAAAAAAAAAACCTCTCTTGTGTCCTCACCATAAAATTCAGCTTCAGAAGTATGTAAAAGAACATCTAAACTAGCCTGATGCGCTTTGGAAACAAGTTCTGTGGACCAATGAGGTTAAAATATAACTATTTGGTGACCATGATCAATGGTATGTGTGGAGAAAAAAAGTGCAAGCTGAAGGTTTTACAATGGCCTTCACAATCCCCTGATCTATTCATCATTAAAAATCCATAGCTATACCTCAAAATAGCAGTGCATGCAAGATGACTGAAGAATCTCACAGAACTGGAAGAATTTTCCAAGGAAGAATCGATGAATATGCCTCAAGCAAGAATTTAAAGACTCTTGGCTGAGTGCAAAATGCGTTTACAAACCTTGATAATTTGAAAGGGGGGTACTACTAGGTACAAATCATGTATTGTGTCCAAACTTTTCCATTGACCCATTTTCCTTTTTTCTGATTTTTAAAATGTAAGAGCTGACAATATATACATTTGTCCCCTAAAATACAAAGGAAATGTGTCTACTTGGAGAAAGGTTCACATGGCAGGTATTGCAGCTTATTCTAATAATGCCGATTTAGTTCTGCATTCAGAAGCATGAAAAAATTCCTCCATTTTACTTTTATAGTGAAGGTCTAAAAGCATAGATATCCAATAGTCACCCCATTGCTTTTATCTCACAAACAATCCAACAATTCATTGGTTCACTTTCATTATCCCTCTGTGACTAGTGAATGTCAATACCAGTGGTGTCATCATCATTTTCAATCTGTCAGTCTCCTCCTCTGCCTGTGTTAACTTCTTCTCTTTCCCCATCACTTCTTCATCCTCCAAGTCTTTCAGCATATAGCATGGACCCTAAGAATCCACAATAGACTGAGGGCAGCGATGAACATGTGCATTTTGCAGTTCTTTGTCCATTTCTTCTTACATTCTAATGAATGTTTTTCCAGGACAAATATGAGAGGGATGACATAATTGATTCTAGAGTTAATGCCGCTGACACATTTTGTTGCTTCTTTGTAGGTTTTGCATGTGTACCTTATCAGATGTCAATGTTGAATCCTAAAGTTACCCACACACCAGTTTGGCTGGTACATGATTTAGTCAATTACCGCTTCATGTTGCTCATACAGATGCTCCAGTATTTGAGGTGAAAATTCCAGCAGATAGCAATGTCACAAATTAGGGGGTGTTCTCGTGAAACATTCTGTTTTTGCAAATTAGGGGGTGTTCTCGTGAAACATTCTGTTTTTGCAAAGTTGGGCAAGTGCTTTGCTACATAATAGTTGTTAAAATGAGACATTCTCCTGGCCAAAGCCAATGTTATCCTGAAGCAGATATACTGTATTTCTGAAAAAATGTTGGACAATTAAATTCAGGATGTGTTCATGCAGGGAATGTGAGTTACTTTACCCCACCATAAGGTAGACAGAAAGTTCTGGGAAATTGTTCCTCATGACTTTTCTGAGCTGCAGTTGACAGGGAGCTAACCAGCATTAGATTTGTGTATTTATGCATGGTTCCCAATTGTCTACTGTATCGCTTTCTTCCAATGCGTGTATTCAAGTGATAAAACTGCTTCACAAAGCTTTACATTGCATAATAAAAATGAATGAGGTTGGAGTGTGAAATCATTGCTGTGTCATGTGGCTGTTCAATGACGGGATGATGTCTGTTGATCAGGATCAAGTGGAAGTGTAGGGTTATCTAGATAACAGCTGCCTGGTGGTGGGAACAGACATAGCTCACAGTCACTAAGGATTTACCACTTGTCCTGGTTGAGGTGGTGCATTGCTGCTGATTAAAATTTTCACTTAGTTGGTCATGAAACTCATGAATTGTCTCTGCCCATAGTTACTAATCTAGCTACAGTATCTATCGTGAAGTGTATTTTGAAGCTCAAAGACACATAGCAATAGCTGCTTAAGTTTTCCTGCATGTGAGAGCACAGAGCAGGGAACCATTTATGTGAAAATTAATGGTGGTTGGTAGAGATGAGCAGATCAATCCACAGAGGATAGAGTTCAAATTAAATTTCCTGAAATGTGTGGTTTCCTGCAAATTCAAACATTAAGATCTACAATTTGTGTTTCTGAAAAGAAAATGTTGCCCGGCACCAAGTCCCATGCTGTTGATGCATCAGAGAGCAGGCTAATGTCATTTTACATGGCTGAGGGGCCTCCTCATAATTCCCTGCAGCTATGACATCTTATTGATTATTGGTGGTCAGCAACAGTGCCATCTGAGATCAGCTGTTCCCAGTAGCACAGTTCGTACAGCAGAGTAATTTTCTTTCTTCAGAGTAACTTCATAAGTCTCTCTTCTGTAGAGTGTAATCTCTTATGGTCAGTGGGATCCTCACTCTCTCTTTTTGATTCTGTAATGTGTAAGCTCGTATGATCAGCGAAGTCTTCTCTCTTTTTCTCACCTGTAAAGAGTAACCTCGTATGGTCAGCAGGGCTTTCACTCTTTCATCTCTTACCTCGTGTTGTCAAAACAAGCGCAAGTATTGAGATTTGTAGAATTTATTCATTGCAAATCAAATTTTGAAGGAAAATTCAATGAAGTCTGTGAATTTTAATTTCAAAATATCCTCTCATCTCTTGTGACTGCTGTGTCTATACTGGAGCAAGGCTGAGTGCACGCCATAACTGCTCAAAAGAAAGCTGACTCTAGAAAGTGGTACGACAGCAGCTTCCCCACCAGCAACTTGGCTGGGTGAGAGAAAAAAACAGATGACTGGGAGCATATGCCTGTTTACTCATGTGGTGTGACAGAGAAATAGAGTAATAAGCAGTAGTTGTGTTTAACAATGTTGATTACTTGACCCATGCCATGGCCATTTTCCATTTTTTCGCTTTAGTTTTTTCTTCCCCTTCTTACAAAAGCCGTAACTTTTTATTTTTCCATCAACAAAGCCATGTTACAGGGTTTTTTTCAGAATGAGTTGTACTTTTGAATGACACCATTGATTTTCCTATATAATGTACTAGAAAACGGGAAAAAAACTTCCAATTATGATGAAATAGAAGAAAAGTGCAATTCCACAATTGTTTTTTTTATTTACCATGTTCACTCTGTGGTAAAAGTTTGATTCCCCAGGTCAGTACCAGTATGCAGATACCAAAGTTATATAGTTGATTTTTCATTAGGTGGTGGAAGAAATTTCCAAAATTTGCTTGAAAAAAAGTTTGTGTTTATCACCATTTTCCGAGACCCATAGCATTTATGTCTTTAAGAATCTGTGGCTGGGTGATGATTTATTTTTTGCACCCTGAGCTGATGTTTTTATTGAGACCATTTTGGGTTGATACAATGTTATGATCACCTCTCTTTGCATTTTAGTCTTGTGTTGGTCAAAAAACTTAATTCTGGAGTTTAATTTTTTTCTGTTACACTGTTTACCGATAGTATAAATTTACTTTATATTTTGATAGATTAGACATTTCTGAATGCAGTGATAACATCTATGTGTATTTTTTTGCTTTTTAATTTTCTATGGGGCAAAAGAGGGCATATATGAACTTTTGTGATTTTCATATTTTTAAAAGTCTTTCAAAATGTTTTTCAAATTTACTGTATTGAATAATGTCCTTAGAAGACTTGAAGACTTGAAGCTGTGATCGTCCTATCGCTAGAAAAAGTGATGATCTATAAAATGCCGGACATGAGAAGATAATGACAGGCACAAGTGTCTTCTGCAGAGTCTTGGCTGTCATGATAACTTAGCACAACTGATCACTAGAGTTGAGCGAAACGGGTCGAAAAATTTTAAAAGTCCCCGACTTTTGGCAAAGTCGGGTTTCAAGAAACGAAACTCGGCCCTAGGATGAGGTCGGCCACGAGGTCAGCGACTTAAGCGCCAAAGTCGCGTTTCAAAAGTTTGTTTTGCGCTCTTTTTCAGCCAATAGGGTTCCACGGACACTGTGGGCAACGTGATGACATAGGCAGGGGTCACCACCATCTTTCAGAAGGGCATGCAAGTGATTGGCTTGCTTTGGTGGGCGTCACAGGGGGTATAAAAGGGCGTGCACGTCGACCGCCATGTTACTCATGCTGATCTCAGAATAGGGAGAGCTGCTGCTGATGATGATTTTGTAGGGAGAGCATTAGGCAGGGAAGAAGACACCAAAAACTGCTTCTGCTGCTAGCGATTTTGCCTGTACAACACACCAGTCACTGTGTGTGCAGTGCAAGTGGAGGCTATATTTTGCTGGATCAGCGGTGTTGGTTGTTAGGCTGCCTTCTAAGGCTTCCTGACGGCTGCATTGCTGTTTACCCACTGCTTTGCAAACTGCTCTTTTAAAAGCAATCCCAATTTTTTTTTTGTCCTGGTGAGGTACTGAGCGTGCATTTTTTCACACCATACAGCAGTGCACACTCCTCACACAGTCCTGTGTAACGGCTGTTATCACAGCCACAGTGAAGCTATCTGTGTGTCACTCTGTAAGGATAAGTCGAGGACATGTTCCATTCTTACAGACCTGCACCTTCTAGTTTTGTCTAGCTTTCAAACAGTTAAATATATTTGCTGTTTGATCACATTCAAAACTATAGAGAGACAGCGTGTGTCAGTCCGTATACTTAAAAAACACGGAGCTTGACAATTTTACGTACACAGGACAGCCGTGTACATGCACGCTCCTCTCTCAATACCGTGTAACGGCTGATATCACGGCCACAGTGAAGCTATCTGTGTGTCGCTCTGTAAGGATAAGTCGAGGACTTGTTCCGTTCTTACAGACCTACACTCTAGGGAGATTCCTATTCTGCCCAATTCTATATACACCTTGTAGTTTGTCATACACTAGCGAATTTCTGCCTGTGACATAGCGCTGTGATATTCACTGGGCCTCACACAATCCAAAAGTGTCCAGTGTCCACAAGTGTGTGTAGAAATTCAAAATCTCTGTTATCCTCTAGTGACATTTTTCACACCTGCGACATCGAGCCTGTGACATAGCGCTGTGATATTCAGTGGGCCTCACACAATCCAAAAGTGTCCAGTGTCCACAAGTGTGTGCAGAAATTCAAAATCTCTGTGATCCTCTAGTGACATTTTTCACACCTGCGACATCGAGCATGTGACATAGCGCTGTGATATTCAATGGGCCTCACACAATCCAAAAGTGTCCCGTGTCCACAAGTGTGTGCAGAAATTCAAAATCTCCGTTATCCTCTAGTGACATTTTTCACACCTGCGACATCGAGCCTGTAAGAAAACCAAGGTAGCAACAGAGAAAATGATCCCTAAAACTTCACTTTTAATCAATATATAAAATCTGGACAATCCCAGTTCATATGGACTAGGGTAATAAACAACACCAGACACAGAATAATAAATACTGCGGGCCACTAAACTCGCCCTAATAGGCCCTAGTAGTCCCTGCCTGGCCACGGAGGTTGGCACCCTAATTGTAGACGATAGTGGCGCCCCCGCTCAACGTCGGTGACCCTAATAAACCCTAAAGAAACCCTAGTCCACGGCGAGGATACACAGAAAAACACAACCACACAATAAACACCCGAAAACAACCCCTGGTGGAGAGACTGTATAACGTCTCTAAGAAAATTAACTTATCTCGTACTAGAACCATGGGCATATAAACCCACCCTAGATAGTATCTCGTAGTAAAAAATACTGATATATAGCAGCTTTTGTTGACTTATCTCGTAATGAAAAAGGCTTATGCTGCAAAAAGTGATAGACCAGATATAGCCCCCAAAAAAAGGGAAAAAAAGAAAAAACGTTTATACAGTAAAAAAGTGCAGCCACAATAATGCACAATCAAAGCACTTCAGGTTAAATAACCACAAAAAATTATAACCACCAGATGGAAATTAGTGGCATAAAGATAATAGATAGAACGCTTAGTGGACATAATAGTCCTACATATAGACAATAGCGTTATGAGATTGATACTTATCAGCCATCCAAAAATATAAGGCTCAGCCCAACAATAGGTCTATCAGCGTTATAAGATTATTAATACTTATCAGCCATCAGGAGATATGAGGCCCAGCCCGACGCGTTTCCCCCTCCTAGATACCGAGGGTTCATCAGGGGCAAAGAGGGAAAGGGGATTCCATCACCCCGGCCCAAAGATCAGTGCAATGTGCAGCGTCTTTTCCGTGTCTCTGAGGCTCATATTTACCGCGTTCTAACTGTGACATCACTTCCAGTGACGCGCCGTGATCACGTGTGGTATAAGCGATAATCTCATTGGAGGGGATTTAGAAAAATGGAGCACCAAAAACGTCACTTCCGCAATGATCACACATAGTGGGGAAGAGTTTTGATGGACACCATCCTACCTCCTATCAAACACCAGCAACGTCACTTCCGGACTTATACCCCGGAACTTGCGCATTCCATACATAGTGTCTTAACATCACCAAAATTGCATCAAAACATAAGGGGGAATCATGCAGCAGTTCATAATTTTAGATAATCGCTACAAAATATAATATTACAATCATATATCATTACGGGAAATACTAATAATGACTCAGTA
The DNA here is from genome assembly GCF_039654945.1 of Dendrobates tinctorius. Taxonomy (NCBI): domain Eukaryota; kingdom Metazoa; phylum Chordata; class Amphibia; order Anura; family Dendrobatidae; genus Dendrobates; species Dendrobates tinctorius. Next base: position 807,158 of record NW_027362012.1, on the reverse strand, counting down.
AAAAAATTCTAGGACATCTCCACAAAATGTAATCAGGATATCAACTAGAGAGATATATGAAGGTATCCCTTATGGAAAGAAGAATGGACTATAACATTAGTATTCATAACAGAGCCCTAAAGAGACCTCTATGTATCCAAAAGAAAAAATAATAAATAAATAGCAAAATAGCACAATAAGTACAAAAAATAGCATGCTAGATTTGTTGAGAACCATCCTATAGGAAACTGGTAAAATTCAGCTGCTCATTTAAACCATTAGGGCTTTGTGATTCAAGCCAGAAAATCCAACGCATCTCACGTTGTAGGATTTTCTTGTCCCAATCCCCCTGTCTTGCCACGGGTTGAACTCTCTCAATAACACAGAAACCAATCTGCTTCTCATCCCCACCATGAACCAAGTTAACATGGCGTGCTCATGGTGTATCTCTTTTATGTCTGATGTCCCCCAGATGTTCACCAATACGTATGCGGAGCTCATGTTTAGTTTTGCCCACATAGTCTCGGGGACAAGAACACTTGCATAAATAGACAACCCCAGTTTTGCAGTTCGCAAATGAATTCATCTTGTATATCCTTTTGGTGTAGGCACTAGTAAAGGTTTTCGAGGGTATAACATACTTGCAGAAACTACAATGTCCACATCTAAACGTTCCAACCTGCCTGTTTGTTAGCCATGTTCCCTCCTTCTTATGGGGTTCAAGATGACTCTTTACCACTATGTCTCTGATAGATTTACCCCTTCTATAAGTCACTGAAGGTCTAGAGGGAATTAACTCTCTAATATCCTGATCGGTCCTGAGAATAGCCCAATGTTTCTTCAAAATCTCCATTACTCTCCATGACTGATCATCAAACATGCCTATCAACCTAACTAGGCTGTCAGGGTTTTTCTTCTCTCTCGGGACCAATAATGATGATCTCCTTGTCCATCTTGCCAGATTATAGGCTGGCTGAATAGTATTGACATTTTTCACACATGCGACATCGAGCCTGTGACATAGCGCTGTGATATTCAGTGGGCCTCACACAATCCAAAAGTGTCCAGTGTCCACAAGTATGTGCAGAAATTCAAAATCTCTGTTATCCTCTAGTGACATTTTTCACACCTGCGACATCGAGCCTGTGACATAGCGCTGTGATATTCAGTGGGCCTCACACAATCCAAAAGTGTCCAGTGTCCACAAGTGTGTGCAGAAATTCAAAATCTCCGTTATCCTCTAGTGACATTTTTCACACCTGGGACATCGAGCCTGTGACATAGCGCTGTGATATTCAGTGGGCCTCACACAATCCAAAAGTGTCCAGTGTCCACAAGTGTGTGCAGAAATTCAAAATCTCCCCTGTCCTATAGACACCTTGTACCTTGTTTTACATTACTATATAGTTTGTTGGATTTTGTCTACATTTCTACCAAAAATGAGGAAGGCTGGTGGAAGAGGCCGTGGAATTGGGTGGGGGTTGGCAGCTGGTAATGATGGTGTTGGTGGTGGATCTGATGGTAGTGGCAAATGCAAAATAGGACCGAATGCAGGAGGTGTTGAGCCTGCGTCATCGTCTGGCTCCACAAGGCCTCGAAGGCTTAGTTTTCTAGGAGTTGGCAATCTGCTTTTAAAGCCAGAGCTTTAGGAAATATTTTTGTCTTACATTGCTGACTCAGCCTCCAGCTCTATCGCCTCCTCTTCTGAAGTTGTAAAAAATAAAAGCACTGAGTCGTCATTGGAGGCTCATGTTCATGAACCACACCTTTCCTTGTGTCCTTCACCCCAACCCAGATTGAAGGATGACGCAGGCCATGCTACTGATTACTACATGGAGCTGTTTTCACATACCATGCCTGGATTATCAAGTCAAATGGTGAATTACCCAGGCCAAGATGAATCTGACATGGAGTGCACTGATGCACAGCCACTGATAGATGATTCTGCTGGTACATTCACTCAGAGCACTACATTGTCCTCACAGTGTACAGAGTCAGATTCTGACCCTGATGAGACTCAGGTGCCCCTTCCCGCACACTATACCACCATACACGGTGACACAGAGGAAGGTGCACATGACATTGAAGAGGAGGTGATGGATGACCCAGTTGTTGACCCAGATTGGCATCCATTGGGGGAAGAGGGTGCTGCTTCCAATAGCTCAGATGAGGAGGAGGAGCATCCACAGCAGACATCGACATCGCAACAGCTGTTATCTGGCAGGCCCAGAGCACTCCAAAGACAGGTTCCAAAAATCAAAAGAGTTGCTGGACAGCTTGTCCAGAGGGTCAAAATATCACAGCGTGCTAGGCCGGAAAATGTCTGCCAAAGTAGGAAGAATGCAGTGTGGCACTTTTTTGAACAAAATCCTCATGATCAGGCCAAGGTTATCTGTAAGAAGTGCGCAAAGACCTTTAGCCGAGGGAAAAATCTGAAAAATTTGAATACCAGTTGCATGCTTAGACATTTAACCAGCATGCACTTGCAAGCGTGGACACAACACCAAACTTCAAGTACCACATGTGCAACTGATCACAAAGAAGGTAGTCAGCAACGCTACATTGTTTCCCCCACTGTAAGCCCACCGGTTAGCACAGCAGCAAATGTTGAGGTGTCGTTGCAAGGCCACAGCAGTCAGGGAATCCCACTGTTATATCAACGAAAGACTGAATCTAGGCCATCAGAAAGAACACCAACTCCATCACCATCATCAACCCTCTCTCAGTTCGCCCTGTCCACCGCTAGTTCCACCATATGCAGCTCTCAAGTCCAGCTCACCCTCCCAGACACTATGAGTAGGTCAAGAAAGTACTCAGTCTCTCATCCGCGTACACTGGGTTTGAACGCCCACATTGCCAAACTAATCTCGTTAGAGATGATGCCCTGTCGGTTGGTGGAAAGCGCAGCTTTCTGCGAACTCATGGCCTATGCAGTACCACGCTATGACTTACCCAGTCGCCACTTCTTCTCTCGCAAAGCCATCCCAACCCTCCACCATCATGTGAAAGACCGTATTGTCCATGCACTCAAGCAGTCAGTGAGTGGAAAGGTGCACCTCACAACTGATGCATGGTCCAGTCGGCATGGCCAGGGCCGTTACGTGTCCATCACTGCGCACTGGGTTAATGTGGTGGATGCAGGGTCCACAGGGGACAGCGGTGGTGGGACAGTGCTGCCTAGCCCACGGTATATGAAACAGTTGGCTGTAGACGTTCGACCCTCCTCCTCCTCCAGAAGCGAAAGCTCGTCCACAGAGCGCAGTCGTACGAGCACTCCATCTGTAGCTGCCACTGTTGCACACAAGGTGTCCCCCTATCGAGCAGCTAGTGGAAAGCATCAGCAGGCTGTGTTGCAGATGATGTGTTTGGGCAACAGACACACCGCCGAGGTGCTGGCCGAGTACTTTCAGCGACAAACTGAGTCATGGCTGGGCAGTGTACATCTTGAGGCAGGCAAGGTAGTTAGTGATAACGGCCGTAATTTTGTGGCAGCCATAGCCCTTTCAAAACTCAGCCACATACCTTGCTTGGCTCACACCTTGAACCTGGTGGTGCAGTGCTTCCTCAATAATTATCCGGAGTTAACAGCCCTGCTCCAGAAGGTGCAAAGACCGGTCGCCTGTACACTCCATTCGTATGCAGAAGCTGCAGCGATTGCTCCACCTTCCCAACCACCGCCTCATTATCGACATTGCAACAAGGTGGAACTCCACCCTGCACATGGTTGAGCGGCTGTGCGAGCAGAGGCAGGCCATAATGCATTTGTGGGAGGATACACGGCCAGGCACTTTGAGAGCAGAGCAGACATGCAGTTGACAGGTGTGCAGTGGTCGAAGCTGAAAGATCTCTGTAAAGTCCTTCAGTGTTTTGAGGAATGAACACGGCTGGTAAGCGCAGACGACGCCATCCTAAGCATGAGCATCCCACTTATGCGTCTGCTCATGCAAACTTTGACGCACCTTATGGAGCAGGCGTCTGCAGCCAATGTTGACGAGTAGGAAGAGGTGGAGGGAGTCCTTGATGACATTCAGCCATTGTCTGCTCAGAGACCTCTCCTGGACGAGGTGGAGGAAGAAGAGGAGGAGGAGGATGATGATGGGGATGATTACTTAGGGGAGGAGGATGCATCTCGTGGGGCAAGTGAAAATGTTGGCGTGGCAAGGTCTGGTACAGGGTTTGTGCGTGACTGGAGGGATGTGGATTTGCCAGAAAGTGCTCCTCCACCCAGCACTCGCAGTGCATCATTGACACCGGGAACATTGGCCCACAAGTCAGATTATGCCTTGCAGATCCTAAAAAGGGACCCACGCATTGCCAAAATGATGAACGATGACAACTACTGGTTGGCCAGCATCCTGGATCCACGCTATAAAGGCAAATTACAAAACATCATGCCACAGGAGAACCTTGACCTAATATTGGCTACTTAACAAGCAACTCTGGTTAACCGGTTGGTTGAGGCATTCCCAGCACACAGCAGCGGTGATGGTTCTCACACGAGCCGTACGGGCCGGGGGCAGCTTGGCAGAGGTGTTCGTGGTGCATACAGCAGAAGTGGCGTTGGAGACAGGGGTTTCATGACAATGTTGTTGACTGATTTTTCACGGAGCCCTCACACAACTGGTAATACTGCATCGATGGAAAGTGACAGGAGACAGCAGTTGTCAATTATGGTTAACAACTACTTTTCCTCCCATATCGATGTTCTCCCGCACAGGTCATTCCCCTTTGACTATTGGGCCGCTAAACTGGACACCTGGCCTGAATTGGCACAATATGCCTTACAGGAGCTCGCTTGCCCAGCTGCAAGTGTGCTATCGGAAAGAGTCTTCAGTGCAGCTGGATCAATCCTGACAGAAAAAAGGACCCGTCTGTCGACCGAAAATGTGGATGATCTAACCTTCATTAAAATGAACCATGCATGGGTTTCCAAGGATTTTGTCCCACCTTCCCTTGATGACACATAGGTTGCCAGAAAAATGGCTTGCTTTGGTCCTCCTCCTATTCCGCGAACTTGACCTATTTCGCCTTTTGCAGCAGCTGAATATCCCACATCTACATATGCCACTTTGTAAACCTATTATGGATAGCGGGGGTCTATTTTACCAATACCGGTTAAAAGTATAGATAGCAAATTGGTATGGATATACACTCACTGGCCACTTTATTAGGTACACCTGTCCAACTGTGTGTTAAGACTTAATTTCTAATCAGCCAATCACATGGCGGCAACTCAGTGCATTTAGGCATGTAGACATGGTCAAGACAATCTCCTGCAGTTCAAACCGAGCATCAGTATGGGGAAGAAAGGTGATTTGAGTGCCTTTGAACGTGGCATGATTGTTGGTGCCAGAAGGGCTGGTCTGAGAATTTCAGAAACTGCTGATCTACTGGGATTTTCACGCACAACCATCTCTAGGGTTTACAGAGAATGGTCCGAAAAAGAAAAAAAATCCAGTGAGCGGCAGTTCTGTGGCCGGAAATGCCATGTTGATGCCAGAGGTCAGAGGAGAATGGGCAGACTGGTTCGAGCTGATAGAAAGGCAACAGTGACTCAAATTGCCACCCGTTACAACCAAGGTAGGCAGAAGAGCATCTCTGAACGCACAGTGCGTCGAACTTTGAGGCAGATGGGCTACAGCAGCAGAAGACCACACTGGGTACCACTCCTCTCAGCTAAGAACAGGAAACTGAGGCTACAATTTGCACAAGCTCATCGAAATTGGACAGTAGAAGATTGGAAAAACGTTGCCTGGTCTGATGAGTCTCGATTTCTGCTGCGACATTCGGATGGTAGGGTCAGAATTTGGCGTAAACAACATGAAAGCATGGATCCATCCTGCCTTGTATCAACGGTTCAGGCTGGTGGTGGTGGTGTCATGGTGTGGGGAATTTTTTCTGGGCACTCTTTGGGCCCCTTGGTACCAATTGAGCATCGTTGCAACGCCACAGCCTACCTGAGTATTGTTGCTGACCATGTCCATCCCTTTATGACCACAATGTACCCAACATCTGATGGCTACTTTCAGCAGGATAATGCGCCATGTCATAAAGCTCGAATCATCTCAGATTGGTTTCTTGAACATGACAATGAGTTTACTGTACTCAAATGGCCTCCTCAGTCACCAGATCTCAATCCAATAGAGCATCTTTGGGATGTGGTGGAACGGGAGATTCGCATCAGGGATGTGCAGCCGACAAATCTGCGCCAACTGTGTGATGCCATCATGTCAATATGGTCCAAAATCTCTGAGGAATGCTTCCAGCACCTTGTTGAATCTCTGCCACGAAGAATTGAGGCAGTTCTGAAGGCAAAAGGGGGTCCAACCCCTTACTAGCATGGTGTACCTAATAAAGTGGCCAGTGAGTGTATATAAAAGAAAAATATTTTAAAACTTAACTTTTAAACCGGTTATATATATTATAGACACTAAAGAGGGAGAAAATATTCCGCCCATTATCTGGACAATTTAAGGCGTCTCGCTATAAATTGTTTTTATGGGCACGTTTGCACAAGCATCACTATTGACTTTTTGGCACTATTATTTGCACTATACAGGTTTTAACTTGTGATTAAAAGTTAAGTTTTAAAATATTTTTCTTTTATATATATCCATACCAATTTGCTATCTACACTTTGTAAACCTCCCTAAGTGGGCGCCCCCCCCCCCCCATGGCCGGGGTCACCACCTAGCGCACAAAACCGTGTGAGTGCCGTTGCCCTGGACAGGTGGGTAGGCCGACTCTTGGGCGCGGGCACTGACACAGGGTCCCTCATAGTGCAATCAAGTGTCTCTGACGGTGGTGGTGCACACCCGCCATCAGACACACCGCCGTACTATGAGGGGCCCAGTGCCAGTACCAACGCCCACGAGTGTGCCCCCCTTGCTTGGGCAGGACCCCAGCATTTGCAATGTTTACCTCTCCCTGCTCCTCCGCTGTGTAGTCTGGGCTGTCAAATCCTTCACTGGGACTGCCAGCTCTAGCTCCAGATGATCAGTGGCTTCCATTTCTTATGGACGTCGACTCACAATTACATGCAGTGGTGGTTTATCATCAGCTTTCACAGTTTTCCTACTCACAAACGTGTGACATTCCGGCGCACATTTCAAAATGTGCCCTCTCATGCCAATCAAATAGAATCGCCTACGGCCTGTGGCTTCTGTCTTTTGCACTCCAAAGTTACGTGACAGATCATGATAGCCAGTGAGCACCATGTTTACATCGCTCCCTGTGATAAAAATTGGATTGAGATGAGTAACAGTGATGGAATCAATGGAAGTGCGATACAGCAAGACTTTATTCACAAAAAAATGTTTTCACTGTCTCAACACACAAATTAATTGAGGGTCAGCATCGCCTATGAGAATTGTGACGGAAGTTTTTCCCGTGAATAATAATTCCTAGATTTCTGCAATCAATAGCCTTTATGTCACTAATTGTATGCATCTCATTTCCTATTGCGGAGAGGCTGGACTGTATTACTGAGACAGAAATATATATGAAGATTTAAAAATAACACCAAAAGTATATAGTTGTGTACGCCTCAAATGCATTTCCTTTTTTCCACTTTTTAGATTGCTGTGTAATCCATACTGAAAACACGGAGATTTTACATGTTTAAACTATGCTATATATACCTGCTATCCAGTGATAAAGTACCCTTTCTCAACTTTGTACAATCTGGTCAAATCCATACTGGGCCTGAGAACATCTGAGTCTGCCTCCTGATCTGTAGACATATATTTTTAATGTTTAAACTAGGCTACATATATAAGTGTTCTCCGTTGAAACTGTACCCTTTATCACCTTTCTACAATGTTGTTGAATCCATACTGGGCCTGAGAACAGCTGCCGAGCTGTTAAGCAAGCTACAGCACCTGTGGTTTGGACACGTAATTTTTTCAGGAATGACGGTTAGGCCTAACTCCGGAATTGCGGTTGACCTGAACTTACTGGGAAATCATCGTTCGCGGGGAATAATCTGAATCCCAGATCCCCATCACTAACGGAGTTCAGCAGGTTATCTGCACCTGTAAGTGACAAAAGCTGGTCCTTTCAGTGTAGCGTGCATGAAGCCCCGGACATGTACTGAATGCTAGACCTGTTATTGCTCGATCTCACGTGCCACGGCCTCGCGTATCCCTCTAGTAAGCTTGACGCGTACCGCGGGTCCATGCCGGAGTCTCGGTCGTTAACGGAATAAAGCTGAGAAATCGCTAGCACAACTACAAACGGATATACCACACCACACACAGAATCGACAAAGCTTGCAATCTGTCCATCTTTTCTGTAGCTTGTATGGTAGTGGTTTCCCGGGTGCAGTCCAATTAAGCCACAGGCTCCACTCCTGGTGGTGCCCTTTTGGACATTCCTTTAAGGTTCAGCTTTGCAATCATACTGCCCCCGGAAACCAAAAACTTTGCCTTCAGGGACGCTGTTTGGAGGTTCGTGGGAATAACGCCGCCCGATCAGCAGTCGGTATATGGGTCGCCTCCCAGTGCTGTGGGGTACTCGGTATCGGGCCGGTGTCAGTGGGATGTGTCACAGCAGCAGTGACCCGGACGGTGGCCCTGGGCGCCCATGTAAATGGCGTGGTATAATGGTAAAGAGTTTATATAGATAGTTTGACACCACCTGTGGTGTTCGGCAACATAGATGTTAGGCCGACGCTGCATGCAGATCCTCTGGGACTGATGGTGTTGTGCAGCAAAGATGGTGAAGCTCCCCACAGGTGGAGCTGGAGTCCCAGGGAAGTGTAGATGTAGTGATGGGGGAAAGGCACAGGCGGTGTAGGTGCTGGTACCCAGATGTAGCGGTGCAGGAATAACTGTAGGACACCAGAGCGTGCAGTTCCAAAGCTTTACTCACAGTCTGCAGGTTACACAGATGCCTGCCTCCGTGCTGTGTCCTCCGGGTCAGGACCTCTGCCAACCTCCGGGACCAGAATGGAAAGCTCCCTTCCAACACTCCGCCAACATGTACCTTCCTGAACGTCTCCTTTCTAGCGCTTGTGGGGGAAGCACTCACAGGACCGTGGTTCACTGAAACGCCTCCTGTCTAACAGATGTTCCTCAGACTTTACTTGTATGGCAGACAGCTGTAGCCTTTTCCTTCTGCCTCGCACACGTCGATGCTGGGGCCTCCGAGCCTTAGTTGGGTACAAAGCATTTATAGCTGCTACTTCCCCCGGTTTCTGCTGCAGGAACGTCAGTGTCCCTACAAACTCGGAGACCGGAATCCGGACCATGCGCTCCAGTTAGGAGTGAGCCTTAACTCTGCTCATCCTCCAGCTCCCCTTCTCACGTCCACACACTTCCCCTTCCCTGCACAGAGTGCCCTAACTTACCTCCTCCCAACCACAGAGAGCAGCTTCTCAGCAGTCAGGTTCAGAGGTCTCCCTGCTGGCCTCGAGTGGGAAATGTGTTGTGTGTTGGATTCACTGCTAGAGAGATCCTTCGTTGCTTCCCAAGCTTGACAACACACTCCCTAGGAGGAAGGCAATGCCACAGTGGCGACCGTACTCTTTGGGACGCCACAAGTGCACTGAGGCCCAGCCACTGCTGGATGATGCTGCTGGTACATTGACCCAGACCACTACATTCCCCTCGCACTCTACACAGCCAGAATCTGACCCAGAGGAAACTCAGGTTCCCCTTCCCGCATACTATACCACCTTACACGGTGACAAAGAGGAAGGTGCAGATGAAAGTGCAGGTTCCTTGAGCAGGTGGGGGGGCATACTCATGGGCGATGGCACTGGCACAGGGCACTGCATAGTACGCAAAAGTGTCTCTGCCGGTGGGAGGGCCTAAACAGCCAAGTGCAGTGAGATGGAAGATGGGGATGACAAGGAGTTCAGAGTAGTGCAGGGATTCCCTAGCAAGGAGACTTATGTAATTGTTTTCAATGTTGGGACAGCAATTTTTGGGGAGCACTATACTCTGGTGAATGATATATGGGGCCCACCATACACTGGAGCATTCCAAAGGTGGACATCAGACACTGGAGCAGCATTTACAGGGCCCATTATACACTAGAGCAGTAGAAATGGGGCCCATTATATATGGAGCATTATTTGGGCCCATAAGACAGTGGAGCTTCATCCATTGGGACCAACATATACTGTAGCATTATGTGGAGCTCATCATAAATGGTTTGAAACATTATATGGGAATAATGATTCCGTATGGAGAAATATTTGGGCCTCATTACTCTGTATAGCACACTAAGCGCTGGCCATAATACTGTATGGAGTTATATACTGTCCGTTTTTGGAGGTATTGGAGAATTTAAAATGGATATCAGTCATGAGATGTAAGAAGTGAAGTATTTTTCATTGTACTATACTGCTATTTCTCTGCCATATCGGAGCATCATGAGTTGTGGTATGTGTTAAAGGGGCGCTCTTTGGCCCTGGGCCCATGAAAACCTGGAGCCAGCCCTCCCCCCCACAACTGTAGCCAAATAACCCCCATTTTTCAGTGCGTAACTAGTATTATGAAGTTAATTAAGGTTGATAAGCTTCAGTAACAAGAATTTATGCTTTTGGCATTCAAATGGGCACTGTTGGTGTGTTTCCTGTCCTCCTCTCACTGCCTACTTTAATTCTCCATTGACTTACATTGGGTTTCGTGTTTCTGGACGACCCCGACATTTCCCTATAGTCGGCCAATTTTGCTCGACCCGACTTTTGGAAAAGTCGAGTTTCATGAAATGAAACTCGACCCTAAAAAACCAAAAGTCGCTCAACACTACTGATCACATGACAAGTTGACAGGCTTCCAGCTGGTGCATTTTAAGTCCTGCTGTCAGAGATTGACAGCGAGATTTAGTGGTTAACAGCCAAGGGTGGAACTACGCTTCACCCATGGCTGTTAAGTGCACATTACAGGAGATCAAATCAGTTGTCATGTGCAGGGAAAGATGAGTACTCAGCACGGTAGCCTGCATCAAAATCGGGAACATGACATATCACATTTATATCAAAGGTCGTGAAAGTGTTAAGAATGTTTCCTGGCTGACAGAAAAACGCGTGTGATGAAGAGGAGGACATAGTAACATAGTAACATAGTTATTAAGGTTGAAGGAAGACTTTAAGTCCATCTAGTTCATCCCATATACTGTCCTAACCTGCCCTAATATGTTGATCCAGAGGAAGGCAAAAAAAACCCATGTGGCAATCAGTAAGCTTCATATTGGGGAAAAAATTCCTTCCCGACTCCACATATGGCAATCAGACTAGCTCCCTGGATCAATGCATTATTAAGGAAATTAGTGTATATAACCTGTAATATTATTATTTTCAAGAAAGGCATCCAGTCCCTTCTTAAATTTTAGTAGGGAATCACTCATTACAACATCATATGGCAGACAGTTCCATAGTCTTACTGCTCTTACAGTAAAGAATCCGTATCTGTGAGTCTGCTTAAACCTTCTTTCCTCCAGACATATACAGCACCATGGAATCAAGGGTGCTTTAAAAATTAATAATAATAATAAACATTAATCCCTTTACTCCCAAGGGTGCTTTGCATGTTAATGCCCGGGCCAATTTTTACAATTCTGACCACTGTCTCTTTATGAGGTAATAACTCTGGAATGCTTCCATGGATCCCGGTGATTCTGACAATCTTTTCTCGTGATATATTGTGCTTCATGATAGTCGTAAAATTTCATTCATATAACTTGCACTTATTTGTGAAAAAAACGTAAATTTGGCAAAAATTTTGAAAATTTCGCAATTTTCCAACTTTTAATTTTTATGCTCTTAAATCACAGAGATATGGCACTCAAAAAACTTAATGAGTAACTTTTCCCACATGTTTACTTTACATCAGCACAATTTGGGAGCCAAAATTTTTTTGTTAGGAAGATATAAGGGTTAAAAGTTGACCAGCGAATTCTCATTTTTACAACACCATTTTATTTTTAGGGACCACATCACATTTGAAGTCACTTTGAGGGGTCTATATGATAGAAAATACCAACAAGTGACAAAATTCTAAAAACTGCACCCCTCAACGTGCTCAAAACCACATTCAAGAAGTTTATTAACCCTTCAGGTGCTTCACAGGAATTTTTTGAATGAAAAAATGAACATTTAACTTTTTTCATAAAAAAAATTACTTCAGGTCCAATTTTTTTATTTTACCAAGGGTAACAGGAGAAATTGGACTGGAAAAGTTATTGTGCAATTTGTCCTGAGTACGTCGATACCTGATATGTGGGGGGAACTACTGTTTCGGTGCATGGCAGAGCTCGGAAGGGAAGGAGCGCCGTTTGACTTTTTCAATGCAAAATTGGCTGGAATTCAGATCGGATGCCATGTCACGTTTGGAGAGCTCCTGATGTGCCTAAACAGTGGAAACCCCCCAAAAGTGACCCCATTTTGGAAACTGGACCCCCCAAGGAACTTGACTAGATATGTAGTGAGCACTTTGAATCCCCAAGGGCTTCACAGAAGTTTATAAAGTACAGTCGTACAATTAAAAAAATCATATTTTTTTCCACAAAAATGATCTTTTCACCCCCAATTTTTATTTTCCCAAGAGTAACAGGACCACATATGTTATTGTGCAATTTGTCCTGATATTGCTGACACCCCATATGTGGGGGTAAACCACTATTTGGGGGCATGGCAGAGCTCGGAAGGGAAGCAGCGCCACTTGACTTTTTTGGCTGGAATTGAGATCGGGCGCCATGTAGCGTTTGGAAAGCACCTGATGTGCCAAAACAGTGGAAACCCCCAATTCTAACTGCAACCCTAACCCAAACACACCCCAAACCCTAGCCCTAGCCCTAACCCTAGCCCTAACCGGAAAAAGGAAATAAATACATTTTTTTTATTTTATTATTTTTCCTTAACTAAGGGGGTGATAACAGGGGGTTTGATTTACTATTTATAGTGGGTTTTTATGTTTGGCAGCTGTCACACGCTAAAAGACACTTTTTATTGTAAAAATAGTTTATGCATCATCACATTTTGAGAGCTATAATTTTTCCATATTTTGACCCACCGAGTCATGTGAGGCCTTATTTTTTGTGGGACAAGTTGACGTTTTTATTGACACCATTTTCGGGCATATGACATATTTTGATCGCAGAATGAACAAAAACCAGCGTTTCATGAATTTCTTTTCCGCGTGTGGTAAAATTGATAAAGTTTTATTCTTCAGTTCAGTACGGTTACAGTGATACCTCAATTATGTAGTTTTTATGTTTTGGCGCTTTTATGAAATGAATACAATTTTATACAAAAAATAATTATTTTTGCATCACTTTATTCTGCGAGCTATAACTTTTTTATTTTTTCGCTGATGATGCTGTGTGGCAGCTCATTTTTTGCGGGACAAGATGACACTTACAGCGGTACCATGGTTATTTATATCCGTCTGCGCGTTATTGCACTTTTTGTTTGGCGGTAAGGTGATAAAGCAGTATTTTTTGCTTTGTTTTTTATTTTTATTTTTTAGGGGGTTCAATAAAGGGGTTAACTAGTGGGACAGTTTTATAGGGCGGGTCGTTGCAGACGCGGCAATACCAAATATGTGTACTTTTATTGTTTTGTTTTTTGCTATTTTCAAAAAATGATTTTATTAGCGAATTGCTTTTTAAAATGTATTTAGCGATTATTTATAAATTATTTTTACACTTTTTTTTTAAACTTTATTACAATGTCCCAGGGGGGACATAACTGTCATGTGACAGATCGCTGATCTGTCACATCACAGATCGCTGTGACACATCAGCGATCTGTCACAGGCAGTGCTGCAGGCTTCCTCATGCCGGCGCTTTGCAGGCATGAGGAAGCCGGCTCCCTGCAGGCCCTCGAAGGTCCCCACTGCCATCTTGGATCCGGGGATCTGCAGGGAAGGAGGTCCCTGCAGCAGCGCTGCACATCACGCTGCTGTGGAGGTCGTAGGGAAGCACGGAGGGAGCCCCCTCCCTCCCGATGCTTCCCTAAACCCCCGGTACACTGCGATCGTGTTTGATCGCAGTGTGCCAGGGGTTAACGTGTCGGGAGCGGTCCGTGACCACCCCTGACACATTGTGCCGGGTGTGAGCTGTGATAATCAGCTGACACATGGCCACGATCAGCTGCGCTTCCCCCGTGAGTGCAGCTGATCGCGCTAGACGTACTATTCCGTCCTTGGGACTTAGGTCCCAGGTCACGTGGATGGAATAGTATGTCTAATGTAGGAAAGGGGTTAAAATAGTATCTTTTTTAGCCTCTGTGCTTTTGCGGCTAAGAGAACAGAAACAGGTGTCATTGACAGAATTGAAATGGACAGCATTAATCAATATGGCGGCAGCAGAGGTGAACTGATTCAAGCTGATGGTGTCACTGTCATAGGTAATATCATCCTACGATGACCGACACGAGTTATGTGACATGCATTCCATTACCCTATTTGCTTCCTCTCGACTTACACACTTGTAAGAGGCAAAAGAGGCTAAGTGTAACCTGCGTTTGGTAAACTAATGCCGGGACAACTGCTACCAGCAGTGCCGGTGGTGCTGCTGCTAGCTACACAATTATACATTTCCAATGCCACATTTTAGTAAATTTACTTTTCGGACACAAATATAATGCTTACATCATTTATAAAACATTTTTACCATATTTGGCCAGTCTTGAAAATATGGAATCAACCTGAAATGCTAGGTAACTTTCAGGTAATGGCCAAAAAAGACTAATATAACACTAACCTGCCCCTAGCATGAGAGTGGAGTGTATATGTCTCCAGTTTGACAATTTAAGGACTCTGATTCATACAGCCCATAGTTCGAGCAGGATGAATTTGATGACTGGTTCCTTTTAAAATATTAACTGGTTCGGGACCCAACAAGAGGGGGGGCACTGCTAGACCTAATATTAACCAACAGGCCAGACCGCATATCAAATATAAGGGTTGAGGGTCACTTGGGTAATAGTGATCACAAAATAATAAGTTTTCATGTATCCTTTAATAAGATGTGTAGTAGAGGGGTTACAAGGACACTAAACTTCAGGAAGGCAAATTTCCAACGGATGAGAGATGATCTTGGTGCAATTAACTGGGTCGTTATCCTGAGACATAAAAATACACGAAGAAAATGGGAGACGTTTATTAGCATCCTGAATAGGACCTGTGCACAATATATACCGTATGGGAATAAACATGCTAGAAATAGGAGGAAACCACTATGGCTAAATAGAGCTGTAAGGGGCGCAATAAGGGACAAAAATAAAGCATTTAGAGAATTAAAGCTAGTAGGTAGTGATGAGGCATCAACTAAATACAGAAGATTAAATAAATTCTGTAAAAAGCAAATCAAGACAGCAAAGATTGAGACAGAGAGACTCATTGCCAGAGAAAGTAAAAATAATCCCAAAATATTCTTTAACTTCATAAATAGTAAGAAACTAAAAAATGATAGTGTGGGCCCCCTTAAAAATAGTCTGGGTGAAATGGTGGATGAGGAAAAAGCCAATATGCTAAATGACTTTTTTCAACAGTATTTACACAAGAAAATCCCATGACGGATAACATGATCAGTGATAAAAATTCTCCATTAAATGTCACCTGCTTAACCCAGCAGGAAGTACGGCGGCACCTAAATATGATTAAAATTGACAAATCCCCTGGCCCGGATGGGATACACCCCCGAGTACTGCAGGAATTAAGTACAGTCATTGATAGAACATTATTTTTAATCTTTAAAGATTCCAAAATAACAGGGTTTGTACAACAGGACTGGCATATAGCAAATGTGGTGCCAATATTCAGAAAGGGGAAAAAAACTGAACTTGGAAATTATAGGCCAGTTAGTTTAACCTGTTGTGAACTCATTTTCTGGTCTGCCTCTGGTTTCAGGTGGGGGAACTGTTTGTGCTGACAGAGGAGTCGTGAGTTCTCTTTCCGGGCTCCCCCTGGTGATGGCAGGAGGTAATGAAGCTGATCTAATTAACAGAGACATGCCACCTGATAATGAGGATGACGATTGGACATCTGGAGTCTCAGACTGGATTTAAGACAGCCGACTCCCTATTCCCATGCTGGTGATTTTTTCCTGCCTCCTGAGGTCTTAGTTTCCAGCTCAATTCCTGCCTTCTCAAGCTAAGTTTTCTCTGCTAATGTTCACATTTGATTTGGTTTTGTCTATTCAGTTTTTGTGTGGTCAGCCAGTCCCGGCTGGGGCTGTGCTGAATTTCCACTCTTGTTACTGTATGTGCCAGTTTGCTTTTTGTCTCTTATTAGATTGGCCTCTTTTTGCTCTGTTCTCAGAATATGCCAGAGTGCTGATATAGTGGGTGAAGTCTAGTGACTTCAGGGTTTTTTTTGCTATTAGAAGTGTTGGACATTTTTTGCAGGGTTTTATGGCGTGATTGCAGACAGTATCTTTCCTTTCCTGTCCTTTCTAGTTAGTATGGGCCCCATCGTTTGCTCAGCCTATTTTCCAACCTGTGTTTGTGCTTTCATCTTGTTTCACCATCAATACATGTGTGGGGGCTGTCTATTCCTTTGGGGTCTGCTCTGGGGCAGTTTAGATTTCCCTTTTCTTGCTTTAGGCTTATTTAGTCCTCCGGCTGTGATGAGGCATCTAGAATCATCGTAGGTACGCTCCACGGCTGCTGTTAGTTGTGTGGTTAGGATCAGGCTTCTGCAATCTGCGTAGTTACCAACCTTTCAGGTTTTCTGTGACTTAGCTTGGTTTTGTTTTCCTCCTCGGTGACCCAATCATAGCATTAACCTCAACTGTGGGTAAAATCTTGGAGGGTTTTCAAAGAGAAACTATTCTGGAGTATCTGAAGAAGAATAACCTCATGACTAGAGTTGAGCGATACCGTCCGATACTTCAAAGTATCGGATCAGAATGGATCGGCCAATCTTAAAAAAAAGTATCGGTATCGCCGATTCCGATACCGGAAGTACCATTCAAGTCTATGGGACTTCCGGTATCGGAATAAGAAAAACCCTGTTTTTGCCTTGTACAGCCTCTCTGGGGTCTGTACGGGCCTTTCGGGGGGCTGTGCCGGCCTGCCAGGGGGTCTGTGCAGGCTCCGATGGTCTGTGCCGGCCTGCCGGGGGGCTGTGCCGGCCTGCCGGTGGTCTGTGCAGGCTCCGGTGGGCTGTGCCGGCCTGCCGGGGGGCTGTGCCGGCCTGCCGGTGGTCTGTGCAGGCTCCGGTGGGTTGTGCCGGCCTGCCGGGGGGCTGTGCCGGCCTGCCGGTGGTCTGTGCAGGCTCCGGTGGTCTGTGCCGGCCTGCCGGGGGGCTGTGCCGGCCTGCCGGGGGGCTGTGCAGGCTTCGGGGGTCTGTGCAGGCATCGTCCGATGGGACTACAAGTCCCATCGGGCGATGCCTGCTACCATGACAGTGATTGACACATTAGCCAATGATGGGACAGTAGTAGTCCCATCATCCGGCTAATGTGTTGAATGTAAAAAAAAAAAAAAAAAAAAAAAAAAAAATTACATGCTACATACATGCTACATACATACAACATGCATACTACATACATGCTACATTCATACTACATACTACATACATGCTACATTCATGCTACATATATACTACATGCAACATACATACTACATATATACTACATGCATGCAACATGCATACTACATACACTCACTGGCCACTTTATTAGGTACACCATGCTAGTAACGGGTTGGACCCCCTTTTGCCTTCAGAACTGCCTCAATTCTTCGTGGCAGAGATTCAACAAGGTGCTGGAAGCATTCCTCAGAGATTTTGGACCATATTGACATGATGGCATCACACAGTTGGCGCAGATTTGTCGGCTGCACATCCCTGATGCGAATCTCCCGTTCCACCACATCCCAAAGATACTCTATTGGATTGAGATCTGGTGATTGAGGAGGCCATTTGAGTACAGTGAACTCATTGTCATGTTCAAGAAACCAATCTGAGATGATTCGAGCTTTATGACATGGCGCATTATCCTGCTGAAAGTAGCCATCAGATGCCTGTTCTTAGCTGAGAGGAGTGGTACCCAGTGTGGTCTTCTGCTGCTGTAGCCCATCTGCCTCAAAGTTCGACGCACTGTGCGTTCAGAGATGCTCTTCTGCCTACCTTGGTTGTAACGGGTGGCAATTTGAGTCACTGTTGCCTTTCTATCAGCTCGAACCAGTATGCCCATTCTCCTCTGACCTCTGGCATCAACAAGGCATTTCCGGCCACAGAACTGCCGCTCACTGGATTTTTTTTCTTTTTCGGACCATTCTCTGTAAACCCTAGAGATGGTTGTGCGTGAAAATCCCAGTAGATCAGCAGTTTCTGAAATACTCAGACCAGCCCTTCTGGCACCAACAATCATGCCACGTTCAAAGGCACTCAAATCACCTTTCTTCCCCATACTGATGCTCGGTTTGAACTCCAGGAGATTGTCTTGACCATGTCTACATGCCTAAATGCACTGAGTTGCCGCCATGTGATTGGCTGATTAGAAATTAAGTCTTAACACACAGTTGGACAGGTGTACCTAATAAAGTGGCCAGTGAGTGTATATACTACATGCTACATACATACTACATATATACTACATGCATGCTACATACATACTACATATATACTACATGCATGCTACATACATACTGCATGCTACATACATACTACATGCTACATACATACCACATATATACTACATACATACTACATGCATGCTACATGCTACATACATACCACATACATACTACATACATACTACATACATACTACATGCATGCTACATGCTACATACATGCCACATACATACTACATACATACTACATACATACTACATGCATGCTACATACATACTACATGCTACATACATACTACATATATACTACATGCATGCTACATACATACTACATGCTACATACATACTACATATATACTACATGCATGCTACATACATACTGCATGCATACTACATACATACTACATACATACCACATATATACTACATACATACTACATGCATGCTACATACATACTACATGCTACATACATACCACATATATACTACATACATACTACATACAATACATTCATACAATACATACATAGACATACAGTACATATAACATAGAGTAACATACTTACCAATACTTGTCACATTGTTCCCCGAAGCCATTGTCTTTTACGGAATAAATATTAACATAACAAACCACAAAAATACTCACCCACGATCCGAAGCAGTCCACGAGTGTGTCCCACGACGATCTTGGGTAGAGAACTGCAGCATCAGCTGATGGCTGCCGTTCTCTACGGGCTGCAGGAATCCAATGACGGAAGGTAGGTATCCTTCCGCACTGTATTCCTCCGCCACTTAAAAAAAAAAAAGTCCCTAGTCTCACTTTATGCCATTGCTGTGTGGGAATTTCCCACGCAGCAATGGCATAAAGTGAGACTAGGGACTTTTTTTTTTTTAAGTGGCGGAGGAATACAGTGCGGAAGGATACCTACCTTCCGTCATTGGATTCCTGCAGCCCGTAGAGAACGGCAGCCATCAGCTGATGCTGCAGTTCTCTACCCAAGATCGTCGTGGGACACACTCGTGGACTGCTTCAGATCGTGGGTGAGTATTTTTGTGGTTTGTTATGTTAATATTTATTCCGTAAAAGACAATGGCTTCGGGGAACAATGTGACAAGTATTGGTAAGTATGTTACTCTATGTTATATGTACTGTATGTCTATGTATGTATTGTATGAATGTATTGTATGTAGTATGTATGTAGTATATATGTGGTATGTATGTAGCATGTAGTATGTATGTAGTATGTATGTAGCATGCAGTATGTATGTAGCATGCATGTAGTATATATGTAGTATGTATGTAGCATGTAGCATGTATGTAGTATGTATGTGGTATGTATGTAGCATGTAGTATGTATGTAGCATGCATGTAGTATGTATGTAGTATGTATGTAGTATATATGTAGTATGTATGTAGCATGTAGTATGTATGTAGCATGCATGTAGTATGTATGTAGTATGTATGTGGTATGTATGTAGCATGCATGTAGTATGTATGTAGTATATATGTGGCATGTATGTAGTATGTATGTAGTATGTATGTAGTATGTATGTAGCATGCAGTATGTATGTAGCATGTATGTAGTATGTATGTAGTATATATGTAGTATGTATGTAGTATGTATGTAGCATGTAGTATGTATGTAGCATGCATGTAGTATATATGTAGTATGTATGTAGCATGTAGTATGTATGTAGCATGCATGTAGTATGTATGTAGTATGTATGTAGTATATATGTAGTATGTATGTAGCATGTAGTATATATGTAGTATGTATGTAGCATGCATGTAGTATGTATGTAGCATGCATGTAGTATGTATGTAGTATATATGTAGTATGTATGTAGCATGTAGTATGTATGTAGCATGTAGTATGTATGTAGCATGCATGTAGTATGTATGTAGCATGCATGTAGTATGTATGTAGTATGTATGTAGTATGTATGTAGCATGCATGTAGTATGTATGTAGTATATATGTGGTATGTATGTAGTATGTATGTAGTATGTATGTAGCATGCATGTAGTATGTATGTAGTATATATGTGGTATGTATGTAGTATGTATGTAGTATGTATGTAGCATGCAGTATGTATGTAGTATATATGTAGTATGTATGTAGCATGTAGTATGTATGTAGCATGTATGTAGTATATATGTAGTATGTATGTAGCATGCATGTAGTATGTATGTAGTATTTTTTTTTTTTTTAACATTTAACACATTAGCCGGATGATGGGACTACTACTGTCCTATCATTGGCTAATGTGTCAATCACTGTCATGGTAGCAGGCATCGCCAGATGGGACTTATAGTCTCATCGGACGATGCTTGCACAGGCCCCCGGACATCAGCACAGCCCCCCGGCAGGCCGGCACAGCCCCCCGGCAGGCCGGTACAGACCCCCACAGGGTGCACAGACCACCGGCAGGCCAGCACAGCCCCCCGGCAGGCCGGTACAGACCCCCACAGGGTGCACAGACCACCGGCAGGCCGGCACAGCCCCCCGGCAGGCCGGTACAGACCCCGGGCAGTCCACACAGCCCCCCAGCAGGCCGGCAGAGACCCCCGGAAGGCCCGAAATGACGGCGCATCATGATGCGCACACACCGCGCATCATGATGACATCAGGCTGTCAATCAACTTTGAACTTCCGATTCCGATGCCGACTTCCGATATTGAAAAAATATCGGAAGTCGGTATCGGAATTCCGATACAGCAAGTATCGGCCGATACCCGATACTTGCGGTATCGGAATGCTCAACACTACTCATGACCCAATATCAACATGGGTTTAAAAGGGACCGTTCCTGTCAGACTAATCTGATAAGCTTTTATGAAGAGGTAAGTTCCAGACTAGACCAAGGGAATGCAGTGGACATGGTGTACATGGACTTTTCAAAAGATTTTGATATGGTGCCACACAAAAGGTTGATGCATAAAATGAGAACAATGGGGATAGGGGAAAATATGTGTAGGTGGGTTAAGAGCTGGCTCAGGAATAGGAAACAAAGGGTGTTTATTAATGGAGCACACGGTTAGCAGTGGGGTACCACAGGGGTCAGTTTTGGGCCCGCTTCTTTTTAACATATTTATTAATGACCTTGTAGGGGGCATAGAGAGTAGAATTTCAATATTTGCAGATGACACTAAACTCCGCAGGGTAATCAATACAGATGAGGACAATTTTATATTACAGGAGGATTTATGTAAACTAGAAGCTTGGGCTGATAAATGGCAAATGAGCTTTAATGGGAATAAATGTAAGGTTATGCACTTGGGTAGAGCAAACAAGATGTATAATTATGTGCTTAATTGTAAAACACTGGGCAAAACTGTTGATCCAGGGAGCTAGTCTGATTGCCGTATGTGGAGTCAGGATAGATTTTTTCCCCAATGTGAAGCTTACTGTTTGCCACATGGGGTTTTTTTTGCCTTCCTCTGGATCAACATGTTAGGACAGGATATGGGTTGAACTAGATGGGCTTAAAGTCTCCCTTCAACCTTAATAACTATGTTACTATGTTACTAAGTACAGAGTAAAGTTTTTTATTTAATAAAGCAAAAATAATGTAACATCAGCAGAAGGATATATTACATTATTTTTACGTTATTAGTTTAGCAAGGAACTGTAATCTGTGCTCAGCATATAACTAAATAGGCAATCTAGTATGAACATAGGAGATGGACATAGTATTTAAAGCAATTCCAGGCTGAAGTCATTTATATTATGCAGGAGATCTGAACTTAGAAATGACGAAATGGCTTTCAGCTATTGAAACAAAACTGCAAAATCCCACTTAAATAACAATCATTTCTCATGAAAAGAATTTCTTAAATTACACAATAGGTTATAGCAAGTGAATACACTAGCAATTTAAATCCATAACCCGGGATTTTGATGTAATTCCTGCTTGCAATTCATGTTGTCCCAGGTGTACAGCACTGTAATCACATCTTAAAGTCTACTTTCATCCCGAGGTTCAGGAGCAATCCATATTATTGGTCTTGATTAATTGAAGATCAACAATAAAATTGTTTGCTGCAGCTGGAGAATTGCCCCAGATCCCCATATGTATTTTACAATAATGCTTTATTACTTTGTATTCTTTATAAAATGCCTAAAGAAACTAAGGAAACCTTTGTTGAAAAATAAGTGAAAATGTCTAAAAAAAAAATGTGCATGCCTGACTTCAATATTCTGGAACAGAAGTTTATGCATCTATGTAATATTATCAATGTGCAATAAATAATGTAAAATATTATAAAGAAGCAAAAAGTCTAAGAGATTATAACAGTTTGAGCTTTTAATGGCTGGATCATACGTATAAATCATACATATATCTTCAATTTGTATTGGAGTTTTTCATTTAGTTTATCATCTCCGACACAAAACTTTAAAGAGAAAATGGACAAGAATATAGAACCAGATGTATTCCAGGGAAATGTGTCGTTTCTTTAAGGATTTATTCTCATATTAAATATTTAGTGCATAAAAATAGATTGTATGTAGCCTGACAGTAATACTGCTTACTTTAGGGGCCCTGGTGAGTCGCTTCTTAAGCCATAGCTATCTTTCATCTGGTGCCCTCCAAGCACAAATTCCAGATCCAGACCAAGCAGAACCACAAAATCATTTTGAAGAGCAGTTATCATTAGAAAATGACTAGTGATGAGCGAGTATGGTCGTTGCTCAGGTTTTCCCGAGCATGTTCGGGTGATCTCCGAGTATTTTGGCGTGCTCGGAGATTTAGTTTCTGTCGCCATAGCTGCATTATTTGCAGCTACTTGACAGCCTGAATACATGTGAGGAATGTCTGTTTGTTAGGAAATCCCCACATGTATTCAGGCTGTCTAGCAGCCATAAATCATGCAGCTACGGCACCAGAAACTAAATCTCCGAACATGCCCAAACTACTCGGAGGACACCTGAGCATGCTCGGGAAATCTCCAGTAACAAGCATACTCGCTCATCACTAAAAATGACCATTTGTTTACACCGGCTTTTGAATTGCATGAAATAAAAAAATTAAATATTATTTTTTTCACATCACAATTTTTATGAAAAAAAAAAAAATGTAATTAGTAATCTTGTATTAGTAACAGTGGACTCTGGAGCTTTTTAGACTCCAGCACTTACATTAACTGGTAACACCTCTATACACAGCTGATAATACATAATTCTCCAACCAGGATAGGTGACGTCACAGTTGACCTTACTCCCACTCTGTTCACAGTGACCTAAGTCATTAGGTGCTTCTATACAATAACAGGAACGAAGTCTGTTCAATGTAGCTAATGTACATTTGTATTTTGCTGAAATTACAGCCTACTGAAACTCCAAAAGCCACAGTCTAAGCTTGCTCGTCATACCCAGAATGTAATCCTACCCTAAATTGTAAACGGCCTCTGACGCTGGAAAGTTCCACAAACTAGTGCTGCCCAGCTTAGCTTAACCCATTCTGTCCTGGCAACCTTAAAGCCGACCAAAGCAGCTTCCAGCAATACTACGCGATTTATAGGAGCTTATAATCTAAATTTAAAAAGCAGAAATGGAGAACGCCTTTCATCTTAGCGCTATATAAAAATAAAGATTATTATTATCTTGCAATGGCCTACATGCAATGTCTTTATATTGACGCTCAACACTCTAGTTCTGGTGGGTACAAGCTATGTTTGTACCATTTGTGGAGAGTTGTTTAATGATCCAACTACTTAAGACTTGTATAATTGTCAATATGCTTCCAAGGCAATTGCCTCTGTGTAAACTACAAGACATTACTTTGCAAGTATGTTTTACCAACTCTGGGTCACACTTGAAATTTATACTATGGCTGAACAGCCTACCAGAATGAAAATCCTTTAATTTCTAAGACTGCTGTCCCGGAAAATTAAAGTGGTATTCTGATACCTAAAATGTTCTGCATAAATATTTATTTTTACACTCCCAGAACTTTGACATTTAGCTTTAATATAAAATACCCCACAGAGCAAAAATTTAATGTTATTTTTGCTTCACTTCATGTGATGTTTTGTCTGAGAGAATTCTCAAATGAAGTGTCATCAGGAGGCTGGGGCTGCACTCACTTCACCACAGCATCTATCACCCGGCCTGGAGTAGGAAATCATCAAGGGGCAGCACTGCAGTCACTTACCACAGTTTATTTTACTCCGCCCTCTGTAGATGTCCTGAATCCATGTTGCTGATAGAAGAAATGAGAGAAGTGACTGAGGTGCTTGTACTTTTCTTCTGTCCCCCCTGGCCACAGCTTCTAAATGTGAAAGGAGATGTCAACAGAGAGGTGAGATAGAAGCATGGTGAGTGATATTTGCACCGACCCCAACTTCTATCACCACCCTCAAAGGAATCGTCATTCAGGAGTGATGCTGATTTCACTCACCTTATTTCTACCAATGCCCCTTGATTGTCTCATTTCACAGTAAGAAGCAAAAGCCAGCAGCAACAGAAGTAGAGTGCCAGTACCTTGGTCACTTCTCCCACAGCTTCTAGCAGCATCATCCATTCAGGACATCTACAGAAGGAGGCATCAAAATACTATGGAGACTGCATCACCAACCCTTGATGTTTTCCTGTTATAGGCAGGTTGATAGATGCTCTGCTAAACTCAATGAAGTCCTAGACTCCTTACAATGCCTTATTTGAGACTTCCCTGAAAGGAAATGACACAAACAGTGAAGTAAAAATCACATTTAGGGAGTACCAGTGTAAGGAAAAGTATAGGGTATGTGGTGTAGTGACCCCTGTGTCCGCTAGAGGGCGCTGTGTGGGTGTCCCAGGATGGGTGTACAGGAACATTCAGTGTGGTAACAAGAGCAGGGTCCTAAATGACCATTATGTGTCTCAAGGTGGGTGGCCTTGGGATGCAGGCTCGAGTATTGATCAGCAGAGGTACTGCTGATATTTCTGTTACAGTGTGTCAGGGAATCCTGTGTGTGTCTGTGTGCAATAGAACCTTTAGTGAGGTCATAGCCATGTGATCACCTGTGGGTGTGGTTACAGGGCTATGTAATTGATGTACAGAGTTGTATTGAAACCTGAAGAAGAGGTGCGGTTTGTCACCTCGAAACGCGTAGTTTCTGTAGTACATATAATAAAAAACTTGAAAGATTTATATGGATTTCTGAAGAATTCTTATCACTAAAGCAGCGCGGATGCTCAGAAGTGCTTTTCTTGGATCCTCAACTCAGAAGCATGTGTGGCAGTGCTGGCAGTTCTGAGCCAGGAGAGCAGACGGTCTGACAACCGTGAGTAATACTGACCGAGGTCAGAGAAAGTGACTGTATGAATATTGGTGGGATACCTCTGAGGAGAAGAGGCATCCGAGAACCTGTGTGGCCGACAAAGGCAACGGACTGGTGTTCGTGTGGAACTGACCTGGTTCAGTGAGCAAGGTCCTGGAGGGTCAGTGTTGGGGAGGTTCTGGGAGAGGAATTGGATCCCTGGAAAACATGATATGACCTTGAACCTGGTGAGGTGTGTATTGGGCAGTCTCAGGCGGAGACGGTGCTTGCTGTGGCTCAGTGGGGTCACGAAGGTCTCGCAGCACAGGGACCTGGGGTTTTCTTTTTGGGATCTGCGCTGGGAGCATTGGTAGCAGACGCTGTCTGTCTACACCATCCTGCTGCAGCTTTATTGAGTGTAACTAAGCGGATACAGTAGTTGTGGCTTTACACAACTATTAAGGGTAGGTACCCTGTATTATTTCTTTGTACCCATTATACCTGCACTGGTAAGGCCCTATGGGCGCGCTTTTGTGGTTTTTTTATCTTTGAGGGTGACAAGCGGCTTCCGGTAACCTGGCGGTGTTACAATGGGGACAAGCGGCTTCCGGTGGACTGGCAGGTCCACGAAGACGGAGCAGCAGGAGCTGCAGTGACACCAGCCACTGTGTGTGTGAACAGCAGCCGGAGGTGCCGGTGGTTTGTGAAAGCAGGAGCTGTTGCAGTGCCAGAAGGAACTGGTGTGGTGTTGTGCTTAAAGGGCCAGTACCAGCCTGAAGGAAAAAACTGTACTGTGTGAACTGTGGCATAAGAAGTTCTGCAGAACGGTCATGGGGAAATCCTGAAAGGGGGTGGAGTCCCAAAAGGGGGCGGTGACCCAAATTGGGGTGGTAGCCCCAAAAGGGGTGGAGTCCCAAATTGGGGTGGTAACCCAAAAAGGGGTGGAATCTCAGAAGGAGGAGGTGACCCAAATTGGGGTGGTGGTCCAGAAAGGGGCAGAGTATGAAGAAATGGCAGCACTGGTTGGCTTAGTGGGTATGTCTGGGAAACCGCAGTGTTCATGTATGTCATTTCCAGAATGTGGGATATTCTTTCCGAGTGATGACTGGCCGCAAGTGTGTACTGTGATGCTGCACCGGGAAGGAATCTCGGGACGGTTGGACTCCAAGAGTCAGGTGACTCTGGTAGGAATTCCTCTCACTTTCTGTCTGACTGAGAAAATGGCTCAGGTTCGCTGTAAACATGGAGTCACGGTGAACTATGTGCTAGACAGAGTGGTGTTTGAGGGGCTTGGAGGCAGTGAGGGCCAAGGGGGGCAGTATACCATCAGACTTAGTGTAAGCCTTGGAGTGGGGCCGGGACTTTGTCAGGTTTGATGATATAGGCCAGGAGGGTGGAGACGTTCCTACTGCTGGGCTAACCAATATGAAGAAGGTGACGGCTCCTGACGTGGAAGGGTCAGAGGTGGAAGTGACCGGGAAAAGGGTTACGTCAGCCCCACGGACGGACCAGACAGCTCGTGACAAAACTGACACTGACATTGTGGATAAGACGGCTGAAGTAGTTGCACGGTTAATGGGTAGCTGGAAGGAGTACTCGGCAGGTCGGGGTGACTCAGACTCTGGGGGTGACTGTGGCTCTAAGGGAGACAGGGAGCACAAACTAGAGGAGCTAGAGAAAGAAGTCTCTGAGCTCAAAGGTCACATGGTAATGTGGCAAGGACTGAATCAGGCCCTCAGAGAAGAGGTGGATGAACATGTCAAACGAGAAAGCGTGCTGAGACAAACGGCCGAGCACAGGGTCAAGGAGCTCGAGAAAGAAGTCTTGGAGCTCAGAGGTCACCTGTCCACATGGCAAAGTGTGAACAAGAACCTCAAGGAAGAGATGGAGGAACTCAGAGGAGTAGATAACAGTCTTCTGCGGGAGAAATTGGACGAAGACTTACCGCGGGTGAGCGCGAGTGAGAATAAGACAGAACTGCCAGTAGCCATCTTAGAAAAGGGTCCTGAAGACTGTAAATCTCAGGAAGATGGTGAGCCAAGAGCTGCACAAGACAGTCACCCGGTCTTGGCAGATACCTTGAGGGAAATGTCTGTGGGGAACCCAGAGCCATCTGTCCAGGATGAGAGCAAGTCCATGGCCTTCAAGTGCGTGATGGAGGTACCCAAAGATGTGCGAGAAGCATGTGCCAGCGAAGGTGTGCATGAGACCTTTAAAAAGGCAGTAAAGGCCTATAGTGTGAGCTGTGCACCAGAAACAAACCAGTTGGTGATACTGGCAGAAACGGAAGACACAGAGAGAAGGGTGGCTGTCCTGAAGGAGATGCACCTACAATGTCTCCGCACTAAACAGATGCTCGTGAAGCGTAATAGGAAAGCCGCTCGACGTCTGGAGCTTGCAAGGGAAGCTCAAAGTCGGCTGGGTTTGGTGGAAGATATAATTCCGGTACCCAGAAATCTGGTGGGGAAAGTCGTTGGCAGACTTGGAAAGGTGGTGCAGGAGATGGTGAATCGATCCAGTGTGAAGAGAGTGAGGATCCCACCTGCTGGTGAAATCCAAGTCGCTGTTGAAGATGACATGGTTCCTGTCATTGTGGTTGGTTCGGTGGAAAGCATTGGGAAGCTTTGCATGCTCCTGGAATATCGGGTAGCGTACCTGAAGGAGATTGAGCAGCTAAGACAGGATCGAATGCAGGTGAATAAGCAGATACAGAATGTCAGGTGGCATCCACCTCCAACCCAAGGTGTAAGGACCTGAAGGGATTCTCCAAGGAATGAAAGGACAGGTAGTCGAAGGCAAAAACGCCGAGAGTCCGCAAGTGGCCGTTCTAATCTTAGTGACATAGGCACGAGACCCAGTGGTGGACATAGCGACAGAGGGTCAGACTCAGACCAGCCAGTTAGCCCAACTGGACGTGGGACTCATGACCGTACGAACTGGGAGAACCGGCCAGTGAGAGAAAAGTCGGGTGATGGAGCGCACTGCAGACAGGTGGAGACTAAAGAGTGTCTGGTCACACTGACGGACGTTGACGGGAAGGCCAAAGCCCAAGGCCGAGATACTGACCACTGGGGGTGGGGGAGGCCTAACGTAAATATGATGCAGTATGACTACAGAAACAGACGGAGATGGTCCTCTCGACTTGTAGGACAGGGTGACATGGGTGCCCGGTCTCAAGATCCCTGGGTGATGTCATGTGTTCAACCCCACAAGTTTGAACAGAGGGGGGGAGGTATGTGGTGTAGTGACCACTGTGTCCGCTAGGGGGCACTGTGTGGGTGTCCCAGGATGGGTGTACAGGCACATTCAGTGTGGTAACAGGAGCAGGGTCCTAAATGACCATTATGTGTCTCAAGGTGGGTGGTCTTGGGATGCAGGCTCGAGTATTGATCAGCAGAGGTACTGCTGATATTTCTGTTACAGTGTGTCAGGGAAGCCTGTGTGTGTCTGTGTGCAATAGAACCTTTAGTGAGGTCATAGCCATGTGATCACCTGTGGGTGTGGTTACAGGGCTATGTAATTGAGGTGTTTAGCACATGTGAGGGAGTGAGAGGGAGTCTGTCAGAGTGTGGACAGACTTCCATGTGTCCAGCTGGGGCACTACAGAAAGTGGTCTGGGGTCCAAGGAAAGACAAGCCTTCCTGTGTCTGCGGCTGCAGATAGAGCGCTGCCCTGGGCATTGCCCTGGTGTGCACAGGACCAGAGGGAATACAGCCCAGCTAAGGACTGTTTATGTGCTGTCTATGGTTTATGAAGCAATAAACCCTGTGAACTTTTAAAGGAACGTGCCTCATGTTTGTCTCCCGCTGCACCTAAGCGATTCGAAACCCCTACAGGAATTTTATAATAAAGCTAAATATAAGTGTTTAGAGTGTAGAAATAGATGTTAATAAAGGAGACGTTCGGACCATCTCTTTACCTCCTTTCCGACATTGGACATATCCATATGTTATAGTCATTTGGTACTTACTGACCTTTGATGTATAGATGGCGATCTCCCGTGCACAGGGTCTGTGCGTGAGCGATCGCCAACAGGTATCAGCTGATTCTTTATGTGCAGACTACAAAAAATAAAAAGCCCCATGGTAGATCAAAGTTAAAAAAATTTTCAAAAAAGTGAAAAAAGTAAAAAAAAAAATTGTAAAAATATTTTTTTTTAAAAATCACAAAATAATAAAAAAACTATATATATATTTTATATATATATATATATATATATATATATATTGTACCCATAAATATTTTTTTTTTAAAAAAGTACACGGCTGGTATCTCTGTGTCCGATACGACCCGAACTATCAAAACTGTCCCACTAGTTAACCCCTTTAGTGAACACCGAAAAAAAAAAAAATAGGCAAAAAACTGTGCATTATCTTCATACCACTGAAAAAAAAGTGGAATAAAACGTTATTAAAAAAATGAATATAAATAAAAATCGTATTGCTGAAAACATCATTTTGCTTTGCAAGAAACAAGCTCCATCAGCGGAAAAATAAAAAAGTTATAGCTTTCAGAATAAAGCGATGCAAAAATAATTATTTTTCATCTGAAATATTTTTTATTGCCTAAAAGTGCCAAAACATGTCCAGCAAAAAATCAAGCCCTCACATGACTGTGTTGGTCAAAATATGGAAAAATTAGAGCTCTCAAAATATGGCGATGAAAAAATGGTTTTTCAGTTTTTGCAATCTTTATTGTGTGACAGTGTGAGCACTTACACCAAGATGCCGGTGTAAATATCTGCAATATGTAATTCAGACAGACCTTCTGGCTGAAGATTACCTATAATGCGGCACTGTGGACGCCGTCTGACCTGTGATCCAGCAATGTCCACTTTTTTAGGCATGCATAACAGCATGGTCCGCCACAGTTTTGTGCACTTCTGAAAAAAGGTCACCGCTGAACAGAGGCCAGACGAAGTCCAGAGTAAATCTGCTGCCTCATTATAGTGAATGGATTCCTCAGGGGTTTCATTGGAATCAGGTCACTCGGATGTTTAGACGGAAACCCAAAAGTAAGTGCTCAGTGTAGAGCGCCGGATAACTGTGATCCCAAACTTATGTAAAATGTTCCCAAGAAAATATTTAGCTCAAGCCACAAAAAAAGCAAGTCTGCACTCAGATCTATCATCTGTCTTTTCCAAAATTTTTTATTGTTTAAAACATTAAACAGAAGGGAGGGGGAGGAGGAAAGAGATAATAGGGAATTAGGGAACAAGTATCAGTTGACAAGGGATGCAACCCTTGAGTCGAAAACAAAGTCAACATTATAATCTGAAATATAATACAAGGGTATTAACTAAGGCAATGCAGAATAAACCGCATAAAGAGAGAAACAGTATTACAAAAATACACAATAGCAAGTCTGTATAGCAATATAGAGTTTAGATTGTGTAAGGATGAAGTAATAGCGATATTGCAATATAACACTGATATGTCTTTGGAGAGAAATCATCTGTCAATGGAAATAAAGGGTGTAAAATATAGCGTGGCACTACTCATTATCTCCTTATCAAAATATTTAAAGCAGTCGGACTGATGAAGTCCATGTAGGCTGAAACATTTTGCAGACTGCAAAAATAAAATAAAATTCTTTTCCATTTCATGAAAGCCATAAGTTGACTGCCAAGTTATTATATAATGGAAATAAAGGGGGCTTCCATGTTACCGGCAGCAAAATGGCTCATGGTCCCCTCAAAAGAAATTCAGCAAATCGAAATGACCCCCCCTTCTGATCCCCACAGTGTGCCTAAACCTCATTTAGCATCCACATGTTTGGCATTTCTGTAACAATGAGAGCCCACCTAATTAATGGGTGTGTGTCTCCAGAAGCATAAGATAGTCATAAAGTACTGGTTACTGCAACATACTGAAAACTACAACATACTTGTCACTACAGCAGCAGTTAGCAATTTTTGATCAGCAACATCCACTGCTGCTTGTTTCTGGAAAACACCCATGGAGTGGAAATCATCACTACACCTGTAGATAAATTCGCAAGGAGGTATAATTTCTAAAATGGGGTAATTTGAGGATGAATTCTTCTCTAGCACTTAGCTGCTCTGTATAACTATTGCAAACTATTCTAAGAAAATCTGCGCTCCAGGAGGAAAATAACGGTCCATTCCTCCAGAGTGTCACTGTTTGGCTAAGCAGTGCAGCACAGCCACATATGGAGTATTTCTACATTCAACAGAAATTGTGGGACAAATTTTGTTTCCATTTTTACTCATTTCCCAGTGTGAAAATATAAACTCTGGGGCTAAAACAACATTTTTGTTTTAAACATGTAATTATTTTGTTCTTCACTGTCCAATGGAATGGTATAACATTCTGTGACCCACCCATGGTGTCAATATGATCACTGTACAAAATGATGTCCATTATGGGGGGTTCTGCTGTTCTGCCGTCGCCGGGTATCTACCAGCGTGACATGTCACCCTCAATCAACATACTCCGAAGACATTTCACAATAATTTTTTTGCTACATTTTCTCCTGTCACCCTTGTCAAAATTAAAAAATGGGGCTAAAATAACATTTTTGTGGGAAAATATTAGATTTTTGTTATTTTTAAGACTCTACATTATAAACTTCTGTGAAGCACCTTGGAGTTCAAAGTGCTCCATCAAAATCTGCAATCCAAAGCATCAGGCTGGTTTCACATTTGCGTTTTTTTCGCGGTATTTTAGCGCTAAATAGCGCATGCGTTTTTTTTTCCTATACTTTGCATGGGATGCGCTTATGTGCGCATACACATGCGTTTGTACGCGTTTTTCCGCGCATGCATTTTTTTGCGGTATGCGCTCGGGCGCACAAAATGCAACCTGTTGCATTTTTTGTGCATCCGACTTGCCTCAAAAAAACGCATGCGCGCGCAATGCGTTTTTTTACAGCAAGAAACCCATTATAAGTCTATGGTGAGCATATGTGCGCATTGGCATGCTTATGTATGCGTTTTTTTTGCACATGCGTTTTTTTTTTTACCATTAGTTTAGACAATGGAATTTAGGGGTTTGGGTTAGAGTTAGGGTTAGTTAAGGGGGTTTAGGGTTAGGATTAGGGTTAGTGTTAGGGTCAGGGTCAGGGTTAGGGTTAGGATCAGGGTATGGTTTGGTTAAGGGTTAGGGTCAGGGTCAGGGTTAGGGTTAGGGTCAGGGTATGGTTTGGTTAAGGGTTAGGGTTAGGGTTAGGGTTAGGGTATGGTTTGGTTAAGGGTTAGGGTCAGGGTCAGGGTCAAGGTTAGGGTTAGGATCAGGGTATGGTTTGGTTAAGGGTTAGGGTTAGGGTAAGGGTTAGGGTTAGGGTCAGGGTTAGGGTTAGGGTATGGTTAGGGTATGGTTTGGTTAAGGGTTAGGGTTAGTGTCAGGGTTAGGGTTAGGGTCAGGGTTAGGGTTAGGGTATGGTTAGGGTATGGTTTGGTTAAGGGTTAGGGTTAGGGTCAGGGTTAGGGTTAGGGTTAGGGTTAGGGTCAGGGTTAGGGTTAGGGTCAGGGTTAGGGTCAGGGTTAGGGTTAGGGTCAGGGTTAGGGTCAGGGTCAAGGTCAGGGTTAGGGTTAGGGTTAGGGTCAAGGTTAGGGTTAGGGTTAGGGTTAGTAAAGTCATGGTTTGGGTTAGTGTGAGGGCCACCTAATGTTTGGAAAAACCGCAAACGCGGTAAAAACGCACTAAAAACGCATACAAACGCATAAAAACGCTGCGTTTTTTCATGCATGCTCATAAAAATGCTTGAAAAAAACGCAGCAGTTGTATGCTTTTGTATGCGTTTTTTCAATGCGTTTTTTTGCGGGAAAAACGCGCTGCAAATAAAAGCAAGTGTGAAACTAGCCTCACTTGTTAATTTCTGAGCTCTGACATAGGCCCAAACAGTAGCTTTTCACCACATATGTGATATCTGAGTACTCAGGAGAAATTGCACAACAAATGCTGTGGTCCATTTTCTCCTGTTACCTTGTGAAAATAGACTAAAATAATTTTTTTGTGGGAAAAATGTGATTTTTTTATTTTCACAGCACTATGTTATAAACCTCTGTGAAGCACGTGTGACTTCAAGGTGTTCAACACATATCAAGATAAGTTCCTTGATGGGCCTAGTTTCCAAAATGTTGTCTGGGGGGATTCCACATTTTAGGCACATCAGGGACTCTCCAAACGTGACATGACATCCGCTAATTATTCCAGTAATTTTTGCATTCAAAAAGTCAACTTGTGCTCCTTCCCTTCCGAGCCCTGCCATGAGCCCAATCAGTGGTTTTACCCCACATATGGGGTATAGGCATGCTTAGGAGAAATTGATTAACAAATATTGGAATCTATTTTTTTCTGTTACTCTTGTGAAAATAAAAAAGTGTGGGTCTAAATTAAAACTTGTGTGAAAAAAAGTTAAATGTTCATTGTTTCCTCCCAAATTCTAAAAATTCCTGAGAAGCAACTCTAGAGTTAATAAATTTCTTGAATATGATTTTGAAAACCTTGAAGAGTGCAGTTTTTAGAATGGTATTACTATTAGGTATTTTCTGTCATATAAATTCCTCATAGTCACTTCAAATGTGATGTGGTCCCTAAAAAAATGATTTTGGAAATTTTGTTGAAAAAAATAGAAACCATTGGTCAACTTTTAACCATTATAACTTCCTAACAAAAAAATATGCTTCAAAAATTGAGCTGATGTAAAGTAGGCAGGTGATAAATGTTATGTATTAAATATTTTGCGTGACATAATGCTCTGATTTAAGGGCATAAAAACTAAAAGTTTAAAAATTGCAAAACTTTTTAAATTTTGGACCAAATTTCTGTTTTTTTCGCTTTCGTCATATCAAAGATATTTTACCAGAAATTTCAAGTAAAATAAGTCCTGAAAAAATATTTTCAGAATCAGTGGGATCAGTTGAAGCGTTCCAGAGTTGTTACCACATAAAGTGACACTGGTCAGAATGGTAAAATTTGGCTTGGTCATGAAGGTGAAAACAGGCTTGAATGCTGAATAAAAGATAAAAAATTAGGGTCTGCCACAGTGATCAAAATGAACCAACAGGAAAAATTTCCTATTGTTGCCAAGTGCTGGCAGATCTCCCTAAGGTACCGGGAGAGAGTCGGGGGGACCGCATTTCTCTCTCCTCTGATGTGTGATCACATCAGCAGAGTGAGAAACTAAATGGGAAGTCGGACTTTTTTAATTTTGCAGTCGCTGTTATTCTGTTAATAAACGCAATTGCAACACTGGGGTCTATAAAAACCAATCTGAATCAGGTTCTCTGGGGTCTCAGCTAAGGCCTCTTTCACACTTCAGTGAACAGATGCAACGGACAGCAATCCGTCACAATCCGCCATTAATGTAAGTCAATGGGGAAAAAAACGGATCCTCAAAAGAAAATTGAGGATCCGTTTTTTTCAAAACCTGGCGGATTGTGACTGATTGTAAAAAACGGAAGTGTGAAAGAGGCCTAAGACTCCGGAGAAATTCCGATGCTTGGGGTCGCTATGCACTTATTTCTCAGTGCCATTAAAAAGCAGCGCTGAGGCATAAGTACCCTTAATTGCCGCCGTTAAAAGGCGTATGGGCGGTCGTTAAGGGGTTAAGTGAGAATAATAAGCAAACAATTCAAAATCTACAAAAATACATTTCTGACGTTTTCAACAAAATATCATTGACCAATATAGCCACCCTTTTTTTAAATAAGTCATAAGCCTTCCATTCATGGAATATTCTGTTTCTTAACTGGTTTTTGATCAACTTTTTGGACAGCACAACCACATCATCCCTGACATTGTTCAGAGAGGTGTGCTGTTTTCCTCCACTGCAAACCACCCACTTCTGGAAGGTCCACAATTTCTCAATATGATTTAGAGATTTATGTCATATGAGGAAGAGGGCCATGTCATTATTCCTTCATCTGTAAGGCTTTCACTGACTAGCCTAGGAGTGGAGTACTTTGATGCATGTGATGGACCATTGTCCTGCATAAAAATCATGGTTTTCTTAAAAGATGTAGACTAGAGTTGAGCGACTTTTGTTTTTTTATGGTCGAGTTTCGTTTCGGCCGATCTTGCTCGACCCGACTTTTGGAAAAGTCGGGTCGAGCAAGATCGGCCGATTATAGGGAAAAGTCGGGGTCATCCCGAAACACGAAACCCAATGTAAGTCAATGGGGAATAAAAGTCGGCAGTGAGATGAGGACAGGAAACACACCTACAGTGCTCATTTGAATGCCAAAAGCATCAATTCTTCTTACTTAAGCTGGTCAACCTTAATTAACTTCATATAACAAGTTACGCACTGAAAAATGGGGGTTATTTGGCTAAAGTTGTGGGGGGGGTAGGGCTGGCTCCAGGTTTTCATGTGCCCTGGGCGAAAGAGCGCCCCTTTAACACATACCACAACTCATCATGCTCCGATACGGCAGAGAAATAGCGGTATAGTACAATGAAAAATACTACACTTTTTACATCTCATGACGAGGCCCATCTATTTCTCCATACAGAATCATTGGTCCCATATAATGTTTGAAACAGTATATGATGCGCTCCACATAATGCTACAGTATATGTTGGTCCCCATGGATGAAGCTCCACTGTTTTATGGGCCCAAATAATGCTCCAAACATAATGGGCCCCATTTCTAATGCTCTAGTGTATAATGGGCCCTGTAAATGCTGCTCCAGTGTCTGATGTCCACCTTTGGAATGTTCCAGTGTATGGTGGGCCCCATCTATCATTCTCCAGAGTATAGTGCTCCCCAAAAATTGCTGTCCCAACATTGAAAACAATCAAATAAGTCTCCTCGCTAGGGAATCCCTGTACTAGTCTGGACTCCTCGTCGTCCCCATCTTCCATCTCACTGCACAGTATTTCAACCTTGCAAGTGCTGTGATCCTGAGCAAGCAGGGGGGGCCCAATCGTTGGCGACGGCACTGGCACAGGGCCCATGATAGTACGGTGGTGTGTCTGATGGCGGGTGGGCCGAACCTGCACTTTCATCTGCAGCTTCCTCTTTGTCACCGTGTAAGATGGAACTGTATATGGGAAGGGTAACCTGAGTTTCATCAGGGTCAGATTCAGGCCGTGTAGCGTGCGAGGGGAATGTAGTGGTCTGGGTCAATGTACCAGCAGATTCATCGAGCAGTGGCTGGGCATCAGTGCACTTGTGTCACCCCCAGGAGTACGGTCGCCACAGTGGCATTACCTTCCTCCTAGGGAGTGTGATGTCATGCTTGGGAGCAACGAAGGATCTCTCTAGCAGGTTAACTGATTGGGCGGCATCATTCCCACGAGTCATGACCCTCCAAACAGCGTTCATGAAGGCAAAGTGTTTGTTTTACGTGGGCAGTATGGTTGCAAAGCTGAACCTTAAAGGAATGTCCAGAAGGGCACCACCAGGAGTGGAGCCTATGGCGTAATTTGACTCAACACGGGCAACCTCAACCATGCCAGCTACAGAACAGATGCACACATTGCAAGCTTAATTCCGTTAACGAACGAAACTCCGTCATGCCCCGCGGTCCGAGTCCGGCTTACTAGAGGGACACGTGAGGCTCTGGCACATGAGATTGGCCAATAACTGGTGTGTCATGCCCTTACATGTCCGTGGCTGCATGTGCGCTACACTGAAAAGGCCAGCGTTTGTCGCTTACAGGTGCAGATAACCCGCTGACCAACGTTAGTGATGGGGATCACTGATTACAATTATTACCCTCGAACGATGATTTCCCAGTAAGTGCAGGTCAACCGCAGTTCCGGAATTAGGCCTAACCGACATTCCTGAAAAAATGAAAAACTTACGTGTGCACACCACAGGTGCTGTAGCTTGCTTAACAGCTTGCCAGCCGTTCTCAGGCCCAGTATGGATTACACGTGATTGCACAAAGGTGAGAAAGGGTACCGTATCCCCGGATAACATGTATGGATAGCGTACACATTCAAAAGATATGTCTATACATCAGGAGGCAGGCTCAGACGGTGTTAGGCCCAGTATGGCTTGCACGTGATTGCACAAAGGTGAGAAAGGGTACCGTATCCCCGGATAACATGTATGGATAGCGTACACATTCAAAAGATATGTCTATACATCAGGAGGCAGGCTCAGACGGTGTTAGGCCCAGTATGGCTTGCAAGTGATTGCACAAAGGTGAGAAAGGGTACCGTATCCCCGGATAACATGTATGGATAGCGTACACATTCAAAATATATGTCTATACATCAGGAGGCAGGCTCAGACGGTGTGAGGCCCAGTATGGCTTGCACGTGATTGCACAAAGGTGAGAAAGGGTACCGTATCCCCGGATAACATGTATGGATAGCGTACACATTCAAAAGATATGTCTATACATCAGGAGGCAGGCTCAGACTGTGTCAGGCACAGTATGGATTTGACGGCCCAGACTACACAGCGGAGGAACAGGGATAGGTAAAGATTGCAAATGCTGGGGCCCTGCCCAAGCAAGGGGGGCCCACTTGTGGGCGTCGGTACTGGCACTGGGCCCCTCATAGTACGGCGGTGTGTCTGACGGCGGGTGTGCACCACCACCGTCAGAGACACTTGATTGCAGTATGAGGGACCCTGTGCCAGTGCCTGCGCCCAAGAGTCGGCCTACCCACCTGTCCAGGGCAACGGCACTCGCACGGTGTCGTGCGCTAGGTGGTGACCCCGGCCATGGGGGGGGGAGGCTGCACAGTTAGGGAGTTTTAGAAAGTGGCATATGTTGATGTTGGACATTCAGCTGATGCAAAAGGTGAAATAGGTCAAGTCCCAGGAAGAGGTGGACCAAAGCAAGCCATTTTTGTCACCCTATGTGTCATCAGGGGAAGGTGGGACAAAATCCTTGGAAACCCATGCATGGTTCATTTTAATGAAGGTTAGATCATCCACATTTTGGGTTGACAGACGGGTCCTTTTTTCTGTCAGGATTGATCCAGCTGCACTGAAGACTCTTTCCGATAGCACACTTGCAGCTGGGCAAGCGAGCTCTTGTAAGGCATATTGTGCCAATTCAGGCCAGGTGTCCAGTTTAGCGGCCCAATAGTCAAAGGGGAATGACCTGTGTGGGAGAACATCGATATGGGAGGAAAAGTAGTTTGTAATCATAGTTGACAACTGCTGTCTCCTGTCACTTTCCATCGATGCTGTATTACCAGTTGTGTGAGCGGTACTTGAAAAATCAGTCCACAACATTGTCATGAAACCCCTGTCTCCAACGCCACTTTTGCTGTGTGCACCATGAACACCTCTGCCAAGCTGCCCCCGGCCCGTACGGCTCGTGTGAGAACCATCACCGCTGCTGTGTGCTGGGAATGCCTCACGCAACCGATTTACCAGAGTTGCTTGTTTATTAGCCAATATTAGGTCAAGGTTCTCCTGTGGCATGATGTTTTGTAATTTGCCTTTATAGCGTGGATCCAGGATGCTGGCCAACCAGTAGTCGTCATCGTTCATCATTTTGGCAATGCGGGGGTCCCTTTTTAGGATCCGCAAGGCATAATCTGACATGTGGACCAATGTTCCCGGTGTCAATGATGCACTGCGAGTGCTGGTTGGAGGAGCACTTTCTGGCAAATCCACATCCCTCCAGTCACGCACAAACCCTGTACCAGACCTTGCCACGCCAACATTTTCAATTGCCCCACGAGATGCATCCTCCTCCCCTAAGTAATCATCCCCATCATCATCCTCCTCTTCTTCCTCCACCTCGTCCAGGAGAGGTCCCTGAGCAGACAATGGCTGAATGTCCTCAAGGATTCCCTCCACCTCTTCCTCCTCGTCAACATTGGCTGCAGACGCCTGCTCCTTAAGGTGCGTCAAAGTTTGCATGAGCAGACGCATAAGTGGGATGCTCATGCTTAGGATGGCGTCGTCTGCGCTTACCAGCCGTGTGCATTCCTCAAAACACTGAAGGACTTTACAGAGGTCTTTCAGCTTCGACCACTGCACACCTGTCAACTCCATGTCTGCTCTCAAAGTGCCTGGCCGTGTATCCTCCCAGAAATGCATTATGGCCTGCTTCTGCTCGCACAGCCGCTCCACCATGTGCAGGGTGGAGTTCCACCTTGTTGCAATGTCGATAATGAGGTGGTGGTTGGGAAGGTGGAGCAATCGCTGCAGCTTCTGCACACAAACGGAGTGTACAGGCGACTGGCGGATGTGCGCGCACAGTCTTCGCACCTTCTGGAGCAGGGCTGTTAACTCCGGATAATTTTTGAGGAAGCACTGCACCACCAGGTTCAAGGTATGAGCCAAGCAAGGTATGTGGCTGAGTTTTGAAAGGGCTATGGCTGCCACAAAATTACGGCCTTTATCACTAACTACCTTGCCTGCCTCAAGATGTACACTGCCCAGCCATGACTCAGTTTGTCGCTTCAAGTACTCGGCCAGCACCTCGGCGGTGTGTCTGTCGCCCAAACACATCATCTGCAACACAGCCTGCTGACGCTTTCCACTAGCTGCTCGATAGGAGGACACCTCGTGTGCAACAGTGGCAGCTGCAGATGGAGTGCTCGTACGACTGCGCTCTGTGGATGAGCTTTCGCTTCTGGAGGAGGAGGAGGAGGAGGAGGAGGGTGGAACGCCTACAGCCAACTGTTTCCTATACCGTGGGCTAGGCAGCACTGTCCCACCACCGCTGTCCCCTGTGGACCCTGCATCCACCACATTAACCCAGTGCGCAGTGATGGACACGTAACGGCCCTGGCCATGCCGACTGGACCATGCATCAGTTGTGAGGTGCACCTTTCCACTCACTGACTGCTTGAGTGCATGGACAATGCGGTCTTTCACATGATGGTGGAGGGCTGGGATGGCTTTGCGAGAGAAGAAGTGGCGACTGGGTAGGTCATAGCGTGGTACTGCATAGGCCATGAGTTCGCGGAAAGCTGCGCTTTCCACCAACCGATAGGGCATCATCTCAAACGAGATTAGTTTGGCAATGTGGGCGTTCAAACCCAGTGTACGCGGATGAGAGACTGAGTACTTTCTTGACCTACTCATAGTGTCTGGGAGGGTGAGCTGGACTTGAGAGCTGCATATGGTGGAAGTAGCGGTGGACAGGGCGGACTGAGAGAGGGATGATGATGGTGATGGAGTTGGTGTTCTTTCTGATGGCCTAGATTCAGTATTTCGTTGATATAACTGTGGGATTCTCTGACTGCTGTGGCCTTGCAACGACACCTCAACATTTGCTGCTGTGCTAACCGGTGGGCTTACAGTGGGGGAAACAATGTAGCGTTGCTGACTACCTTCTTTGTGATCAGTTGCACATGTGGCACTTGAGGTTTGGTGTTGTGTCCACGCTTGCAAGTGCATGCTGGTTAAATGTCTAAGCATGCAACTGGTATTCAAATTTTTCAGATTTTTCCCTCGGCTAAAGGTCTTTGCGCACTTCTTACAGATAACCTTGGCCTGATCATGAGGATTTTGTTCAAAAAAGTGCCACTCTGCACTCTTCCTACTTTGGCAGACATTTTGCGGCCTAGCACGCTGTGATGTTTTGACCCTCTGTATAAGCTGTCCAGCAACTCTTTTGATTTTTGGAACCTGTCTTTGGAGTGCTCCGGGCCTGCCAGATAACAGCTGTTGCGATGTCAATGTCTGCTGTGGATGCACCTCATCTGAGCTATTGGAAGCAGCACCCTCTTCCCCCAATGGATGCCAATCTGGGTCAACAACTGGGTCATCCATCACCTCCTCTTCAATGTCATGTGCACCTTCCTCTGTGTCACCGTGTATGGTGGTATAGTGTGCGGGAAGGGGCACCTGAGTCTCATCAGGGTCAGAATCTGGCTCTGTACACTGCGAGGACAATGTAGTGCTCTGAGTGAATGTACCAGCAGAATCATCTATCAGCGGCTGTGCATCAGTGGACTCCATGTCAGATTCATCTTGGCCTGGGTAATTCACCATTTCACTTGATAATCCAGGCATGGTATGTGAAAACAGCTCCATGGAGTAATCAGTAGTATGGCCTGTGTCATCCTTCAATCTTGGTTGGGGTGAAGGACACAAGGAAAGGTGTGGTTCATGACCATGAGCCTCCAATGACGACTCAGTGCTTTTACTTTTTACAACTTCAGAAGAGGAGGCGATAGAGCTGGAGGCTGAGTCAGCAATGTAAGACAAAACTTTTTCCTGATGCTCTGGCGTTAAAAGCGATTTGCCAACTCCTAGAAAACTAAGCCTTCGAAGCCTTATGGAGCCAGACGATGACGCAGGCTCAACACCTCCTGCATTCGGTCCTATTTTGCTTTTGCCACTACCATCAGATCCACCACCAACACCATCATTACCAGCTGCCAACCCCCGCCCAATTCCACGGCCTCTTCCACCAGCCTTCCTCATTTTTGGTAGAAATGTAGACAAAATCCAACAAACTATATAGTAATGTAAAACAAGGTACAAGGTGTCTATAGGACAGGGGAGATTTAGATTTTCTGCAGACACTTGTGGACACTGGACACTTGGATTGTGTGAGGCCCACTGAATATCAGAGCGCTATGTCACAGGCTCGATGGCACAGGTGTGAAAAAAGTGACTACAGGATAAGGGAGATTTTGAATTTCTGCAGACACTTGTGGACACTGGACACTTTTGGATTGTGTGAGGCCCACTGAATATCACAGCGCTATGTCACAGGCTCGATGGCACAGGTGTGAAAAAAGTGACTACAGGATAAGGGAGATTTTGAATTTCTGCAGACACTTGTGGACACTGGACACTTTTGGATTGTGTGAGGCCCACTGAATATCACAGCGCTATGTCACAGGCTCGATAGCACAGGTGTGAAAAAAGTGACTACAGGATAAGGGAGATTTTGAATTTCTGCAGACACTTGTGGACACTGGACACTTGGATTGTGTGAGGCCCACTGAATATCGCAGCGCTATGTCACAGGCTCGATGGCACAGGTGTGAAAAAATTGACTACAGGATAAGGGAGATTTTGAATTTCTGCAGACACTTGTGGACACTGGACACTTGGATTGTGTGAGGCCCACTGAATATCACAGCGCTATGTCACAGGCTCGATGGCACAGGTGTGAAAAAAGTGACTACAGGATAAGGGAGATTTTGAATTTCTGCAGACACTTGTGGACACTGGACACTTTTGGATTGTGTGAGGCCCACTGAATATCAGAGCGCTATGTCACAGGCTCGATGGCACAGGTGTGAAAAAAGTGAATTGTAGAATTGGGCAGAATAGGAATCTCCCTAGAGTGTAGGTCTGTAAGAACAGAACAAGTCCTCCACTTATCCTTCCACATTGACACACAGATAGCTTCACTGTGGCTGTGATAAAAGCCGTTAAACGGTTCTGTGTGAGGAGCGTACACCTCTGTATGGTGTGAATAAATGCACGCTCAGTACCTTAGCAGGACAAAAAAAAAATTGGGATTGCTTTTAAAAAAGCAGTTTGCAGAGCAGTGGGTAAACAGCAATGCAGCTGTCAGGAAGCCTTAGAAGGCAGTCTAACAACCAACACCGCTGATCCACCACAATATAGCCTCCCCTTGCACTGCACACACAGTGACTGGTGTGTTGTACAGGCAAAATCGCTAGCAGCAGAAGCAGTTTTTTTGTCTTCTTCCCTGCCTAACGCTCTCCCTACAGAATCAGCAACCTCTCCCTATGCTAAGATCGGCAGAAGTAAGATGGCGGACGGCGTGCACGCCCTTTTATAACCCCTGTGACGCCCACCAAAGCAAGCCAATCACTTGCATGCCATTCTGAAAGATGGTGGTGACCCGTGCCTATGTCATCACGTTGCCCACAGTGTCCGTGGATCCTGATTGGCTGAAAAAGAGCGCTAAATAAACTTTTGAAACGCGACTTTGGCGCGTAAGTCGCCGACCTCGTGGCCGACCTCATCCTAGGGTCGGGTTTCGTTTCATGAAACCCGACTTTGCCAAAAGTCAGCGACTTTTGAAATTGTTCGACCCGTTTCGCTCAACTCTAATGTAGACTTGATTCTATACCACTGAAGAATGTGTGTTCTAAAAACTGGCATTCCAAAAGGGATGAATTAGCTCATCCTTAATAATACCAGCCCACAGCAGTACCCCAACTACACCTTGCTGGTGTCTGAGTCAGAGAAGAAGTGCTTGACACTTTGAAATGGGTTAATTAAAAACACACGTTTGAATGGATCCCTGAGGTTTGATGTTTTCCCTACACAGCAGCATGGGAGGTATCCACATATTATTCTTATCTTAATGGTTGTTGGTTTTGCAACTCGTGGATCTACAGCAGCAGTACAATGATTTAAAAATGCCTTTTAAATCATAAATCAGGTTAGAACAATCTGATAAATATCTCCAATTGTATATCAGATAGGACCCTATTTGCACTAATTTCTCCCTAATTTTTTATCTTGGCAAAGCCTTGCCATTTTAAGTTATGTGTCCCATAAGCAAAGCATCACAGAAGTTAAGCATCAGGAAAACGGCAGTTATACATGGCAGTTAGTCAGGGCAGGAGTCAGGTAACCCACACTTTGCTCTTCCCTTTAACCATGTGCTTTATTTTTATCCTCCTGTGTTCCCTTGCCATCCACATTCACCACCCTATCCCCCCTCCATCACGACTCATACACATCAGCCCCTCTATACTTTCATCTCCCATGTACAGCTCCCATGCACTCCTCACCTTCTTGAGAAACCTCAGCCCATCTTGCCCAAACACATCGCAGAAACAAACTACATACAATTCCAACAACTATTTGCTCTTTATCTTCCTATTCCTACTGATTTCAGGGGACATCTACCCCAACCCTGGTCCACCATCCCCCAACCTCAGCCCCTACCTTACCGCATATCGAAACCATAATAATCTTATTAATATTACTTGCACTCCCTCATCTCCATCTTTTAATTGTGCCCTCTGGAATCCACGGTCCGCTTGTAACAAGCTTCCTTT
Organism: Dendrobates tinctorius; assembly: GCF_039654945.1. NCBI lineage: Eukaryota > Metazoa > Chordata > Amphibia > Anura > Dendrobatidae > Dendrobates > Dendrobates tinctorius. Next base: position 762,513 of record NW_027362012.1, on the reverse strand, counting down.
CCTACACAACTACTTTCTGAACAACTCTCTTAATCTGTTGGCCCTCACTGAAACCTGGATGCAGGATTCTGACACTGTCTCTCCTGCTGCCATTTCCTACGGTGGCTTACAATTCTCTCACTCCCTGAGACCCACAAACAGACATGGTGGTGGAGTCGGCATACTCCTGTCCCCACAATGCACTTTCCAGGTCATCCCCCCAGTTCCATCACTCTTATTCCCTTTTTTTGAGGTCCACACCATCAGGCTCTTCCGTCCCCTCTCCCTCAGAGTAGCGGTCATATACCAGCCCCCAGGCTCACCCACCCACTTCCTTGACCACTTTGCAGCCTGGCTGCCGCACTTCATGTCCTCAGAACTTCCAACCCTTATCCTGGGAGACTTCAACATCCCCATTAACAGCCCTACTTCCACATCTGCATCCCAGCTTCTATCACTAACCACCTCTCTAGGCCTCTTGCAGCTTTCAACCTCTGAGACACACCAGGACGGTAACACCCTTGATCTGGTCTTTGGCCTGCTCTGTTCAATCTCAACCTACTGTAAATAACTCACCGCTTCCGCTCTCTGACCACAACATTCTCTCCTTTACGCTCACAAATCCTCGCCCACCCCAGCTCACTCCTACCTACCACATAGTCATAAATCTACAAGTCGTTAACCCTCAGACCTTTTCAGATTCCATATACTCATCACTGTCCCCAATCTCCTCGTTTTCCTGTCCTAATCTGGCTGTTAATCACTATAATGAATGACACTCTTAGAAGCACCCTTGACCAAGTAGCTCCCCTCACCCTCAGAACCTCCAAGCACAGAGTAAAACAGCCCTGGCTCACATCGCAAACTCAACTTCTCCTGTGATGCTCTAGGAGTGCTGAACGCCTAAGGAGAAAAACCCGCACACCAGAAGACTTCATCCACTTCAAATTTATGTTAAGAACCTATAACGCTGCCCTTCTCCTCGCCAAACAGACCAAATTCACCACCCTGATCTCCGCACTAGACAACAACCCCAAGAAACTTTTTGACACTTTTCACTCCCTCCTCAGGCCAAAAGCACAAGCCCCTATCACAGACATTTGTGCTGATGACCTGGCCTCCCACTTTACTGAAAAAATAGATAATATCCATCAGGAAATCTGCTCCCAACCACCAAGTGCTATGACTCCCATCCCTTCCTGCATCTCCTCTGGCTCACTTTCCACATTTGATCCCATCACAGAAGAAGAAGTCTCCAGACTCCTCTCTTCATCTCGTCCGACTACATGCACTACCGACCCCATTCCCTCACATCTCCTCCAGTCTCTCTCTCCAGTTGTCACAACCCACCTAACTACAATCTTTAATCTCTCCCTCTCCTCGGGCATTTTCCCATCCTCCTTCAAACACGCCATCAATGCTCCATTACTAAAGAAACCCGCTCTTGACCCATCCTGCACAAACAACTACAGACCAGTCTCCAATCTCCCCTTCAACTCTAAAATTTGGAATGCCTAGTTTACTCCCACCTTACCCGTTACCTCTCCACTCACTCCCTTCTAGACTCTTCACAGTCCAGCTTCCACCCCCTACGTAATGGTGAACACTCTCTGCTCATTCTTCTTGACCTATCTGCAGCTTTCGATACTGTTGACCACCATCTCCTACTCTGTAGGCTCCAGTCACTAGGCATTAAGGACACTGCTCTCTCCTGGTTCTCTTCCTATCTTTCTGACCGCTCCTTCAGTGTTTTGTTCTCTGGCTCCATGTCATCTCCTTTTCCTTATGCTGTCTGGGTACTTCAGGGCTCAGTCCTTGGCCCCCTTCTTTTTTCTCTCTACACGGCCCCAATTGGACATACCATCAACAGATTTGGAATTCGGCACCATCTTTATGCTGATGACACATAACTATATACGTCTTCCCCCGACCTTACCCCCACTGTACTACAGAACGCCAGTGACTGTCTGTCCGCAGTCTCCAATATCATGTCCACTCTCTATCTGAAACTCAACCGCTCCAAAACTGAACTTCTTCTGCTCTCACCGTCTACTAACCTCCCTAAATCTGACATTTCCCTCTTCATGGGTGGTACCACAATAACACCCCGGCAGCAGGCGAGCTGTCTGGGTGTTATGTTTGACACCAATCTCTCCTTCACATCCCATATACAATCTCTTGCCCGCTCTTGCCGCTTACACCTAAGAACATCTCTAGAATTTCTCACCATGGAAACAACAAAAACCCTCACTGTAGCATTGATCCACTCCCGCCTGGATTACTGCAACGCTCTATTAATTGGCCTCCCCGTCACTCGCCTATCCCCTCTCCAGTCCATACTTAATGCAGCATCCAGGGTGGGCCATCTGGCTAATCGGTACTCAGACGTGTCCGCTCTTCGTCAGTCATTACACTGGCTGCCCTTTCATTAAAGGATCCAATTCAAAGTACTTGTTCTCACCCACAAAGCTCTCCACAGTGCGGCACCCCCCCTACATCTCCTCCCTCATTTCTGTCTATCAGCCTAGCCGATCGCTGCGCTCTGCAAACGACTTTCGACTAACCTCTGCTCTAATTCGTACCTCACCACTCCCGACTCCAAGACTTCTCCCATGCTGCTCCTATCCTCTAGAATGCTCTACCCCAAGAAATTAGGACTAACCACAATTTGCATAGTTTTAGGCGCTCCCTCAAAATACATTTGTTCAGAGCGGCCTATTACGTTCACTAATCAAAGTCATTCTATGTGTAAGTGTGCGTGTGTAGCCCATTCACTATCTCCATCCATCCTTCACTCCCTGAAGCTGGCTGGAGCTTCATTGTAAATACACAATTGTAAATAAACACCTGTACTCTGTATCTCCCTCACCTCATTGTAGATTGTAAGCTCTCACGAGCAGGGTCGTCTTATTTCGTCTTATTTTGCTTTAATTATTGTATTGTTAACGTTGTTACTTATGACTTGTGTTTTGAAACTGTTAAACTGTAAAGCGCTGCGGAATATGTTGGCACTATATAAATAAAGATTATTATTATGTGTCTGGTTTAGTGGTGGTCAGTTTCAGCTTCCCTTTCCTTGGCCATGTCTCTGAGCACTGAAAACCTTGTATTTCTGGGTGCTACAGGGAGGTTGCAGTTCTGGAATATGACAGGACTGGAGGATAATGGATTCCTGATGGCTTCAAGTTTGATTCTTCGCAAATCTTTGACAGTTAACGTGCGTCTTTTTTTTCTCAACATGATTTTTTGCAACTCTGTTGACTATTTAAAAAAATATTAGCAAAAAGTAGGAACTTAAAGCATAACATTTATTAAACTATTAAAAGGTACGAAGACACAACAAAACATATATAACTAGAGCCTTAACAACCTGCCAAACAAACCAACAAGTTCAAATAAGGCACCAGTTGTCTATATCAGACTACCTATGTCAGTAACACTGACATGTAGTGGAAAAACCAGTAGGGTGTTATAGACACATTTAAAATTAATTAAATTGAAATGATCTCACCCAATTCAGGTTAATGTTAGGACCTCTGGAAAGGGTTTTTCAAACCCTCGTGTGGATCTATAGGCATCCAGCTGCTGTATAGCCACCCATATCATGAGTTGAAACTATAAGTGCCAGCTAAGAAGTTACCCCCTCCTGATGCGTTTAATCCCAACCTGGACTCATCAGGGGATATGGCAGCCAGGACTGAGGACTCTGCCATACCAGGTAAAATAGAGCCTCCTATGGGGAAGATATCTTAACAAGATCCATTTAAATAGGCATTTACTGTAATTATCAAGATTCCCACATAGTCCTGGTCACATGTTCTATAAGTACCCAATGGACGCACTATAATAGGTAAGATAAACGCCTCTCAACCAATCCTATGGATACACAGATTAATAATTCACATGGTACACTTCAGATGACTGCAGAGTAAGATCTCATTTGTGGTTCCAGTGGAACGCAGGCGCAGTGAACCGTACAAGGCAACATCCAATACTGTAATTCTCTACAGGCCGATATGCGTGGTGAGATGCGTGAGTCACGCCAATCATCCATGCCACATCCAGTGCGCCAACCTATTGGGAGCATGCATGGACCGCAGAAGCGGTAAGAAGCATAAATACATACACTTCTGTTGTGCAGAAAAAAATACTTCCGGTATTTCACAGAGTGCCTGAATAGATGTAACAATCGCAGATGCAGAACCCTTTTGATGTGCTACCATGCAATGCGGGCCATCAAACACGTACCACACACCTCCTTTCCGGCGCGCAATATGTACCTAAAGGGCAACAAAGGTTGTCATAGTGACTAGGGGTAGACAATCGACAGAAACCAAAACAGATTATTGTATCCCATAATATTCCACACATACTGAGTGCTAAATAATAAAGTGCAGCCCCAGGGATGGAATAATTCACTGAGCAATACAGTTGCACAGTTTAAAAAGGAAGAGTTTCGTCTGGCTTCAATTTTTTATCACATAAATAGAGGTCAAATGGATAAGACCGGGGAAAGTAATTTGGAGTAACAGAACCCACAGAAAGACCCACACCTTAAATTAGGCGATGTGAATGGACTACCATGACCCTATGCTCACACTTTGTTAAAATCAAAATTGCTAAATCTGTTGCCTAATTGCAGCAAAACTTTTGAAGGTTCTGTTATCAAATAACAATGTGTCATCAGATTGAAAAGGGCTACATCCCTTTATATAGCTTGAAAGAATTTTTGACTTATCATAGTCTGTTAAATCTCTTTTTTGGCACATTTTGCCGGAGGCAGAGCAAGCGTTAACATGGGGTTTAATTTAACAGGTATACTCCGCACAGGGAGAAAACAGATAAAACAGTATAAAGGAACACATGGGATGTAACTCAGGGGAAGCGGGTCTGAAGAATAGGGGAGGAAGTACAAGAATATTAAGCTTATCAGTCTGACAACTTCAGAATGCGGTTAGTTCAGGATGTGGACGTTGGTGCCAAAGCAGTGGCGCATAAGGGGCCCGGTATGGTCTTGGAAAAGATAGCGTTCTGGATCCTGGTGGCGGAGGTGATTCCTCATGGTCCGGTGTAGTCTTGGAAAAGATGGCATCTCAGCTCCTGGCAGCGATGGTGATTCCTTGTGGTCTGGTCGGTGATCAGTGTGTCAGGAAACGATGAGCAGGACAGGGCACAGTCTTTCCCCATGTCAGCGTACAGGGACAATGAGCAACTCGATTCAGGAACAAAGGGAAACCCCTCACAGCAGGTGTCCCAATTCTCCTGTCGGTGCATGAGCAGGCTTATGTCCTGACTGGGCGTCCTGTCACTCACGGTTAGCGATGTCAGCGGGGCCCAGGTACATTGTTGTCGGCAGTCTCTGTTAACAGCTTTTAGTCTCTGCTTGTTCTTGCCCACTCTGGCAGTTGCCCCCCCCCCCGCAGAAGCCCCAACACTACCCTACTGCGCGATGCACGTTCCCACGGCAACTAACTGATTTGCTGGGCACTGTGGCCCTTTTATCTTAGCCCCGCCCCCTACTCCTAGGTGCAGAAGTCAGTCTGGGGCTTTAAGCTTCCCCTGTGAAACCTGAGTGACAGCCCCGACAGTCCTGGATCCATAATGGAGTAGGTAGGCCTGGTCCGGATCTCCTCCTTACAGCTGCATGACTTGATAAAGGGTGTGGATATCTTTAGGCCACATCGTCCCTCATTTCACAAAGACACATCATCTGATCTGCTTCACCTTATAAGCATTCATGTTTATACAGCTTGGAGTTGGAAAATATGTATAAAAATGATGATATAATAATAATAATAAATTTTATTACTATAGCGCCGACATATTCCGCAGCACTTTACATTTCAGAGGGGACTTGTACAGAGAATAGACATTACAGCATAACAATAATCACATAGATCATAACAGATACCAAGAGGAATGAGGGCCCTGCTCGCAAGCTTACAACTATGATATAGTATATCACAAAAGTGAGTACACCCCTCCCATTTTTGAAAATGTTTTATTACATCTTTTATTGGGACAACACTGAAGATATGACACTTTGCTATAATGTAAAGTAGTCTGTGTACAGCTTGTATAACAGTGTAAATTTGGTGTGCCCTTTAAATAACTCATCACACAGCCATTAATGTCTAAACTGCTGGCAACAAAAGTGACTGCACCCCTAAATGAAAATGGCCAAATTGTGCTCAAAATGTGACAATTTTTTGTGGCCACCATTATTTTCAAGCACTGCCTTAACTCTCTTTGGAAAGGAGTGCACAGGTTGCCACTGGAATCCTTTTCCACTCCACCGTGATGACATCATGAAGATGGTAGATGTTGGTGTTAAATATTAATAATCCGTTAATTTCTTATAAGACCCAGTTCTGTAGAATGCTTTAGCTTACATGACATAGGCTATTTTTAAGCTTGGCTCATGGTAGAAATGTCAGCTCACTACATATTTAAGTTTAGCCTTGAGGTAAATGTCAAACTCCATATATGTAGAGACCACGTGCTTTAGGAGACGTATATAATTCATGGCTAACTGTAGAGGTGGCTCCTCTTCTTCCCTCACCATCATGAGAGACAGACGCAAGATGACATGACATAACAGCTGGTATATCACTTGACGGCGATGTGAGAAGCCGAACTGAGACACAGCAGCCATTTGCTATTCAGGATCTCGGAGAGAAGAAGGATACATGTTGCTTTTGCCATTTGGGATCTCAGAGCATGATCTAATGGACAATTTCTCTTTCACCTATTTTTATTCACCTGTTTTTCTGTAATAACCTTTCTTTGATGGAAGAAACCAAATAAACCACTATATTTTTATCTGGTAACTAGTCCTGAGTATTTTACAGGATATGCATTATTTTACATTGGAGAGCCAGCCAGATCTGAATTTTTGTACTTTTTTGCGGATTTCCTTCAACTTCCACACACGGGGGATTGGACTTTGCTAACGTCAAATCATATGTGCAAGTTATCGGGAATTCCACTACTTACAAGAATCACATAGAACCTAGAAGTAAGAAGTACCAGATAGATTGAGAAGTACTACAAGTGCCAAAAGTACCAGACGTAAGCCAGACGTGTAAAGACAGGAACCCAGCGTTGTCCATCAAAGGGAACAAGCTGAGACATTTCAAGGTAAGAGAAATGGATGTCATTAATTGTCTTGCTAAGCAGAGTAAATTGAAATTTAAGTCTGTAGACAATTCTAATTCAGAAGTTTTATGGTTAAGTTTATATGCCGAGTGTGAACTCGAGAATCAGAGGTTAGATTCTAAGTTTTTCAATAGAGAAAGAGAGAGATTAAAAAATATTCTACAGATGGTAGATATATTTCATAGATCTGTGTCAGAGAAATCTAAAAATGATTGTGTAGAGGATAGTGATATTCCCGAGATTCACTGTAATGTGGAGAAACAGTTACAAGTAGTAGCAGCTATTGAAGGTGACCTTGCAGACGTGGAACAAGATGGAGAAGTAGGAGGAGACTTCAGAACTGACGTAGAGGACGTACAAGGGAAAGACGTACCACTAAAAATAGAAGACTCACAGGCCCAAATCCGAAGTAGCGTGAGGAAGAATTTGATAAAAATATGCCAAATAATTCCTGCTTATGACAACAAAATAGATGTTTATAGAAACTCTGAGATCTTTGAAAGTTGTACTGATAACTTTGATTTATCTAACGAGGAGAAGAATCAGTTGTTCAAAATGTGGATCCCTGTAAATTTTGCTAGGAGATTGTCTTTAACGTTATCTGGTGAGACACATGAGAATTTAACTGATAAGGACAGATTAAAAATTCTCATTTTTTGTTCATCAAATGAAAATCATCCAGATATTGATATTCTTCAAAAATTAAGGATTGGTCGGAAGGAATGTATTTTTACGTTCATGTCCATATATGAACGTTTGTATAGAATGCTGAGTGAGAATGTCAAAACACAGTCCCTCATAAGGAGTTTTGTAAGCAAATTTTGGTTTCTAAATCCTGCATCTCGTGTTATTGCGTCACAAAAAGATTCTTTGTTTGAATGTGCGCAATTCCTTGATTTTGCCAGGAAACACGAGAATCGTGAAAGGAAAGTAAATTGTGCTAATTTTGGAAAGACAGGCAGAGTAAAATCTTATCAGAAGCCTGTATTAGCAAAACCTTCTAAAATGAGATTTCCCCAAAATCAAATCTACGAAGAAAGAAAAAGAAAATCACATGTTTGTTATAAACCATATGGAATGATGCAAAAGAACACCGAAAAGACACAAATTGAATTAAGAAAAATGATGAGTTCTGATTTTCTTTCTGAAACAAAGATGGCCGAATTTAACAGACAGAAACAGGTGGTGAGTGACATCATGGCCTGTAAACTGAATACTCTGCTCCAAGAATCTATCAGCTTTAAAATGGCAAGAACTTTTCAGGATATTTTTTGCAGAGAAATAAGTATGGGTGTAGGAATTGGCTAGAAAAAGTAATTATATATATATATATTGTGTAACAGTGTTATACAATTAGTGAGTTATATGTAATTATTTTATAGAGTATAATCCTGTAGTTTTATGGTTTGTGGATATATACATAGTCATACAGTATATATAGAGTGTTTGTAGAAGTAGAAATAGTAGAACTGTATTTTTTAATGAAAATTAAAATCTACATCAGTAATAATATTTAGAATATGAATATGATATTAACCTTATTTTTTTATGTTTCCTTAGAATTTTCATTTCAAAGCAGGACTTAATCGAGAAAAATTCTCTTCCAAGGATTTATGCCTTTATTTACACAGGATGTTGCAATAATTGCATGATTTTATATATCTAACCCTTAAAAGGAAATAACCAATTGCTTTTTAAAATGTTCTGGGTGTGTGCTTTTTTACTGCATGGTTTGAATGACAACCACAGCAGGGGAATTTGAACCTTGTTCTAATAATACAAGTATACCAGTATACTATGTCCCTGTTCCTTAGGAAAAGAATTTTAAAGGGGGTCTCAACTTTTGCAAAGCAATGGAATTTTTTTTCCAGGCCTAAATGTCAAGTATAGCTATACATATATATTTATGTCATGTGTATTTGGGGAATATTCAAAGAAATATTAAGAGATTAAATTGAAATAGTTTACAATGCATTGATAATTAGGATAATTTGGGTTAAAATACGTGTATTCATCACACTTTCATATGTGAAACTTAATATGTGACACAGTCTGAGTGACAGTGACTGAGTGTATGAGCAGCTGCTGAGCGAGTAATGTGATACGTTTGTGAGACCTCAGGATCCTGAATGCATGAGAGAAAGAAAAAAAAAAAAAAAAAACCCCAAAGCTTTTATCTTTAGGAAATTATTAGAATATTAAGATACATAATGAAATATTATCTATACAAACATATATTTCTATATTTCTATAGTAATTATTATTTCTTGATTTAGTTAATTGTGGATAAGTGCAATCGCACAACAAAATAGAAAATAGTTTAGGAAGAAAATCTATTCTTTCCTTATCAGCTTTAGCTCTTTTAAACAGGCACCAGCACAGAGCCTGGTATTCACCAGCTGCATCTGGGAATAGTGGACCTTCCTTCTCTGTCCAAGTGTGTTAATCTTAAACTACATTTAAATTAATTTTTCCAAAGGATAATTTTATGATATTCAAATTAATTTTGATGGTTACACATCTTCAGACAAATAATGGTATAAGCAAGTATAAATTCACATAATTTATACATTAATTATTTTTAATTTTGGTTTTGATAAATGAATTATTTCATGAAACAATATTTTTTGGTATTAAGGGGGAAAATATGTTTTTTATCCTGACTACATAATCACATTTGATTAATACCTCTTCTTCACACATTTTAATAGGAAAAAAAATATTAATAAGGTACAATGGTATAAGTATTGGGTATAATAACAAGTATTATAAAGAGTCATTTCTTTACACTAAGAGGAATTACATGCAAAGTTGCATGATTTGAATATTTTGATAACACAAGTTTATGACAATTATGAAATAATCCAGATCATGGAAATATTAAGGGTGTATGTTACTGAAGACATAACTACACTGCATCAACATAAAGGCCTTATTCTTATTTTTATTTTTATTCTTATTTTTCATTATTTTTAATTCTTTCACCAATATTTAGTAAAGTAATATCTACTGAGAATATTGCTTCATTAAATATAGCAATTATATGGTTCTATTACTAAGAAAATGTTTCACTTCTGAGTTATATGCAACAATTCTTTTATTCATTCATTCGCTCACTCATATATTCTTATTTTGGTTCATGGCTATACATTCCTACATATTATTAGTATAATAAATATATTCCTTATTAATAAAGATGAAAACACTGGTTACATAAAACACAGTGACACCTATGGGTTGAAAAAGGTAATTACACCTATGACATAAAAATGTTCTATCACATGAAAAAAAAATGGATAATAATGTATTATCACTTATTATTGGTTTATTATTTCAAATATTGAAATCCATATACAGTACAAATTCTGATAATAATTATATGGATATTACTGATTGCTATGGTACGCTGTGATATTATGGGATAGGGAAATTACCAGATTTGGTATAGAATAGGGAATGAAGACTTCAAGCAAGATACTGAAATTATGTTAATAAAGACTTTTCACATTTCTAAACTTCATTGATTTTTATCAGTTGCAAGAAGAAGAATGCCGCGATCCAGAAGTCCCAGAAGGTAACAAAGCTATGATTACTGAGTAATAGACTGTGTTAATTACAAATGCAGTATCCACCACTGACAGTCACAATTAAAGTGTCTAACCTGACAACCAGAGGACGATGATCCTATGATGCTGAGATGAACGGTGTTATCACGTTCTTATCAAGTTCCAGAGGTTTTCAATCACCTGAAAAGCTTCGATGAAAGCTGGTGAACAATGAAGGTAATTATCAGGAAGCTACAACCCTGACATATGTCCTGTGCATTAGGACAAGGACTGGTTATGGTGCTATGTTTAGCAAGGAAGAGTCATTTTAACCCTTTCTTTGCTGACCAAAGACGTCACACCTGTTCAAAGACCAGTACCGATGGAGGATTCCAGAATATCCAAGGCGAGCCAATGTAAGCCCAGGTTTTTAAAGATGACACTGCACAGATATTAAAGCTGCATTTCATCTATAGACTTTGTTTCTTATCAACATTTGAATTTATGGACTTTGATTTGATACACCACACAATTCCTACAACATCTATATGCTATAAGAAAACTGTATTTTTAAAAGAACCAAGAAGAAGACAGAAGACATCAAAATGAAGACCAGATGACATCAGATGATGATGACTGGACCTGAGATGCTTCAATTTAGACTTAGGGAAGTATAATTATACATATTTTATATGAATATTGTTCACGGCTTACCATAACATGAATTCACATCAATTATGTCATTGAGTACTTATAACGGTAATCTAATATTATTATTATTATTATTATTATTATTATTGATATTAAATTATTTTGTCAAAGAAGAAGAAAAGAAGAAAAAAGATCGTTATATTTGAGGGTTCCAATTAATGTCTGTCTCCCTCAAAAGGGGGAATTGTTAAATATTAATAATCCGTTAATTTCTTATAAGACCCAGTTCTGTAGAATGCTTTAGCTTACATGACATAGGCTATTTTTAAGCTTGGCTCATGGTAGAAATGTCAGCTCACTACATATTTAAGTTTAGCCTTGAGGTAAATGTCAAACTCCATATATGTAGAGACCACGTGCTTTAGGAGACGTATATAATTCATGGCTAACTGTAGAGGTGGCTCCTCTTCTTCCCTCACCATCATGAGAGACAGACGCAAGATGACATGACATAACAGCTGGTATATCACTTGACGGCGATGTGAGAAGCCGAACTGAGACACAGCAGCCATTTGCTATTCAGGATCTCGGAGAGAAGAAGGATACATGTTGCTTTTGCCATTTGGGATCTCAGAGCATGATCTAATGGACAATTTCTCTTTCACCTATTTTTATTCACCTGTTTTTCTGTAATAACCTTTCTTTGATGGAAGAAACCAAATAAACCACTATATTTTTATCTGGTAACTAGTCCTGAGTATTTTACAGGATATGCATTATTTTACAGTTGGCGACTTTGCGCTCCTGCACCTTCTGTTTGAGGATGCCCCACAAATGCTCAATAGGGTTTAGGTGTGGAGACATGCTTGGTCAGTACCTTTGCCCTCTATTTCTTTACAAGCAGTGGATGTCTTGGAGGTATGTTTGGGGTCGTTATCATGTTGGAATACTGCTCTGTGGCCCAGTTTCTAAAGGGAAGGGCTCATGCTCTGCTTCAGTATGTCACAGTACATGTTGGCATTCATGGTTCCCTCAATGAATTGTAGCGGTCTACAGCCAGCAGCACTTATGCAGCCCCAAACCAAAACACTCCCACCACCTTGCCTGACTGTAGGCCAGACACACTTGTTTTGTACTCATCACCTTGTTGCTTCCAAGCTTGACACCATCTGAATCAATTAAGTTTATATTGGTTTCATCAGACCACAGGAAATGGTTTCAGTAATCCATGTCCTTAGTCTGCATGTCTTCAGCAAACTGTTTGTGGGCTTTCTTGTACATCATCTTTAGAAAAGGCTTCCATATGGGATGACAGACATGCAGATCAATTTGATTCAGTGTGTTGGATTTAGTCTGACTGGCTTACCCCCCACCCCTTTAACCTTTGTAGAAAAGCTGGCAGCACTCATCCATCTCCTTTGAAAAGACAACTTCTGGATATGACTCAGCTTCTCTGGATGACCATTTTGAGGCTGTTCTGAGTGGATCCTGTCTTGTTAAATCGCTGTATGGTCTTGGCCACATTGTTTCAGCTCAGGTTCAGGGTTTTAGCAATCTTCTTATAGCCTAAGCCATCTTTATGAATAGCATATTTCAGATCCTCATAGAGTTCTTTGCCATGAAGTACCATGCTGAACTTCCAGTGACCAACATGAGAGCGAATGAGAGCAATAACACACCAGCTCCCCATCCACACCTCAGACCTTGGAACACTAATGAGTCACATGACACTGGGGTGCGAAAATGGCTAATTGGGAACAATTTGGCCATTTTCACTTAGGGGTGTACTCACTTTTATTGCCCGCAGTTTAGACACTAATTTCTGTGTGTGTCAGGCACTGGGATTCTCCTGCTACATGGGGTAGATCCTAAGCCTTGTCTGCTTCTGCGGTCTCCCATTCTGCTTCTGGTGCAGTGGGTGCTGCTGAGTAGATACGATGGTCACAACATCTTGCTCTGGCTCGTGCTGTTCGCTTGGTTGCTGCTGACATTCCAGCCAAGTCTATGGTAACCACTGCCAGCAATAGGCAGCGATAGCAGATGTTCTGGAGGCTAAGTCCAGAAATCACTCTACTGAGCATGCTCGTGATATGGCGACGTTTCATTGGTGGTCAGTCATCAGCTGCTCTGGTGATGTGGCAGCTCCTGATTGGTCCACAAGCAAGGACCTGTCTGACTGGACATGACCTGAACATACAAAAGGTCCTCTGAGACACATACTGGCACGCTAATGTCATTTGGGATAGTGTGTGTGTGGGTAGAGACGCTGTCGCTCTGTCGGCTTGTATGAGTGCCTTAGTTTTCCTTAGAGAGGCAGGTTTTTCTTTTGCCTTGGCCTAGCGTGTCAGTATCTAGTCCTGGAATCTGTTTCTCTTGCCCTTAGACTTGCCCTTAGTTAACATGGATCTTGATGTTTCCACGTCGGCCATCTTGCTTCCTGCCAAAGCTGTATATAAAGCCAGCACCTGCTCTGATTCATTGCTTGTATTATGTATTGGACTTTGTGCCTCTGCAGTCCCAAGCCTGGACTTACTATCCCTGTTGGTCCTCTCTTAACGGCGGAGTCCTCTGCCAACCTGCACGACTGGATCCCTGCCTGCTGACCCAGTGATTGCTGAACACTTGACTTCAGGAACCTCTGCCTGACTACACCTGTGGTGAAGTAAGAACTCCAGCCAGCTAGTGTGTTCCTCCGCTCTGCAAGAGTCTGTGTCTTGTGCCCGCATTGCTCAGTGACTTTGCATGCTGTGTCGCAGAGTATCAGCTCTGCTATTACCATTTATCATATTGACTGAACATTTATCTGGACTTATATGCTATATTGCATTCAGATCATTAATACAATATTGCTTGCACAACCCACTGTGTCTGTAGTCTCTTTGACCTAGCCACTGGTGTCCAGTTGTATCCACTAGTATCGTGACAGGATACACAAGCCTTAAAAATGGATGCCGCTGGGTCAGAGACTTTAGAAGTGCGTGTTAAGAAGCTAAATAATATCACTGCCACTGTACACGCTGAAGTGCAGACATGGAAGAGCAGAATAGAAGGCCTAGAGGGGCAGACTAAATATGATATGCAAGTGCTCAGTCAGACCCTTCAGGAATTGCGTGGCCGAGTTGCGGCTCTGGAGGCACAATCTCAGGCTTCTGTTCCTACCATCCCCAAACTACCGCCATTTAGGTTTGGTGGCGACCGAGACAAGTACCGTGGGTTTCTGAACCAGTGTCGTTTATACTTTGCTGCACATGTCACAGTTTCCTACAGACCGATCCAAAGTATTGACTATCATCATGTTGCTGACTAATAAGGCCCTTGCCTGGGCAAACCCTCTGATAGAATCACAGGATGCATGTCTGAATGACTTCAATATGTTTATCGCCGCCATGGGGCAGATGTTTGACGATCCGAACCGTGGCCTTACAGCTGAGACGGCCCTGCTGAATTTGCGTCAAGGTAAACGCCCAGTGACTGAGTATGCTATGGATTTTAGAAGGTGGGCTCAGGACACCACCTGGAATAGTGCAGCGAAGTACTCTATATTTAAGAAGGGGTTGTCCAGTTCTATCAAGGACGAGCTTGCACGTGCGGAGGCTCCCACTGCCCTAGGTGATTTCATCAATCACTGTATTCGCCTAGACGCTCGCATCTCCGAACGAAAACTAGAAAGGTGGTCTGAGATGAACCGCAGCAATAAATCGCTTCTACCTTTCCTTCCTAAGGAGATTCCGGACCCAAGTCCTCAGGAGTCCACACCTGAGCCGATGCAGGTAAATTCCCTACGAAGTCGAGTAAGTGACGAACGGAAGGAATTTCGCTTCAAGGAGAATTTATGTTTTTACTGTGGGAAGTCAGGACATTTTATTATCAACTGCCCCAATCGTTCTCGCAGAACAACCGCAGCCGTGGTAGAACGCGACTTCTCTGAATCATACTCCATGACTTCCGAATCAGGGCCACCCGAAATTGCAGCAACCGCTCTTGATTATGACTTTTCAGATATGAAGTCTGTTACATCCGAAACGATACTACCCATTAATGCTGTTATTCTATCTTCTGCAGTTTCATACCCTTGCAATAAGAAAAAAGATTCACATTGTTACCTTCCTATCAAGATCTGGATTGACTCCTGTTGGGTGAACAGTTCCGCCATGATAGACTCTGGGGCTAGCGGTAACTTCATGGACACTTCTTTTGCTAAGGAATATGGAATCCGATCGCAGAGAAGAGTGTCTTCAATTCTGATGGAAACTGTGGATGGGTCCCCTTTGACCTCGGGGCCCGTAGACCAGCAGACTGAACCACTGAAGGTCCTCATGGGAGATGATCACCAGGAGAAATTGCCCTTCCTTCTGATTTCCTCTCCACATTTCCCTATTATCTTGGGTTTACCCTGGTTGCAGGCTCAAAATCCCATCATTGACTGGGAGACTAAGAGATTGCGCTTCCCAGCTAAAGAGGTAACTTCTGAGAAATCGACTGATCCATCTCTGGCCAACCCATCATCGGACCTAGAGTTACCGGCAGTTTATAAAGAATTTTCGGACGTGTGCGATAAAAAGAATGCAGATAAATTACCACCACACCGCTCTTATGACTGCCCAATCGAGCTTCTGCCTGCTGCTACCATTCCTTTTTGTAATATTTATCCATGGTCCGGTCCTGAGCTCAAGACTCTCAAAGAATATATCGACGAGAACCTGTCTAAGGGGTTTATACGCCCCTCATCCTCTCCAGCCGGTGCACCCATCTTTTTCGTTAAAAAGAAGGATGGATCCCTCAGACCCTGTGTTGATTACCGGGAAATTAACAAGGTAACCATCAAGAACCGCTACCCCCTGCCATTAATTCCGGAGCTTCTCGAGAGAGTTCGTCAGGCCAAGGTCTTTTCAAAATTGGACCTACGCGGGGCATACAATCTAGTCCGTATAAGACCTGGAGACGAATGGAAAACAGCATTTAGGTCTCGCTATGGACACTTTGAGTACTTGGTCATGCCATTTGGACTTTGCAATGCCCCAGCAACGTTCCAACATCTCGTAAATGATATTTTCAGAGACATTCTTGATATTTTTGTCGTAATCTATTTGGATGACATTCTGATTTTTTCTAGCTCCATGGAGGAACATCAGCAACATGTCAAGACTGTCTTGCAGCGGTTGAGGGAACACCAGCTGTACATCAAGCTGGAGAAATGTGAATTTCACAAGTCGGAGATTCAATTCTTAGGTTATGTAATTTCTCCACAGGGTCTGAGTATGGATAACAGCAAGATCAAGGCAATTCAGGAGTGGCCAATCCCCAAGAACGTCAAGGAGGTCCAACGTTTCATCGGGTTTGCTAACTTCTACAGACGTTTCATCAAGAACTTCTCTGATATCGTCTCACCCATCACACGGTTGACACAGAAGAAGACAGCATTTATTTGGTCCCTTCAAGCCCAAGAAGCATTCTCTCGGCTCAAGACAAAGTTCACGTCAGCACCAGTACTGATCCACCCTGACCCGGAACTCTCCTTCATTATTGAAGTGGATGCCTCAAACTGTGCCACCGGGGCTATACTGTCCCAAAGAACAGGTGAGAAGAATTTACTTCATCCTTGTGCTTTTCTTTCCAAGTGACTGTCTCCTGCCGAAAAGAACTACGATGTGGGAAATAAAGAATTACTGGCTATCATCGCCGCCTTCAAGGAGTGGAGACATCTTCTGCAAGGAGCCTCACAGCCGATCGTGGTCCTCACGGATCACCGCAACCTTGAGTTCATCAGGTCAGCAAGATGCCTGACCCCACAGCAGGCCCGCTGGAGTCTTTTCCTTAATCAATTCAATTTTACAATCTCTTATAGACCAGGTTCTCGCAATGGTAAAGCAGATGCTCTATCCCGGATGTTCTCCACTGACGCTGTTCCAGATGCTCCACCTAAGACCATACTTTCTGATTGCAATTTTGTAGGAGTCATTCAGAATCAAGATTTGCTGCAGGTCATCAAAGAAGCTTACAACTCTGATCTTTTCCTGTCTCAGCCATCTGATGAGGTAAGCCTTCTTTTTAGGAATGGAGTTTGGACCCGGGAACGGCGCCTCTACATTCCTGAAGCCGTGAGGTTAAGAGTGTTGAGATTGGTTCATGATTCCAAGGTTGCAGGGCACAGAGGAATTCAGAAGACTCAAGAATTCTTATCTTGCTTCTTCTGGTGGCCAGGTTTTCGGAAGGATGTCCAGAAGTACGTTTCATCTTGTGAGGTATGTGCCAAATTCAAGGTTCCACATGCCTCCCCTACTGGTCTGTTACAGCCTTTGCTGGTGCCGTCTCGCCCGTGGGGATCCATTTCTATGGACTTTATTGTAGAACTGCCCCTTTCTGAGGGAAAGAGTATGATTTTGGTGGTGGTCGATCGCCTGACCAAGGCGGCCCATTTCATCCCTTGTTCCGGTTTACCCTCTGCGAAGGACACTGCTGACCTAATTATCCAGAACATCTTTCGCCCGCACGGGGTTCCGGATGAAGTTGTTTCTGACCGTGGAGTTCAATTTACTTCAAAGTTTTGGCGAAGCTTTTGTTCAGCATTAGGCATAGAAGTTAACTTATCTTCTGCTTTCCACCCACAGTCCAACGGGCAGACAGAACGTACCAACCAAACACTAGAGCAATACCTTCGCTGCTATGTTTGCCATTTGCAAGATGATTGGGTAAGGCTACTCCCCTTGGCCAAATTCTCTTATAACAACTCCCAGAGTGCCTCCACCAAACAGTCTCCATTCTACGCTAACCTGGGATATCACCCTAGCATTCTTCCCAGATTACCGGTAGATACATCTTTACCAGCAGTTGCCGACAGGATCTCTTCACTTCAACAGAACCTTGAACTTCTGAAAGAGACTTTGGGTTCCGCACAAGAGAGGTACAAGAATGCAGCTGACAGATTTCGCAAACCAACACCAACATTTAAGGTAGGAGATTTAGTCTGGTTATCTACGAAGAATTTAAAGATGAAGATCCCTTCCCCTAAGTTGGGACAGAAGTACATTGGTCCTTATAGGATCAGTGGTCTGGTAGGTGCTGTTGCATGTCGCTTAAAACTCCCAAGGACACTGAAGATACATCCTGTCTTTCATACTTCCCTACTAAAGACTGTAGTACCAAATCCTTTTCCAGGACGTTCATCTCCTCCTCCCGATCCCGTTCTTGTGGATGGTCAAGAGCAGTTCATCGTTGAGAGGATTCTGGATTCAAGAATCTACAGAAATCGACTGCAGTATTTGATTAAATGGCAAGGCTATTCCTCAGAGGAGAATTCCTGGGAACCCGTGGATAATATTAACGCCTCCCGACTGATTGAGCAGTTCCATCAAAGGTACCCTGGCAAGCCTGGTTTAGGGTCGTCCGGAGGCCGTTCTTGAGGTGGGAGTAATGTCAGTATCTAGTCCTGGAATCTGTTTCTCTTGCCCTTAGACTTGCCCTTAGTTAACATGGATCTTGATGTTTCCACGTCGGCCATCTTGCTTCCTGCCAAAGCTGTATATAAAGCCAGCACCTGCTCTGATTCATTGCTT
The DNA here is from genome assembly GCF_039654945.1 of Dendrobates tinctorius. Taxonomy (NCBI): domain Eukaryota; kingdom Metazoa; phylum Chordata; class Amphibia; order Anura; family Dendrobatidae; genus Dendrobates; species Dendrobates tinctorius. Next base: position 743,627 of record NW_027362012.1, on the reverse strand, counting down.
GTGTATTATGTATTGGACTTTGTGCCTCTGCAGTCCCAAGCCTGGACTTACTATCCCTGTTGGTCCTCTCTTAACGGCGGAGTCCTCTGCCAACCTGCACGTCTGGATCCCTGCCTGCTGACCGAGTGATTGCTGAACACTTGACTTCAGGAACCTCTGCCTGACTACACCTGTGGTGAAGTAAGAACTCCAGCCAGCTAGTGTGTTCCTCCGCTCTGCAAGAGTCTGTGTCTTGTGCCCGCATTGCTCAGTGACTTTGCATGCTGTGTCGCAGAGTATCAGCTCTGCTATTACCATTTATCATATTGACTGAACATTTATCTGGACTTATATGCTATATTGCATTCAGATCATTAATACAATATTGCTTGCGCAACCCACTGTGTCGGTAGTCTCTTTGACCTAGCCACTGGTGTCCAGTTGTATCCACTAGTATCGTGACATAGCGTCTGTTTCGGCAACATGTGTGGTTAGCACGGGTCAGTTACAGGGCACAGTCAATTCACGTGCTTAAACCCTTTTGGTTTTCCACTGGGTATTACTCACACCTCATTTTGTACCGCTCGGCGGTTAGCTGAGCTTGGTACTCAAATTTTTGCGCCACTCGATGGTCAGCTAAGTTAGTTATTTATATTTACTTTGTGTCATGCCCGTCATGCCGACCATGCTGCTTGCGCTGCATGATCCCAATTGTCATGCCTGTCATGCCTCATTGTCCCCAGGTCCGGGTCCCTGCGGGCGCCCTGCTGGTCTCGCAGTGTGCACACGCACCTCATGACTGTTGTGCTGCAAGATGCCAGGAGCAGTATGCACACGCACAGGACCATCATGCCTGCCATGTCTGGTATACCGCATGACTCCTGGAGCAGTGTGCACGCGCACCGAACTATCATGCTCGCTGTTATGAATGGGTCACCGAGGAGGAAAAAAGCAAAACATGCTAAGTCTCAGAAAAGAGGAGAGGTTGGTAACTAGCCCTGATCTTAACACACAACTAGAAGCAGTCGTGGAGCGTGCCTACTGTGGTCCTGGACGCCTCGTCACCGCCGGAGAGCTAAATAAGCCTAAAGTAAGAAAAGAGGAAAACTAACTCCCCAGAGCAGACCCCAAAGGAAAGACAGCCCCCCACATGTATTGACGGTGAAGCAAGATGAAAACACAAACAAAGGCAGAAAAATAGGCTAGCAAACGATGGGGCCAAACTAACTTGAAAGGAAAGATACTGTCTGCAATCTGCCAAAAAACCCTACCAAAAATAATGTCCAATGCTTCTGATAACAAAATTAACCCTGAAGTCACTAGACTTCTCCCACTATATCAGCACTCTGGAATATTCTGAGACAGAGCAAAAAGAGGCCAATCTAATAAAGGACAAAAAGGCAAATTGGCAAATACAGATAAATAAGAGTGGAAATTCAGCACAGCCCAGACGGGCTGGCCGACCACACAAAAACTGAGTTGACCAACAAGAGCAAGTGTGAACATTAGCAAAAAACAAACTTAACTTGAGATGACTGGAGCAGAGCTGAAGTCTAAGACCTGAGAAACAGACTGAATCACCAGCAACAGGATAGGGCATTGGCTGTCTTATATCCAGTCTGATACTCGGGAGATCCAATCACTATCCTCCTCGTCAGGTGGCAGACCATTACCAATTAAAATAACCTCATTACCTCCTGTCACTACCAGAGGGAGAACGGAAGGAGAACTCCCAGCTGGTGGAGCAGAAAATGAGCTCATAACAGCTCGCCATGTCTGGTATGTCACATGACTCCTGGAGCAGTGTGCACGTGCACCGTGCACTGAACTTTCATGCCCGTTATGTCTTATATATCAACGAAGAGCCATATCTCAACTATTAAGTGAAAATTAGGGACCAAAAGAGTTTTAGCATAAAAAAATATAAATTTTATTGCATAATAATTAAAAACAACAGCAGAGCAACAATGCTAAAACAGGCAGTGGTAGACATAAATGGTAGATGATATCTAGAAAAGAATCCAAGTGGAAAGGGCATTACTCCCTCAAAGTACTCAATGATAAATCACATCCATGTAGTGTAAATATAATCTAGAGTGCCTTATTCATGAATCTGCCATATTTTATATAGTAGAGGTAATAGAGAGTATATCTTTTGCCAAAGAATTTATTTTAATAAATTCACTAGAATGTTAATTCTCAGCTGAGAAAAAAATAGGACCAATATAGTGTAATGTACATGACGCCGTGAGCAGTAACCACCACACGGAGAATAGATTAAAAAAAGCTGCACCAAACATATGAGCTCACATAAAGTGGCAAAAGTTACAAATAAATACAAGTAATTGCCACAATGTGAGCCGGCATATTCACGAAGAGCAACATAAATAAACAATTAGTTGCTCAGCAGAATAAACCACATATTAATGTGAATAAAACTGGGCGCAAATTGAAAAGAAAATGCAAATAATAACCTCAGCAAATATTGGCGCAGATAAGCCCATACAAATGACCAAACTAAGGCCAAAGCAAAGTATTGGCCTTAGTTACGCCTCCTGAGGAAGCCAAGGCGCAACGCGCGTAGAGGCGGCAGGCAGTGGCAGCACATAGTCACTTCATGTAAGTGTTACGTTACTCTATTTCTTAATTGTTATCCGGTTCAACTTGCATTAATAGGTCTTTTTCTCTGCCTAGTAGAGAATACTTTGCTTTGGCCTTAGTTTGGTCATTTGTATGGGCTTATCTGCGCCAATATTTGCTGAGGTTATTATTTGCATTTTCTTTTCAATTTGCGCCCAGTTTTATTCACATTAATATGTGGTTTATTCTGCTGAGCAACTAATTGTTTATTTATGTTGCTCTTCGTGAATATGCCGGCTCACATTGTGGCAATTACTTGTATTTATTTGTAACTTTTGCCACTTTATGTGAGCTCATATGTTTGGTGCAGCTTTTTTTAATCTATTCTCCGTGTGGTGGTTACTGCTCACGGCGTCATGTACATTACACTATATTGGTCCTATTTTTTTCTCAGCTGAGAATTAACATTCTAGTGAATTTATTAAAATAAATTCTTTGGCAAAAGATATACTCTCTATTACCTCTACTATATAAAATATGGCAGATTCATGAATAAGGCACTCTAGATTATATTTACACTACATGGATGTGATTTATCATTGAGTACTTTGAGGGAGTAATGCCCTTTCCACTTGGATTCTTTTCTAGATATCATCTACCATTTATGTCTACCACTGCCTGTTTTAGCATTGTTGCTCTGCTGTTGTTTTTAATTATTATGCAATAAAATTTATATTTTTTTATGCTAAAACTCTTTTGGTCCCTAATTTTCACTTAATAGTTGAGATATGGCTCTTCGTTGATATATACTGTTTTCTGAGTTATGCTATTACTTATTTCCCATTAACAGGGGATTTTTTTGGTACCGTTATGTCTTATGCAGCAAAACCCCTTGAAGCAGTGTGCACACGCACCTCGTGACTGTTGTGCTGCAAGATGCCTGGAGTAGTGTGCTCGCGCGCCTCATCTCATGGCTGCCTGCCATTGCCAGTGCGCATGTGTGTTTTACCTTTTGGCTACACGCCGTTGCTGTGTGACCTTTCCTATGTTCCAGCACAGTCTGATCCAGCAATCCTTCCTATGGTCCTGCCCCTGATCATGTGACCTTTCCTATGTTCCAGCACAGTCTGATCCAGCAATCCTCTCAATGGTCTTGGAGGCCCTGATCATGTGACCTTCTCTATGGTCCAGCCCAGTCTGATCTAGCAATGCTCTCTATGATCCTGGAGGAATTGAACCGGAAGTCCTTCCCTTGTCCTGACCTGGAAGTGCAGGTGCTAATGCCCTATATCAGACCGCCCCTTCCTATGGTCGGGGCCTGAGTATCGTGTTGCTTCCCTGCATGGCTGCTTGGTCAGCTCGGCTGCTCCCTGTATTATGTGCCCCTGAACTCTGCCCTGTCGTGCATCTCTGCACATGCTCTGTGCTTGTACTCTGTCTCTTGTCTCGTGCCAAGTCTTGTGTTGTCTCTTGTGCTGTGTTTGTTATTGCTATGCTTTATCTTGTAGTACTTCCTCTGTTCTCTCCCTTAGCCTGTTTCGCTATGTCTTGCCTAAGCTTTTTCTTGCCTTGTTGTTCGTCCTATGTTCCATGTCTAGTCTCAAGGCTCCGCCTTGACCCGGCTCTGGGCTTCGGCCTACGCTCCGCTGCTAGACTCTGTCCTATGGTGCTCTCTATCACACTCCCTGACTACTCTCAAGGCTCTACCTTGACCCGGCTCTGGGCTTCGGCCTACGCTCCACTGCTAGTTCCATGTCTCTGTACCCGGCTCTGGGCTCTAGCATACTCTCCGCTTCTCTTCTATTGTACCCGGCTCTGTGCTACTGCCTACGTTCCGATCTCTGTCCTGAACTCTGCCCCTGACATGCCCTCTGCATGCGCAGGACCTTGCCTTGAACTCTGTCCCTGGCATGCCCTCTGCATGCGCAGGACCATGTCTTAAACTCTGTGTCTAGTTTCTGTTTTTCATGCGCACTTGCACCTCTCGTACTAGGCTTTGCCATGCCGTAGCGCACGCGTCTCTGTCCTGTACCTTTGCCTAGCCCTGCCTTGTGGCTGCGTGCCCTCTTGCACATGCCTGGTCGCCCCGTACCCGCCTGTTGTGCCTCAGCTGTGCCGCCTCTAGTCGTGCCCGCCTGTCTGTGCCTCAGTTGTGCTCCACATCCAGTGCTATAGTGGTTTCCGCCTGTCTGTGCCTCAGCCGTTCCGCCTCTAGTCATGCCCGCCTGCCTGTGCCTCCAGCCGGTACCACCTGCCGGTGCCCCAGTCATGTTTTCCATGCTCCCTTGCACCCACGCTGTTTCTCGCACTGTGCATTTTCGTGCTACTCTTGCACAAGTCTTTTGCTTTCCTTGCTCTGTCCTGAACCTTGTCTCTCTGTCGTGTTCTGAGTTCCATGACCTGTTTTGAACCTTTGTCTTGCTTGTACCTTGCTCTGTGCTCTGCTCTTTGTCTTGAACCCTGACCCTGGCGTACCCCTCTGCACGCGCAGGACGTCTGTCCTGAACTTCAAAGCCCAACGTGTTCTCTAGCACGTGTGGGACCTGCCGCTAACCTTGTACCCTGGCGTGCCTCCTAGCACGGCCAGGACCATTCTTTGTACCATGCCCCTGGCGTGCCTCTAGCATGCGCAGGACCTTGAATCTTGAATCCTGGTGGCTTCTTTAGCGCACCCAGGACCTTGGACCTTGAACCCTGGCATGTCTCCTATACACGCACCATGCCTAGTATGTTGAACTTTGCCTTGCACCTTGCCTTGGACCCTGGTGTGTCCCTAGCACGCACCCTGCCTTGAACTTTGCCTTGGACCCTGGCGTGTCCCCTAACACGCATCATGTCTTGAACACTGTCGTGCCTCCTTGCCTGAACCCTGGTTTGCTTGCTGGATGCCCGGATCCTGCCAATCGCCATCAGAGCTCCGGAACCTGATGAACTTGTTGATCGTTGCCTGCTGCCCGGAGTCCGATGTCATCGTGCCTTTGCCTGTACCCAGGCATGCCATCTAGCACATACCATGCCATGGACCTTGGTGTGCCCTCGCATGCACCTTGCTGTATTTTCCCTGTGTTATCACGTCTTGCACCTGATGTTACCCTGAAGTTTTCCTTAATGAAGATACCTTGAACTCACGTCTTGTCTTGTTTCCTGCACGTCCCTTGTCATCAGACACTCACATTGTGTCTTCCTTGAGCTGGCCGTCTGGTCTCAGCAGTCGTGGTGGCTCACCCCCTTGGTCTTGCCCCTGACACTCCCTGTATAGGGGGTGGTTCATCACAAGGTCAGCTCGCCCTCGGTGGGTGGGTGCCACGACCCAGAGGGTCCACTCTAAAGAAAAAAGTCGACTCAGCTGAAGCTGACTCGTCACACTTTGCCACTCGGTGGTTAACTGAGCTGATATTCCTTTGCCAGTGCATACCACTCTGAGACGTTATCAGTCTGGTTTCTTGCGTTCAGTTCACACCGTGTGGAGTTGACACAGTGTGCTTCTTGGCGAGTGCTCGCCGCATGTCTCCTCCATTCTTTACTAGCAGCAGGATAACATCTCTGCACGGTGGTCCCCGGGTTACGATCGCACTAAATAAAATAACTAATGAAGTGTGATCCGCCAACCCTAACAATGTGTGAGTTATTTAGAGAGTACACCAAATGTACACTCTTATACAAGCTGTACTCTACTTCCTTACATTGTATCAAAGTGGCATATCTTCAGTGTTGTCCCATGAAAAGATACAATAAAATTCTGACAATAATGAGGAGTGTACTCACTCTTTTTGATACAGTGTTTGGCCAAAATACTCTCTTACCTAATAATTGTGCATACAGAATATGCTGTATGTTCCCCTAGAGCATATCTACTTTTAGAATTGATTAGACATTACAGCAGCCAATACCAAACATTTTAGTGCAGCATTTGTAACTGGTACAATATGTGAATATCTATCATGAAGCCAAATAATCTATCAAATATTTATGAACTGTGCAGAAGTGAAGCACAGTCATCCAAACTAGAAAAGGTGGCAGAAGAAATTGACTATTTGTTTGAAACAAATAAAGATGTTAGAGGCAATAATATGGGATACAGGAAAGCTTTCTTCAGAGCAATTATGTACAGGTAAATAATTAACATAAAAAAGCTTTAAACGGTTATTCATATCTTCCTAGACGGACATAATTGGTTAGTGCTCGTAAAAGCAAGCAACTTTTCAATTTATCCCTCATTAAAATTACCCACCCCCCCGAATTTGAAGCCCATTATCAAGGACTGTACACAGTTCCTACAAATTGTTTTGTTTCCAGCTTATACAGTTGTGGCCAAAAGTATTGACACCCCTGCAATTCTGTCAGATAATACTCAGTTTCTTCCTGAAAATGATTGCAAACACAAATTCTTTGGTATTATTATCTTCATTTAATTTGTCTTAAATGAAAAAACACAAAAGAGAATGAAGCAAAAAGCAAAACATTGATCATTTCACACAAAACTCCAAAAATGGGCCAGACAAAAGTATTGGCACCCTCAGCCTAATACTTGGTTGCACAACCTTTAGCCAAAATAACTGCGACCAACCACTTCCGGTAACCATCAATGCGTTTCTTACAATGCTCTGCTGGAATTTTAGACCATTCTTCTTTGGCAAACGGCTCCAGGTCCCAGATATTAGAAGGGTGCCTTCTCCAAACTGCCATTTTTAGATCTCTCCACAGGTGTTCTATGGGATTCGGGTCTGGACTCATTGCTGGCCACTTTAGAAGTCTCCAGTGCTGTCTCTCAAACCATTTTCTAGTGCTTTTTGAAGTGTGTTTTGGGTCATTGTCCTGCTGGAAGACCCATGACCTCTGAGGGAGACCCAGCTTTCTCACACTGGCCCCTATATTATGCTGCAAAATTTGTTGCCAGTCTTCAGACTTCATAAGACATGCACACGGTCAAGCAGTCCAGTGCCAGAGGTAGCAAAGCAACCCCAAAACATCAGGGAACCTCCGCCATGTTTGACTGTAGGGACGTGTTCTTTTCTTTGAATGCCTCTTTTTTCTCCTGTAAACTCTATGTTGATGCCTTTGCCCAAAAAGCTCTACTTTTGTCTCATCTGACCAGAGAACATTCTTCCAAAACGCTTTATGCTTTTTCAGGTAAGTTTTGGCAAACTCCAGCCTGGCTTTTTTATGTCTCGGGGTAAGAAGTGGGGTCTTCCTTGGTCTCCTACCATACAGTCCCTTTTCATTCAGACGCCGACGGATAGTACGGGTTGACACTGTTGTACCCTCGGACTGCAGGGCAGCATGAACTTGTTTGGATATTAGTCAAGGTTCTTTATCCAACATCTGCACAATTTTGCGTTGAAATCTCTTGTCAATTTTTCTTTTCCGTCCACATCTAGGGAGGTTAGCCACAGTGCCATGGGCTTTAAACTTCTTGATGACACTGCACACGGTAGACACAGGAACATTCAGGTCTTTGGAGATGGACTTGTAGCCTTGAGATTGCTCATGCTTCCTCACAATTTGGTTTCTCAAGTCTTCAGACAGTTCTTTGATCTTCTTTCTTTTCTCCATGCTCAATGTGGTACACACAAGGACACGGGACAGAAGTTGAGTCAACTTTAATCCATGTCAACTGGCTGCAAGTGTGATTGTTATTGCCAACACCTGTTAGGTGCCACAGGTAAGTTACAGGTGCTGTTAATTACACAAATTAGAGAAGCATCACATGATTTTTCGAATAGTGCTAATACTTTTGTCCACCCTCTTTTTTATGTTTGGTGTGGAATTATATCCAATTTGGCTTTAGGACAATTCTTTTTGTGTTTTTTCATTTAAGACAAATTAAATGAAGATAATAATACCAAAGAATTTGTGTTTGCAATTATTTTCAGGAAGAAACTGAGTTATCTGACAGAATTGCAGGAGTGTCAATACTTTAGGCCACAACTGTACACACTACACTGGATCTGGCCAGTATTGTGTGGGAAAGATGGATGGAGAAGGGTGCTGAGCCTTGGAGGGGACCACATCCCCCAATATGTACTGCAAAAAAAGAAAAATCTCACCATCTGTCCCAGACAAGGTTCTGATTGCGAGCTGTGCTCATGGCTTCTTTTCCTCATGTCAGATGAGACCTTCTTTGGGAGAAGTAGGATGATAGTGATAGGGGCCATCCATATTTAGGTACAACGCGATGTGGCTGGATGGATTTTGCCTTTTTGATCCAAAAATTTTAACTAAAGTACTCTATATTTTAAGGTCTGCAGTACACCAATATTGGAATTTGTGTGTTCATTAATTGCAGCCTGCTGACGCACAGTATATGTATACGTCTGTATATTGGCCACAAAGCATATTTGTGCAGCTGTAAATTAATTTAATGCTAAAGGTGTGCAGGCCCTATTATTTTTGTATTTATCTTTTTCTCTTCAAAAATAAAGTTGTTATAAATTTTACTACACAAGAAAACTAAAAACAATTTCTGAATTAATGTTTATTTTTTGATTATCTTCCAAATATGTAAATAAAAAGCAACAAAAAATGTTATATACCTTGAAATTGTACCAATAAATACTTCTACATTGCTAGAGTCTTAACCCCTTAGAGACCCTGCTCTTTTTTGTTTTAGCGTTTCTGTTTTTCCCTCCCCTTCTACCCAGAGCTATAACTTTTATATTTTTCCATCAATATGGCCGTGTGAGGGCTTGTTTTTTTGCAGGACGAGTTGTACTTTTCAAACACACCATTGATTTTACCATATCATGTACTCAAAATTGGGAAAAAAATTCCAAATGCGGTGAAAATGCAAAAAAAAGTGCAATTCCACAAATTTTTTTTTTTTACTTTTGGCATGCTTCAATAGCCTCCATGGGAGACTAGATGCTGCCATAGCCCGATCAACTTTGCTACATACAGGTGATGATCAGATCGCCTGTATGTAGCAGAATTGCTGACTTCCTATGAGCGCCGACCACTGGGTTGCTCTCATAACAATCTGGCATTGACAACCATAGAGGTCTACAGGAGACCTCTGGTTGTCATGCTGACCAATCAGCGACCCGCGATCACATGACGGGGTCACCGATGGGTGGGATTTCCGGCGCGATTACCGGAAGCACGCGTTAAATGCCGGCTGACATGTGTCGGGAAAGATGTAGGATCAGTGCCGGAGCCCACACCAAAGGGGTAGACATGACATGAACAGTACTAGTACGGTGCATGTCGTGAAGGGGCTAAAGGAGCTAGAAAATTGACATCAAGACCATGAAAAATCCAATAAAATCTATGTTTCCAAAGCCAAATGGCCCACCTTCTGAGCCCCTCATTATACCCAAACCATATGTAATGTTGACAGGCATGACACTGCTGTAAAGGGAAGTGCCCACAAAAACTGGTTCTCCGGGATATAATGATTGATGGCCTATCTCTTGGATAGTTTATTTCTGGCTGCTGCCAATGCAGATATATGCTGATTAGTGAGGGTGAAATTTTCAGCTTTCTCATATTGAGCTAGTTCATCAATTGCTTTGGGGAATACTCACTTAATTTATGAGGTGCATGTATCCCAAAGTAGAAACTGGGCACTATGTATAGAGGAAAAAAAAGTCACATTTGCAATTTTAAATCAAATAATAAAGCTGAAGAGACAGAAAACGCAAATAGTGTCTTATCTGATAAATAAATTAAAGAAAATATTATAGTTCCCTCACCTAATAGGAATTTGACAGCTACAACTGCTATAAAAGCATGTAAAGGCTGCTTCTGGACCACCAATAAAGTGAAATGCAGAAAAAGAAGAATACTGTGGTTCAGAGTCCATGCTGCCCAAAGTTCGAAGGTGTAGTCACACACAGGGCTAAAGCATGAATATGGTTTATTGTACCAACGCGTTTCAAGGTTTCCAAACCTCTTCATCAGGACCAAACCACAATAAACAATAACATTATTGATATTTGCAATTTTCTCTTTGAAATATTGACTGTGCGCTAATTTCTGGAAAGCGCAACTCGGGTCAAAATAGTCACTACAATCTTACATGAATTACTGAAGTGTAATTTGAAAACTGTGATTACCTTTTGGCACCTGAAGGGTTCTTCAAATGGTGCCCACAAAATATTCCAGGAAAATCTATTTAAATGTAGTAATCGCAGGTACGCGGGATGCAGTGACTAGATGGGAGCCGGAGTTAGCTTAGAATACAACCTTTATACATAGGGGCTATCTCGAGTAACTAGCAAGCTAACAACAGTTATCCTCGCAGGAATCAAATAATAATACAGAGGTAACACGGTAATAGTTACCAGTTCCGATCGGGTAGTAATGAGGCCGTGGTATGGCCCAACTACGGGTCCAAGAACTACGATTGATCAACTGCAACGTGTCACTTATCCTCTTCTGACGTCCGGCAGAATGGTGATCGGTGTCTATTCGGCGTCTCATCCGCTGGGCACAGCCAACGAGGAGCTGAAGCAAGCTTCTGGCGTTCCTATGCCCAGGTGGAGCGTGGGCACAACAGGCCCCTGAAGAGTTCCTCTGTGTTGTGCCTCCTGGCAGGGGCGGGATGGCTGTGGCCGGGGTCCTGGATGTGCAGGCCACAGTCGCAGGCTGGAGTCGGGCGGCAGCAGCCATGGGTGGTGGCAGGCAGGCCGCAGTCACGGGCTGAAGTTGGGCAGTGGCGGCCACGGGTGGCAGCGGGCTGGCCGCAGCCATGGGCCAGAGTCAGGCAGTGGCGGCCGCGGGTGGCAGCAAGTAGGCCGCAACCGCAGGCTGGAGTAAGACAGTGGTGGCCGTGGGAAGCAGTGAGCAGGCCGCGACCACAGGCTGGAGTCTGGCAGTGGCGGCCACGGGAGGCAGCGGGCCAGCCATAACCACAGGCTGGAGTGATGGGAGCGGGAGCGTAGTCGTTCGGTCGGCATCCCTCAGCTGGGCTTCTCGGTGCTGTCTCCTCCCTGACCGTGGTGAGTCCCCCTCCAGTCTCTCTGGTCGTCGCTCACTCCTTTTGGCTATGGCTCTCTGGTGCCACCTAGGCTTCCTGCTCCTCTTTTCATGCTCTATCGAGTGCCCCCTGCTGGCGTTCTCAGTTCTTTTTATATTGGCTCTGCCCCCATGCCTTCTAGAACTGTCTCTGGTCCGTCCTCTAATTATGTCCCCCGGAAACAGTTTCCCTAGGAACCTTGGTGACTGTCTCCTTTGTTCCGGTCAGGTTACACAGTGGGAACTCTTCTCCCTACATAACCAAAAGCCAAATAGAGCCTCTTCTCTTCTGAGACTTATTGGGTGCCCAAATAGTAGTGTATGTGGGTCGCCCTCCCAGGGCTGTGGGGTACTCGGTACCGGGCCGGTGTCAGGGGGAAAGGTGTCACAGCGGCAGTGACCCGGTCCGTGGCCCTGGGCGCCCAAATCAATGGTGGTTTGTGATATAGTTTATGTGATAGTTCGTGACGCCACCTGTGGTGTTTGGCAAGCAAGATGTTAAGCCAACGCTGCGTGCCGATCCTCCGGGGCTGATGGTGTGTTGCAGCATAGATGGTGTAGCTCCCCACAGGTGAAGCTGTAACCCCAGGGCAGTGTAATGGCAATAGATGAGAATAGGCGCAGGCGGTGTGATGAATGCTGGTACCCAGATGTAACGGTGCTGACGGTGTTAGCGCACAAATGAATGGAAGACACCAGGGCTTGCAGTTCCAAAGCTTTACTCACAGTCCTTGGTACACACTGGTGCCTGCCTCCGTGCCGTGTCCTCCGGGGCAGAGACTCAATCAACCTCCCGGGCAAGTCAGGATTCTCCTCTCCAACACTCCACCAACATGTACCTCTCCTGAACGACTCCTCTATTGTGCCTTAAGGGGTGAAGAGCTCCAATACCGTAGTACTCTGGAGTTCCTCCCGTCAGATGTTCCTAACAACTCTACTTGTATGGCAGACAGCTGTAGCCTCTCTCAGGGACTCCCTTCTCCGGAGTCCTGGCTCTCTATTCCGTTGCTGTTGTGCCCCAAGTCTTAGATGGGAGTAGTGCATTTTACAGCCAACTACTCCACCGGTGTCTGCTGCAGAACCATAAGTGTCCATACAACCTCGGGGACTGGGCCCCGGCCTTGCGCTGAGAACCTATAGGCAGGGTTCCTCTTCCGGCCCACAACTCCTCTCTGTTCTCTCTACTCCTTTTTCCTATGGAAGCTTAGGCCTCTTTCACACTTCAGTTTTTTGCATCAGTTATAATCCGCCAAAAAGGCGGACAAGCGGATCCGTTCTCAACTGATGTGAACGGATGGCACAGGATCCGTTTTCAGACGGATCCTGAAAATGAAGAAATTTAAAGGAATCGCTGGCCGGGAAGGAGAGAGAGAGAGAGAGAGAGAGAGAGAGAGAGTGTGAGAGAGAGAGAGTGTGAGAGAGAGAGAGAGAGAGAGAGAGAGAGAGAGAGAGAGAGAGAGAGAGAGAGAGAGAGAGAGATATTTTTTTTTTTGTCCGGCACCCAGAAAGAAATTCGGGTTAAATCAGTGTTTGCAGGATCCGCCAGAGAAAAAAACGTTACAAGCTCCGTTTTGAAATTTTTGAGGATGGTGACGGACAGTAACTTTTGGCGGATCCTCACAAAAAACGGATGCAACGGACAGCAATCCGTCACAATCCGCCATTAATGCAAGTCAATGGGGAAAAAACGGATCCTCAAAAAAAATTTGAGGATCCGTTTTTTTTTAAAACCTGGCGGATTGTGACTGATTGTAAAAAACGGAAGTGTGAAAGAGGCCTTAGGTTGCAGTTCTACGTCTTTCTCCTTCTGTTCCTTTCCCGTGCCAGCTGGCTCAGATCACTGAGGCAGCTGCAGCACTCCTTCTTCTCTCCCTCTTCTAGGGATCTCCTTCCTCTCGGACCCGTTCTCAGACTCTCCTCACTGACTGTCCAGACTCCCCTCAGACTGACCTCCAGACTGATCTGTAATTCTAAACCTTCCCAAAGTTTTATATGGATCTCAACTCCACCCACCTCCCAGCACATCCAGTGTTCCATGCAGGGAACCACCAAGGCACTCCTAATGTCTAGGAGGAGAGAGACACCTCAATGTGGTTGTGCAGAACTACCTTGTTGTGTGGGGTGCGAGTGTGGAAAGGAGTTCCCAACTTACCTAGGTGGTGGGGCACTACACCTTAGGAGAAGGTGCAGTATCTCTGTGGCGACAGAGCCTCAGGGGCGCCACATATGACCATATATAAAGTATATAGAGCCATGATTGAAACAATACAGTATTTCATGGGGTACTCTGTTTCTTACCAGCCATAGTAATAATGAAGTGTTTTAAGCCAAAACAACATATTCTAGCAAATGAAATAATTTATTTTTTTACATAGAGCAATGGTAAAGAAATCGGTGAAACATCTGTTTGGTGAAAATGCTCATTATACCCTTAGATGAATCCTCTGTATGGTTTAATTTTTAAGATGGGGATAATTTGGGGTTGTTTTTGTTGTTCCAAGAAGTGGTCAATAGCTATTTCAGACAAATTTGCACCCCAAAAGCCAAACAGCGTTTCTTCCATTCTGAAGGCCTGGTGTGTGTCCAAACAGTATCTTTTGACCAAATGTTGACTATGTCCACATTTGGGAGATATTGCATTGCAAATTGTGTCCATTTTCTCCTGTCACCTGTTATGAAAATAAAAAAATTACGGCTTTAACAATGTTTTAATGAAAAAATATTATTGTTTGTTTCTGTAGACCAGCATTATAAAATTCCATGAAGTGCCTGTGAGTTAAAAATGCTCACCCAATCCTTAAATTAATTTCTTGAGTGGTGTATTATCTGAAATCGGATCTTTTCCCTTGAATCTGCTGTTCTTACTCCTAGGGGGATTTGCAATTGGCACCCACAAACGATTAGAGCCAAATATGTGCTACAAATGCTAAGCAATATTTCTTACCTTCTGAGCCCTGTCATGTGTCCAAACAGTTTTTTATGACCACTTGTAAGGCATTTTTGCACTTGCAAAAAATTGCTTTCCAAAGTTTGGGCTCATTTTCTCATATTACCAAAATTACTCAAATTAAGCTTACGCAACATTTTTATGGCAATTTTTTTTTTTCAGTTTCACATCCCAATGTTATATAATTTTTTTGAAGTTCCTGTGGGTCCAAAATGGTAACTACACCCCTAGATGAATTCCTTTACAAATGTAGTTTTGAATAGGAGATAACTTTTGCGGGTTTTCTGCTGCTTTAGCTCCTCAGTAGCTCTGCAAATATAACATGGTGTTTGTAATACAGCTGTGATCAAAAGTTTACATACCCTGGCAGGATTTTTGCTTTCTTGGCCTTGTTTCAGAGAATAGGAATGATAACACCAGAACTTTTTCTCAACTCATGGTTAGTGGTTGGTTGAAGCCATTTATTGTCAGCCATTTATTGTCAGTGTTTTCTCTTTCTAAATCATAATGACATCCCAAAACATCCAAATGACCCTGATCAAAAGTTCACATACCCCATTTCTTAATACAGTGCATTGCCCCCTCTAAAATCAATAAAAGCTTGACATCTTTTGTGGTAGTTGTGGATGAGGTTCTTTATTTTCTCAGATGGTAAAGCTGCCACTCTTCTTGGCAAAAATCCTCCAGTTCCAGTAAATTCCTAGGCTGTCTAGCATGAACTGCGCGCTTGAGATTTCCCAGAGTGGCTCAATGATATTGAGGTCAGGAGACTGAGATGGCCACTCCAGAACCTTCACTTTGTTCTGCTATAGCCAATAAAAGGTAGACTTTGCCTTGTGTTTTGGATTGTTGTCACGTTGGAACGTCCAACTTCTTCCCATGCACAGCTTCCGGGCTGAAAATTGCAAATTTGCCTCCAGTATTTGCTGATAACATGCTGCATTCATCTTTTCTTTAACTTTGTTCAAGTTTCCTGTGCCTTTGTAGCTCACACGTCCCCAAAACCTCAGCGAGCCACCTCCATGCTTTACAATAGGAATGGTGTTCTTTTCATAATAGGCCTTGTTGACCTCTCCAAATGAGACGTTTATGGATATGGCTAAAAAGTTCAATTTTCGTTTAATCAATCCAAATTACCTTGTTCCAGAATTTATGATGCTTGCCTCTGTGTTGTTTTGCGTATTGTAGGTGAGATACTTTGTGGCATTTGCACAGTAATGGCTTTCTTCTGGTGACTCGACCATGCAGCTCATTTTTCTTCAAGTGCCTCCTTATTGGGTATTTTGAAACAGCCACACCACTAGTTTTCAGAGAGTCCAGTATTTCAGCTGATATTGTTTGTGGGTTTTTCTTTGCATCCCAAACATTTTTCCTGACAGTTCTGGACAAAATTTTTGTTGGTTTACCTGACCGTTGTTTTGTTTTTACCTAGCCCCTGATTTTACATTTGTTAATCACAGTTTGAATGCTGCTGACTGGCATTATCAATTCCTTCGATATCTTTTTGTATCCATTTCCTGTTTTATACAGTTCAACCACCTTTACCTGTTGATCCATTGATAATTCTTTTGCTTTCCCCATGACTCACAATCCAGAAATATCAGTGGCTGGATGAAAGATGCAAGAGTCTGCCTGGATCCCAGAAACTCACTCTGCTTGTAATCAGTGTGTGTGAATAAAAGCTAACAGGTCACAGGTGAGGATGTTACCTTTAGTAGCCATTCAAAGTCATTTGTGTCAACTTCTGTGCATGTTATCAGGCCAAAATCACCAAGGTACGTGAACTTTTGATCAGGGTCATTTGGGTGCTTTGGGTTGTCATTATGATTTAAAAAGAGAAAACAATAGTTTGACAATAAATAGCTTCACCCAACCACTAACCATGACTGGAGAAAAAGTTTTGGTGTTATCATTCATATTCTCTGAAAAAAGGCCAACAAAGCAAAAATTCTGCTGGTGTATGTAAACTTTTGAGCACAACTGTGTTACAGCTAAATTTATGTTTCAAAACTCAAAGAGCAAACCTTTCCAACTGTGCTCTTTTGTTTGTCCAAACAGAAGATTCCGACCACCTTTGAGGTATGACTGCATTTGGGAGAAATCGCAATCAAAATTTTGGGTGCATTTTTCCTTTGAGCCTAAAGCAACATTTCAGATGAACGAATGTAATTTTTAATTTTTTTCATTACACTGTACATTGATTCCTGTGAAGCATGTGAAGCATTAAAAACAACGTTTTTAATGCAGTGCTGAGTACTTTAAAAGATGCTGTTTTTCAAATAGTATCATTTTGGTTTTTTTTCTGACATATGGTTCACGCAAAACTGAATAGGTCTGTAAAAATAGGTATTGTTAAGTTTATTGAAAAACAATAATAATCATGTTCAAGTTCCATCAATATCACGCCACCTTGCTTGAAGATAATTATAATACAAACCAAGACGATAATAGAGACTGGAATGGAGGTCTATCCACTTCATAGATGAGTCCAGAGTCCTGCTTTTGTCTTGGATGTAGTGATAGCCAAAGTCTGGAAACCATATGGGCCACGATATGATGAGACTTTCACAAGGGAATGTGAAAATTTCCCAGTTTTTCAACTGGGCAACACAAGGTCGCATGTTGCTCGTGCTACTCTGAGCAACTTGTCTGACACAAACGTGGACTAGCCATGAACTATAGCATCACTGGAATTCTATCACATCATGCACATTTGAGACATCATTAGTTAGCAAATACAAAGTGTCACAGCAGTGGATGTTGATGATTTCTGAGACCAAGTGCATTCAGTGTGGCAGAACATTCCTCCAATAACCATTCATAGCCTCACTGATAGCACGCCAAGGGGCGGGCATCCCCCGGGGACGCAATATGGACCCTCTATACCACAGATGGGGACCCGGGCCTACCCGAACTAGGGAAGGGCAGCGACCGGGATTCTGTGGCAGCTGAGCATGTGGACAAAGAAGACACGTAGGACTAGATAATACCGCACAACTTCAGGTATAAATTAAGTAAAGTTTACTTAGGCTAAGTGCACACGTACCGGAACTCTCGTGGAAATTACCGCGAGAATTCGGGAATTCCATTCCGCGGGAAAATGGCATTTTAAATTCCTGCGATTTTCCCGTGGAAAAACTAGCATTTTGCAAGCGTAATTAGCTTGCATAATTGCTAGCGTTTTCCAAGCGATCTGGAGCATCGCTTGGAGAACTGATTGACAGGTTGGTCACACTCGTCAAACATAGTGTTTGACGAGTGTGACCAACTTTTTACTACTGAGGCCACCTATGCAGCATCAGTAGTAAAAGATAGAATGTTAAAAAAAATAAAAAATGGTGTTATTCTTACCTTCCGACGTCTCTCGCATCCGTTCCCAGTAATCCTTTGCGAAAATGCCCGCGATGACGTCCGTTCTCGCGGGATCGCGATGTCTCACGGTAATTTGCGATGACGTCGTGCAAATGACCGCGAGACTTCGCGATCCCGCGAGAACTGACGCCATCGCGGGCATTTTCGCAAAGGATTACTGGGAACGGAAGCGTGGAGAGAGGTGGGAATGCTGTGTGGGACGCCGGAAGGTAAGAATAACAATATTTTTTATTTTAAATTCTATTTTTTACAGGGATATGGTACCCAAAGCCCGGAGGACAGTCTCCTCTCCTCCGGACCGTGGGTACCATCCGCAATTGTTCTGCTTACTTTCCGCATGGTGTGCACAGCCACATGCGGGAAGTAAGCGGAACAATGCATTCCTATGGGTGCGGGATCGCCGCGATTCCGCAAATTAATGAGCATGCTGCGTTTTTTACCGCGAAGCGATTCCGCCGCGGTAAAAACCGCAGCATTAGCACAGCATTACGGAATCCCATAGGAATGCATGGGATGCTTATTTTTCGCATTTTCGCGGCAAAATCGCGCGGTTAAAACCGCCGCGGAAATGCGAAAAAAACGCCACGTGTGAACTCAGCCTTAAAGTAAATTCACAGTACATAGACAAAACAGGGCTAAACCAGGCTCCCGATTCCACACCTCCCAGAAGGGTACCACCCAGTGGACCCCAAGGCATCATCAGATCACCAATGCACTCATAAGCGGGACATCGGGACACAGGCAGGACATCAGGACACATGAGGTCATAAGGACATCAGGGTCACCCTCAGGACATCAGAGTCACCGGCAGACATCAGACGGGAGTCGTTTGGTTCCGGACATCCAACACGACCTACAGGCATCACTGCAGTCATCCAGCTCCAGGCTCCAGGCAGCGGTCATCAGGTTACAGACTGCGGTCGACAGGCTCCGGGCATCGGACCTAGGAAGGAACTCAAGCGTGATGGTGCTAACACCGCAGGATTGCTGGGCCTGCATGGAGCTAGCACCACATGGTAGTCAGAGCACAGCATAGTAGATGCTCAGCAGGAACACCGGTTACAAGAGTCTGAGTCACTGGGTGCGGAGCTCCAAACACAGAGGGATTCCAGGAACATAACACAGCAGACAGTTCAGACATAGTCAGGTAAGGGATAGGCACAGGATCAAGGATTAAAGCCTGGATACACCGCCTCCAGGCCAGGGTGAATTTAGATGGGGTCATGTACATGACAGGTACAGGATCAGGGATTCAGGCCCAGATATACCGCCTCCGGGGCAGGGCGAGGGAACAGGACAAAGCAGGAATTAAGGCAGGGAATTTGGTACCATAACCGAGACAGACCAGGTCCACAGACACGAGACACACATGGCAAAGTCCAGGAGCGTTGTTAGTAGCTCTGGCCCTGCCCATAGGGCAGGTAAGTTTATAAAGGAGCTGCCCCTCAGCAATTGGCTGGAGACAGCATTTCAAGTACACATACTACCCCTGATAAAAGCAGGGAAGGTGTGGCTGCGCACACCCTAAGCACACACAGAAACCATTGCAGCACAATCAGTGCAGGAACTGCAGCCTAGAGCACCTGGCATTGTCTGCAAGCCTAGACACACGTAGAAAGTCATGCACCAGCTGCAAATGACCTCACAACCCGCGGACAGCTTCCACAGCGGCGACCAGGGACCGCACATGTGAATGGTCAAGCAGCAGAGCAAAGACCTAACACCACATGTGCAGCTACGCAGCAGAGCAGGGAACTGAGCAGGCTCCACACAGGTAAGCCAGCAGTATCCCAGCTCAATTAGGGGGAAAGGAGTAAGGGGTTAAGGCAAAAAACATGCATTGTCACGCCGACAATCAAACACAAACAGAACGGCGTGACATCTGCACACTGTGAATACAAATTTATCAAAAAAAATTGAGAATTCAACTTCAAACAAATGAACTTGCCCAACATCAATATCTATCATTCCTGTGATTTTCATTATTCCTTGACTTTCCCTTTTGGTGTTGCAATATCAATATTGAGGAGCGTATGTTGGAGAAATTAAAAGACATGTTTAATGGCAACTAGAAAACGCTGGAGCTTTCTGGGACAAGGTGATTAATGACAAAATGCATGCTTCTTTCTAATGCTCGACTAGACAGACATCTTTTTTTCATATGTGTGTATAGGGAAAGATTCTGTTCTGATAATGACCTAATACTAACATCCTCAATAATCCAAACCTCCCACTCCCATCTCCAAGACTGCTCGCGTGCTGCAGCAATTCTTTAGAATGCACTACCCAGGACAGTTTGATTAATTCCCAATAAATACAGTTTTAAGCGTGGCCTAAAAATGCATATTTTTTAGACTCACTTATCTAACTATCCCCATTTTGATCATAAATTTTCTTTAAACTCATGACCCTCGTAGCATCTGTTCCTACACCCTCCATGCACTTAATAGCCCTCTGTTTCTGTACTGGCTTGTGACTAGTTCATGCAGCGTTATGTGCATACCCTATTTAATATATTATGGTTGAACCGTATAATACACGTGGGTCGCCCTCCCACACCCAGGGCAGCGGGGTACTCGGTACCGGGCCGGTGTCAGGCGGGAATGTGTTACAGCAGCGGTGACCCGGTCCGTGGCCCTGGGCGCCCAATAACAATGGCGGTGATGTTAATGGTGTTAAAGTTTATTAGAATAGTTTGTGACGCCACCCGTGGTGTTTGGCAAGTACGGTGTTGAGCCAACGCTGCATGCAGATCCGCTGGGACTGATGGTGTGATGCAGCAAAGATGGTGTAGCTCCCCACAGGTGGAGCTGTAGTCCCAGGGCAGTGTAGGTGCAATGGATGAGGAGAGGCGCATAATGGTATGGATGCTGGTACTCAGGTGTAACGGTGCGGAAATAACTGGAGGACACCAGAGTATGCGGTTCCAAAGCTTTACTCACTGTTTGCAGTTCACACAACTGCCTGCCTCCGTACTGTGTTCTCCAGGTCAGGGTTCCAGCCAACCTCCAGGCAGGATAGGATTCTCCCTTCCACACTCCGCCAACATGTACCTTACTGAACGACTCCTCCAATGCGCCTTTAAGTGCGAAGCACTCCAGTACTTAGTTACCCTGGAATGCCTCTCTCTAGGTGTTCCTAGTCTTTACTTGTATGACAGACAGCTGTAGCCTGCTTCGGGGACTCCACTCTGCGTCCCGGCTCTCTATTCAGTTGCTGTTGTGTCCCAAGTCTATGATGGGAGCAAGGCGTCAGCGGCTCACTACTCCTCCTGTGTCTGTTGCCGGACATAAAGATCCAATCAACCTTGGGGACTGGGCCCCGGCCTTTGCACGCTCTGGACTGGAAGGGTTCTCTATCTTTCTTCAACCAGCTTCCCACCATCCTTCTATTCTCCTTCGTTCCGATCTATTCTATCACTCTTATGTAAGGTTAGGTTATCAATCTTATCAGTCTCTTTCTCTGGTCTTTCTCGTGCCAACAGCCCAGATCACTGGGACCTGCTGCAGCACGTCCTTCAGACACCCATCTTCACTCTTCTCTCTCTCTCTCCAACTACTCACTAACTTTCACTCTTCCCACTCTTTTATATCATCTCACTCCACCTTCCTCCCAGCACATCTCGTGTTATGAAGCAGGGTTCCACGAGGGGTGCTCTGCTAACCCCCAGCCTGAAGCTGTTAGGTGGCCCCACTGAACTATCCTGTGTGTGGAATGCAGGTGTGGAGCGTGGTCAGGAGTTCCCACCTTACCTGGATGGTGGGGCACTACACCTTAGTAGAAGGTGCAGTACCTCTGTGGCGACTGAAGCCTCAGGGGCGCCACATACCCCCCTTTAAACACAGCACGTCCCTGGGCTATAAGACAACAAAAGGTATACACAAAAAATTTTAAATGCTATTCAACAATACTTATCTAATCTTCCTAATGTAGGAGGCACATTTCTTAAACGTTACAAACAGGCTAACTTCCTATCTTATTATCAAAAATTTACTTAAGTGCAATTCCTAGTTCATGGTGCAATTATTCTTTCTCTCTCTTTCTACTGGACGCAAGACACTGACCATCTGTACTTGGCCTGTCACCTGTCACTTTCAGTTCTTCAGTCTTTATTCAATTCTCACATTCTATCTCAAAACTTTTCTAATTCCCTGTATCAAATATTCTATAAAAGACATTTACTTTTCACAAGACACAACATTATCAAATACGTTATCATAAAACATTCAAAATTCTTGTGAGGTGCTGAACACTGCTCCCAGCCAGGATTTCTTGCAGTGTCCCTTGAGGTAGACATCATTCTTCCAAAAGTGTCCATGCAAAAACATTATCTTCGCAAAGTGTCTTTATATGTAAAACCAAGAAAGGGCACCTAAAGAGGTGCAACTATTTACAATAAAAGTTTTTGGATCAATCAGCGTCTATGATCTCTACAGTTCCATTTCAACACAAGGCTGCCAATCAAAAACTGGGCAACATGATGAACAAAAAGGCAAAGGCACATCTGGTGCAACAAAACCCTCCTGGGTAACGAGATTTTGTAAATTGTAAAGTGTAATTCTGAGTGCTGATCCCCTCCTGGGGTTCTGGAAGCTGAACTGGAACTGTTCTCATACTGATTCTGGTTCTTTGCTATGGTGTCTTGAAACTGTGGTAAATGGAATCCATGATGTATCTCCATGCCCATCAACTGTTCTCCCTCGATAGGTGGTTCCGCTGTTCTGGTACGAGGTCTAGCTCCTAGGGCCTCTGCAGTGTGTTGGTGCTGATGAGCAACTGCCTGGGGATTTGGCAGTGAAGGGATCCCAAGATCACCATCCCACAACGATCCAGATCCCCCTCTGACCTGTAGATGTCGGATCGGGCGCACTGGCTCCAACCGTACCCCCAGCAGCAGGGTCCTTCCCCTCCTCCCCATCAACCCATTAGGAAGGTCAGGGTATATACCTGGGAGCTCCCGGCGATGCAGTCTCTGTTCCGGTGCAGGCGTGATGGCAACGGGTGCTGCCCGGCGAGACACCGGGGACGGCGGTGGGGCCAGCAGCAGCTCCGGGTCCCCGGGGGTCGCTGGCGGGACCTGCGCAGCCGTGCCAGGTCCGGGCAGGAGTTTCTCTCCCTCCGCTTCAGCTCCCTGGGCTGTGTGCAACTCCTCCGGTATTAGCGGCAAAGAAGGGACAGAGTACGCTGCTGATGGCATGGCACCAGCTCCAAGCTCTGCAAGGTCTGCCCAGAAAAGGTCCGGTGCCACAGCGGCGGGTACCGGTGGAGAGGGTACCACAGGTGTAGGCCCTTCCGGGGCGTGCTGCCATCTCAGCTTCTCCAAAGCTTCCTTCTTCTGCTGCAGACGGGTGGTCTGTTGTGAGTTCATTTTCCCCTCCGTCACTTAGGCCTGGTGAACTCCCTATTCTAGTGAAGGAAGGTAGTGAGCCTGATTATCAGGCACCTGGGACTAATGAAGACGATTGGCTGAGTGGAGTCACTGACTGGATTTAAGGCAGCCTACGACCTTTCTGCCCTGCGGGTGATTTCTCTGTGGACTCTTGGACACCAGTCTGATTCCTGCTCTCCTAAAGCTAAGTTTTCTGTTTTGCCTTTTTGCATTTAAGATTTGTTTTTGTTTTTCTTGCTTTTTGGATTCTGCCACTCCCTGCTGGAGTGTGCAGTGTTCCGTGAGCTCTGTCTTCTGAAAGTACCTGAGTGCTGATTTAGTTTTTGAAGCTTAGTTGCTTCAGGGCCATTTTTATATCAGCTTGTTGGCTTTTGTCTCTGATAGGGTTTTGGCAGATTGCAGACAGCAGCCTTCCTATCCGTTCCTATCTAGGTAGTTTTTGGGCCCCGTCTTTGCTCAGCCTGTCTTTCTGTCTGTGTAAGTGTTTTCATCTTGCTTCACCGTCATTATATGTGGGGGGCTGCCTATTGCTTTGGGGTCTGCTCTGGGGCAGTTAGATTTCCCCTTTCCTTCTTTAGGCCTATGTATCTCTCCGGCTGTGATCGAGGGGTCTAGGTCATCGTAGGAACCCCCCACGGCTACTGCTAGTTGTGTTGATAGGTTCAGGGGTCTGCAATCTGATAGTTGCCAACTTCTCTGGTTTTCTGGACTTAGCTAGCATTTCTGTTTTTGCCTCCTACGGTGACTCAATCATAACAGTGGTCAGTTCCATAATTTTCTCGGCTAATTGCCGGCAATTAATTCCGGAATCAGGTTGGAGCCGTCAGCCATGGCGATGGGGAGATTCAGTTCCCTGTGCTCCGCAGGCCACCTTCCCTTGCTCTCCAAGATGGCGTTCTGGCGTTCTTCCTCTTGCTCCACCCTTCTGCTTGCCACTGGCTTTCTCTGCCCCTCCTTCCGGGGGCGGCATCTTCTTCCAGCGCCTCCTTACCAAGCCAGTATACGAACCCCTCGGGGGGGTGGGCCATGCATCTGTCACATAGCAATTCAGGCAGGGAAGGCCCAAGACTCTTTGCGGTCTTTTCTTAGGACCTCCCATCTCTTCACGACCTTCTTCTCCGCGCCTGCGGCCATTTCTAATGTCCATTTTACAGTCTATTAAATTTGGTCTTTTGCACATTTTCAAAAGTTGTAAATCCAAGGCACACAGAATCCGATGGCATAGGGTCTCGTCATCCTGTTCGTGACGCCAAAATTGGGTCGCCCTCGCACACCCAGGGCAGCGGGGCACTCGGTACCGGGCCGGTGTCAGGCGGGAATGTGTCACAGCAGCGGTGACCCGTTCCGTGGCCCTGGGTGCCCAATAACAATGGCGGTGATGTTAATGGTGTTAAAGTATATTAGAATAGTTTGTGACGCCACCTGTGGTGTTTGGCAAGTAAGGTGTTGAGCCAACACTGCATGCAGATCCACTGGGACTGATGGTGTGGTGCAGCAAAGATGGTGTAGCTCCCCACAGGTGGAGCTGTAGTCCCAGGGCAGTGTAGGTGCAATGGATGAGGAGAGGCGCATAATGGTATGGATGCTGGTACTCAGGTGTAACGGTGCGGGAATAACTGGAGGACACCAGAGTATGCGGTTCCAAAGCTTTACTCACTGTTTGGGTGGTGTGAGCAGTGTCTTACTGACTTGTTCACATTTGTGCATGTCACATATGTTTTTAATCCGTTTTTTCACCCCTCTCCTGTGTGATATGCACATAAATGAGCTGTCTTACACCACAGGCCCATATGCTAGGAGGCGCCTGTCTGTATCCTGTTCATTTAGACACTGTTCACATGTTCAGGTTTTAAATATATTAGATAGGGACTGCTTCGTGAAGGGTTACCGTGACGTGGTGAAGCAGCTTGGTATATATTTTTTGCAAAAAACGTATCAACTAAATACCCTGTATTTGTTATACAGCACTTGCTGATTACTGTCATGTTTTATTACAGAGTATTTTTGCGAATTTGTCATTTTGTGTTCTCTTGTGTTTCAGCCATTGGGTGGTGTGAGCAGTGTCTTACCGACTTGTTCACACTTGTGCATGTCACATATATTTTTAATCCGTTTTTTCCATGCTCAGCATGGTTTGGGAGACCCCACCCCTCTCCTGTGTGACATGCACATAAATGAGCTGTCTTACACCACAGGCCCATATGCTAGGAGGTGCCTGTCTGTATCCTGTTCATTTAGACACTGTTCACATGTTCAGGTTTTAAATACATTGGATAGGGACTGCTTCGTGAAGGGTTACCGTGACGTGGTGAAGCAGCTTGGTATATATTTTTTGCAAAAAACGTATCAACTAAATACCCTTCATTTGTTATACAGCACTTGCTGATTACTGTCATGTTTTATTACAGAGTATTTTTGCAAATTTGTCATTTTGTGTTCTCTTGTGTTTCAGCCATTGGGTGGTGTGAGCACTGTCTTACCGACTTGCTCACACTTGTGCATGTCACAAATGTTTTTAACCTTAGGAGAAGGTGCAGTACCTCTGTGGCAACTGAAGTCTCAGGGGCGCCACACAAGCACATTTTACCATTCCCCTTTCGTGTCTCCCCTGTTTCCTCATAGACTATAAGCTTATGAACAGGGCCCTCACTCCTCTTGGTATCTGAATTATGTACTTTTCTGCCATGTATTTATTGTCTGTACAAGTCCCTTCTAAAATTATAATGGGTTGTGAATATGTTAACGCTATAGAAATAAAAAATATTCTTATTATTACCATATATATTCGTGTATAAGCCGAGATTTTCAGCCCATTTATTTGGGCTGAAAGTCCCCCTGTCAGCTTACACACGGGTCATATACCTGGGGGTTGGCAGGGGAGGGGGAGCCGGGGGGGTCACAGATCATACTCACCCCCCATGGCGCGGTCTCTGCTGCCCCCCCGCTTCTCCACGGTCTCCCTTCCTGCCTTTAGCGGTCATGTGGTACCACTAATTAAACTCATGAATATGCGCAGGATTAGTAAATCTGCACCTGTATTTCTCCATGATTATAGACCACCAGTGTACATTCTATAGCATGATGTACTTCATAAAATGACCGCTATGTTAGAGTTGTGTTGTGTGGATCCGTACTATGAAGCACATAACGAGCTATGTGCCTACACTTCATATAGACATTTAAAAAGATGGATGATAGATAGTTACTGTCAGCATTCATTCTACCCCATAATAAAAATAATGAATGCCATTGCTCAACTATGTAGCTCCATTTTTACGCCATCTAGGTGATTTACTGCATTCCACCTAAAGCTTATATTTTCTCATCTCATCAGAAGTTTGCCCCCAAAACACCAGTAATACAAGGAACTAGGCCGCTGACTACATTGTCTCTTTTTATTTATGATGTTAGTTTATTTATTGGATTGGATGGCAAGAAGGCTTTCTGCCCACCAGCACAGCCTGATATTTCCTGACATTTTGTGCTACACCACATTATCACCTCATTCTAAGGTGAGGCCAGCAATGTCTCAGCTGCCCACAGGCAGAGCAAAAACACAGCAAAGGTCTCATGCAATCAGATGACTGCAGATAACTAAGGTTAGGGAAAGTACTAGAAAGGCTGAATAATAGATTTTTTTTCTTCTTAATCATTTAGACACATTTTACTTCAACAATGCATGACACAAGAAATATCACTTCATGTCACACCAACGTTGTGAAAAAATTCAACTTATATATCCTCATTAAGGAGGCTTTCTTGTGTGTTCATTTAATTTAGTTTTTTATTTCTATATTTATTTTTTAATATTAATTTACAGGTGCAAATAAGGTTCTCAAAATACAATAAATGAGTAGTATCACTGAAGTAGGCAAAATCTGATTTTAGAGAAACAAAATGGAGAATAAACAAAAGGCAGCGTTAGCACGTCACAGACTGGCTCTAGAGTTGAGAAAATTTTCTGAAATTCTATTTGGGAATGTTCGCTCATCTGAGAAGGAAATTTGATTTACATCAAAATAACAAAGCGCATAGCTAGTTACAAAACTATAAATTTCTATATTCACCTTTCCAAGGAACTTTGTATGCCTAACCTGCTGCTCCTCACTCAATTTTTGAATGACTCCTATTCATTCTTCTCTGGTCAAGTGTTTCATTATGCCAGGCTCCAGGTATGACCAGCCATCACCAGGCCAAGTAGTTAAGTGGTATGATACATGCTAATGATATTTGCTGTAGACAATAAGGTCACTTGGAATGTAACACACTTAATTTTTATGTAACATGCCTCACATGACCACTATAGCTTAGTCTGTGGTGGCAATGCTTGCCAGAAGTCCCAGATGGAAGGAAGACCAGACCACAGAAATATGAAGAGGAGCCTATCAAAAGAAAGGTAAGACATAGTGACTGGACATATATGCAAGCGGCTGAAAAGAGATAAGTATATGTGTTCATTGTTTTTCAACTCCTTACTGGCCCTCATATTTATGCAACTTGAATTTCCAAAAAATTTAATTCATTAGAATTTGAAATTTGAGGAAATATGTAGCGAATTTGACATGTTTACAATCAATTTGTTCCTTTGCTGTTGATCAGAATATGTCACTGTAAGGCTATGTGCCCATGTTGCAGAAATGCTGCGGAATTGTTTGCAGCATTTCCACAACTCCCCGCCGTGGGTAAAACGCATGCAGAATTCGCATGTGTTTTCCCGCAAAATACAAGCGTTATGCAAGTGTTTTTAGCTTGCGGAATTCAAGCGCTTTTCCAAACGATTTGAAGCATCGCTTGTAAAAAAGGGTTTGACAGGTTGGTCACACTTGTCAAGCATAGCGCTTGAAAAGTGTGACCAACTTTTTACTATTAATGCTTCCTATGCTGCCTCAATAGTAAAAGACAGAATGTTAAAAATATTAATAAAAATAAAAAAATATGGATATGCTCACCTCCTGTCGGCCCCCCGATCTCCTCAGCAGTGCTCCCAGTCCTCAGCAGCACTGCCGGAAAGTTCTATTCCCAGAGATTCATTGTGAGAATGACCTCTGATGATGTAGCCGTCATGCGACCGCAACGTCACAAAGGTCATTTTGGCGCGAAGCACGCATGGGAACAAAGGCACCGAGTGCATCCCTATTTTTTATTTTAATTCTATTTTTAACAGGAATATGGTACCCAGGGCCAGGAGGAGAGTCTCTTCTCCTCCAGACCCTGGGTACCATCCGCACATGAAATGATCACTTCACGCATGGTGGGCATTGCCACGTGTAAAGTGAGTGATTCAGTGCAATGCTATGGCGGCGTATTTTTCCGCAATGCGATTCAGTAGCGAAAAAATCCGCAGCATGGGCACAGCAACTTCGGAATCCCATAGGATTGCATGGGATGTGTTTTAATTAGCGTTTTTAAGCATTTCCGCGGTGGCCTTGCCGCTGCGGAAACGCTTAAAAACGCAACATGGGCACACAGCCTAAAAAACCCACAGATATGTCATAGATTTCAGCTGAACAACCCCCTCATATAAAGGAATGTTATCTTAAGGGAAAACAAAAGGATCAGCCACTCACTGATCCTGCTGCTGTTGGTGGATGAGCGACTTTAGTCAAATGTTTTTGTGGGCTTTTACTGCTTGAAAATGCTGTATCCTCAAGGTAAATTTGTGATAAATCCTAACTGGATAAAGGAAACGTTTTGTTTGTTGTGGAAATGTTTTTGTCAGTAGTTTTCCTTGTAGAACTTATGGTTACTGTAGGTTTAATTTGAGTAACATTAAATATAGAGCAAAGGCGTTGAAAACTTCATATATAATCAGTACAGGAGATTAGCTAATAAATAGATTTGCAAAGTCTTCAGATAGATCTGCACTGTTTGCACTCCTAGATATCTATGTGTTTTTGCCAGACAGCCTTGCAACTCCCCTCCTGTAAATGATCACTGATGATTAGAGATGGGTTGACACCTGCATGTTCGGGTCCAGCCGGTTAGGCTATGTGCACATGTATGTAGGTCGCCCTCCCAGGGCCGTGGCGTACTCGGTACCGGGCCGGTGTCATCGGGATGTGTCAGCAGCGGTGACCCGGTCCGTGGCCCTGGGCGCCCAAGTATTAGGGGAAATTGAATGGTGGAATGTAGTTAATGGAATAGTTTGTGACGCCACCTGTGGTGTTCGGCAAGTGAGATGTTATGCCGACGCTGCATGCAGATCCTCTGGGACTGGTGGTGTGTTGCAGCCAAGATGTGAAGCTCCCCACAGGTGGAGCTGTAGTCCCAGGACAGTGTAGATGTAGGGATAGCTGATAGACGCAGGCAGTGTAGAAGCTGGTACCTAGATGTAGCAGTACCAGCTGTGTTGGCGCAAGAGTGAATGGAGGACACCAGGGCTTGTAGTTCCAAAGCATTACTCACAGTCTGTAGTACACACAGGTGCCTGCCTCCGTACCGTGTCCTCCGGGCCAGAGGCTCAATCAACCTCCAGGTCAAATGGAGTGCTCCATTCCAACGCTCCGCCAACATGTACCTTTCTGAACGTCTCCTCTTATAGCGCCTTTAAGTGTGAAGATCTCCTAATACTGAGTTACACTGGAGTTCCTCCTGACAGATGTTCCCAAGAACTCTACTTGTACGGCAGACAGCTGTAGCCTGCTTCGGGGGCTCCTTACTCCTGAATCCCGGCTCACTATCAAAGTTGCTGTTGTGCCCGCAAGTCTTAGATGGGAGTAGTGCATTTACAGCCCACTAGTCCACCGGTGTCTGCTGCAGAACCATTAGTGTCCATACAACCTCGGGGACCGGGCCCCGGCCTCGCGCTTAGAACTTTTAGGCAGGGTTCTCTCCTAACCCACGTCCTCTGTTCCCTTTTACTCCTTTGTTCCATACTAATCTCTCCTTCTCATGGAAGATCAGGTTTCAGTTCAATGTCTTTCTCCTTCTTTCCTTTCCCGTGCCAGCAGACCCAGGTCACTGAGGTCTGCTGCAGCACCTCCTTCCTCCATCGCTATCTCTCAGGGATCTTCTTTCCTCACTCCTCTCTGAGTGGCTTCCTCTCACAGACTGACCTGTCATCCTAAACCTTCCCGCTCTTTTATGTATTCTAAACTCCACCCACCTCCCAGCACGTTTCGTGTTCCAAGCAGGGAGCCACCAAAGGTGCTCTGCTACACTCCAAGCAGGGAGCCGCAATGTGGCTTTGCTGAACTACCGTGTTGTGTGGGATGCGAGTGTTGGAGCGTGGTCAGGAGCCTCCAACTTACCTGGATGGTGGGGAACCACACCTCAGGAGGAGGTGCAGTACCTCTGTTGTGACCGAGCCTCAGGGGCGCTACATATGCAGAAAATTTCTGCATAAAAACAGGACTCCTTCCCAGATAACGTGCGTTTTTGCCGCGATTTTTGCATGTTTTTGCCGTGATTTTTTCCGCGCATCCTCATACACATAATAGCTAGAAATGCAGAATTTTCTGCGAAATTAATGAGCATGCTGCATTTTTTACCGCAAAGCATTAGTGCAAAATGCATTAAAATGAATGGGAAGCTTCTTTTAAGCGAATTATTTGGTAAATCCGCAAAAAAAACAACGCTGTGCGTGAACACAGCCTTAGAGTTACAGAAAGTTCAGGTTCTGGTACCAGAACAGTAGCAGGACTCGAACCCAGACCCCATTCAATTGAATGGGGGGCCCGAACATCCAATATTTACTATGTTGTCAGACAGCCGGTCAGACAGCGGTGGTTCCCACGAAAGACAAGCAAGGCTGGTTATCAAAAATAGAAGGGTCACATGCCATATTTTTTAATGATTTAAAAAAATAATTTTAAAAAACAGTTTTGGGCTCCCCCATTTTTGACAACCAGTCAAGCAAGCTAAAGCAGACAGCTGGGGGCTGGTATTCTTAGGCTAATAAGGGGTCATGGATATTCGCACCACATCCTAACAAATAGCAGCCAGTAGCTGCCCAGAAAATCTATTAGATATGCCAGTTCTGGCAATTTGCCCAGCTCTTCTTACTTGCCCTGTAATGGTTGTAAGTGTGGTTCATATTTTGTAAACTAGCTTTAAGCTACATTGAGTATTATTGTATGAAAAAATGATTTGAAAAACACAATGAGCATTTTATATGTATGTCATATGGATGGCTTACAGATGCTAGGCCAGAGAAAAATCGCACACTCGCATGATATACAGAATAACAGATGCCTGACACTCGTTCAGCTTTTCAGGATGAAAATTGGAGCAATTTTTAATATGCAGATTAGAGTGAACCCTTACATTGAGGTCATCACAAGGTGCTTTGATATTATCACTGGGCAGCACGGTGGCTCAGTGGATAGCTTTGCAGCGCTGTTGTCCTGTGCTCGAATCCCACCAAGGACAACATCTGCAAGGAGTTTGTATGTTCTCCCCGTGTTTGCGTGGGTTTCCTCCGGGTACTCCGGCTTCCTCCCACATTCCAAAGACATACTGATAGGGAATTGAAATTGTGAGCCCCATCGGGGACAGTGATGATAATGTGTGCAAACTGTAAAGCGCTGCAGAATATTGTTAGCGCTATATAAAATAAAGATTATTATTTTAATATGTTGACTAGTGAATTTATGTGTTTCTTTCTTGGTTGTTCAAAAAGCATGGACTACTGTCATATTGTCTAAATGTTGACACGCTTGAGTAACTTATCTGTTATCTCTGGAGGACAGGGAGGCAGGGTGATGAAACAATCGATATTTATTAATATGTTGATTACACATTGCACCATGCCAGGTAGTTTGTTGTCCTGCAAAACAAAGGAATACAAATTAGGCAGATTAATTAAATATTTAAACAATAAGTGTAAATCTCATCAAACCTTCCCCTTGACCTGTGAATGATGGCTTGAAGGACTGCTGTGAACTATATAAGGGGGATATGCCACTGTATTAAGAGTGACTTGACAGAACAACAGCCAGGACACCATGACTCCATGAAAGAACACTCTACCAGGACAACATGGCTCCATCAAGGGAGACACAGATTTGGATTCTTCAGAATCATAACTTAAGACACTGGCTGGATGAATACAGATCTGATCTATTGATTATCACATAACTCATGGATAGAGTTGAGCGAAAAGGGTCAAAAAATTTCAAAAGTCGTCGACTTTTGGTAAAGTCGGGTTTCATGAAACGAAACCCGACCCTAGGGTGAGGTCAGCCACGAGCTTGGCGACTTTAGCACCAAAGTCACGTTTCAAAAGGTTGTTTTCTGCCCTTTTTCAGCCAATCAGGATCCACGGACACTGTGGGCAACGTGATGACATAGGCAGGGGTCACCACCATCTTTGAGAAGGGCATGCAAGTGATTGGCTTGCTTTGGGGGGCGTCACAGGGGGTATAAAAGGGCGTGCACGCCGACCGCCATGTTACTCATGCTGATTCTGTAAGGAGAGTGTTAGGCAGGGAAGAAGACACCAAAAACTGCTTCTGCTGCTAGCGATTTTGCCTGTACAACACACCAGTCACTGTGTGTGCAGTGCAAGTGGAGGCTATATTTTGCTGGATCAGCTGTGTTGGTTGTTAGGCTGCCTTATAAGGCTTCCTGATAGCTGCATTGCTGTTTTCCCACTGCTCTGCAAACTGCTTTTTTAAAAGCAATCCAAATTTTTTTTTTTTTCCTGGTGAGGTACTGAGCGTGCATTTTTTCACACCATACAGCGGTGTACGCTCCTCACACAGTACCGTGTAACGGCTGTTATCACGGCCACGGTGAAGCTATCTGTGTGTGACTCTGTAAGAATAAGTCGAGGACATATTTCGTTCTTACAGACCTCCACCTTCTAGTTTTGTCTGTTTTTCAAACAGTTAAGTATATTTGCTGTTTGATCACATTCAAAACTATAGAGAGACAGCGTGTGTCAGTCCGTATACTTAAAAAACACGGAGCTTGACAATTTTACATACACCAGACAGCCGTGTACGTGCACGCTCCTCTCTCAGTACCGTGTAATGGCTGTTATCACGGCCACAGTGAAGCTATCTGTGTGTGACTCTGTAAGAATAAGTCGAGGACATATTCCGTTCTTACAGACCTACATTCTAGGGAGATTCCTATTCTGCCCAATTCTATATACACCTTGTAGTTTGTCATACACTAGCCAATTTCTGCCTGTGACATAGCGGTGTGATATTCACTGGGCCTCACACAATCCAACAGTGTCCACAAGTGTGTTCAGAAATTCTACATCTCCCCTGTCCTATAGTGACATTTTTCACACGTACGACATTGAGCCTGTAACATAGCGGTGTGATATTCACTGGGCCTCACACAATCCAACAGTGTCCACAAGTGTGTTCAGAAATTCTGCATCTCCCCTGTCCTATAGTGACATTTTTCACACTTGCGACATTGAGCCTGTGACATAGCGGTGTGATATTCACTGGGCCTCACACAATCCAACAGTGTCCACAAGTGTGTTCAGAAATTCTACATCTCCCCTGCCCTATAGTGACATTTTTCACACCTGCGACATTGAGACTGTGACATAGCTGTGTGATATTCACTGGGCCTCACACAATCCAACAGTGTCCACAAGTGTGTTCAGAGATTCAACATCTCCCCTGTCCTATATACACCTTGTACCTTGTTTTACATTACTATATAGTTTGTGGGATTTTGTGTACATTTTTACCAAAAATGAGGAAGACTGGTGGAAGAGGCCGTGGAATTGGGCGGGGGTTGCCAGCTGGTAATGATGGTGTTGGTGGTGGATCTGATGGTAGTGGCAAAAGCAAAATAGGACCGAATGCAGGAGGTGTTGAGCCTGCGTCATCATCTGGCTACACAAGGCCTCGAAGGCTTAGTTTTCTAGGAGTTGGCAAACCGCTTTTAAAGCCAGAGCTTCAGGAAAAAGTTTTGGCTTACATTGCTGACTCATCCTCCAGCTCTATCGCCTCCTCTTCTGAAGTTGTAAAAAATAAAAGCACTGAGTCGTCATTGGAGGCTCATGTTCATGAACCACACCTTTCCTTGTGTCCTTCACCCCAACCAAGATTGAAGAATGACGCAGGCCATACAACTGATTACTCCATGGAGCTGTTTTCACATACCATGCCTGGGTTATCAAGTGAAATGGTGAATTACCCAGGCCAAGATGAATCTGACATGGAGTGCACTGATGCACAGCCACTGATGATTCTGCTGGTACATTCACTCAGAGCACTACATTGTCCTCGCAGTGTAATGAGCCAGATTCTGACCCTGATGAGACTCAGGTGCCCCTTCCCGCATACTATACCACCATACACGGTGACACAGAGGAAGGTGCACATGACATTGAAGAGGAGATGATGGATGACCCAGTTGTTGACCCAGATTGGCATCCATTGGGGGAAGAGGGTGCTGCTTCCAATAGCTCAGATGAGGAGGAGGAGCATCCACAGCAGACATAGACATCGCAACAGCTGTTATCTGGCAGGCCCGGAGCACTCCAAAGACAGGTTCCAAAAATGAAAAGAGTTGCTGGACAGATTGTCCAGATGGTCAAAATAGCACAGCGTGCTAGGCTGCAAAATGTCTTCCAAAGTAGGAAGAGTGCAGTGTGGCACTTTTTTGAACAAAATCCTCATGATCAGGCCAAGGTTATCTGTAAGAAGTGCGCAAAGACCTTTAGCCGAGGGAAAAATCTGAAAAATTTGAATACCAGTTGCATGCTTAGACATTTAACCAGCATGCACTTGCAAGCGTGGACACAACACCAAACCTCAAGTACCACATGTGCAACTGATCACAAAGAAGGTAGTCAGCAACGCTACATTGTTTCCCCCACTGTAAGCCCACCGGTTAGCACAGCAGCAAATGTTGAGGTGTCGTTGCAAGGCCAAAGCAGTCAGGGAATTCCACTGTTATATCAACGAAAGACTGAATCTAGGCCATCAGAAAGAACACCAACTCCATCACCATCATCAACCCTCTCTCAGTCCGCTCTGTCCACCGCTAGTTCCACCATATGCAGCTCTCAAGTCCAGCTCACCCTCACACAGACTATGAGTAGGTCAAGAAAGTACTCAGTCTCTCATCCGCGTACATTGGGTTTGAACGCCCACATTGCCAAACTAATCTCGTTAGAGATGATGCCCTATCAGTTGGTGGAAAGCACAGCTTTCCACAAACTCATGGCCTATGCAGTACCACGCTATGGCCTACCCAGCCGCCACTTCTCTCGCAAAGCCATCCCAGCCCTCCACCATCATGTGAAAGACCGCATTGTCCATGCACTCAAGCAGTCAGTGAGTGGAAAGGTGCACCTCACAACAGATGCATGGTCCAGTCGGCATGGCCAGGGCCGTTACGTGTCCATCACTGCGCACTGGGTTAATGTGGTGGATGCAGGGTCCACAGGGGACAGCGTGGTGGGACAGTGCTGCCTAGCCCACGGTATAGGAAACAGTTGGCTGTAGGCGTTCGTCCCTCCTCCTCCTCCAGAAGAGAAAGCTCGTCCACAGAGCGCAGTCGTACGAGCACTCCATCTGCAGCTGCCACTGTTGCACATGAGGTGTCCCCCTATCGAGCAGCTAGTGGAAAGCGTCAGCAGGCTGTGTTGCAGATGATGTGTTTGGGCGACAGACACACCGCCGAGGTGCTGGCCGAGTACTTTCAGCGACAAACTGAGTCATGGCTGGGCAGTATACATCTTGAGGCAGGCAAGGTAATTAGTGATAACGGCCGTAATTTTGTGGCAGCCATAGCCCTTTCAAAACTCAGCCACATACCTTGCTTGGCTCACACCTTGAACCTGGTGGTGCAGTGCTTCCTCAACAATTATCCGGAGTTAACAGCCCTGCCCCAGAAGGTGCGAAGACTGTGCGCGCACATCTGCCGGTCGCCTGTACACTCTATTCGTATGCAGAAGCTGCAGCGATTGCTCCACCTTCCCAACCACCGCCTCATTATCAACATTGCAACAAGGTGGAACTCCACCCTGCACATGGTTGAGCGGCTGTGCGAACAGAGGCAGGCCATAATGCATTTGTGGGAGGATACATGGCCAGGCACTTTGAGAGCAGACATGGAGTTGACAGGTGTGCAGTGGTCGAAGCTGAAAGACCTCTGTAAAGTCCTTCAGTGTTTTGAGGAATGCACACGGCTGGTAAGCGCAGACGACGCCATCCTAAGCATGAGCATCCCCCACTTATGCGTCTGCTCATGCAAACTTTGATGAACCTTAAGGAGCAGGCATCTACAGCCAATGTTGACGAGGAGGAAGAGGAGGAGGGAATCCTTGATGACATTCAGCCATTGTCTGCTTAGGGACCTCTCCTGGACGAGGTGGAGGAAGAAGAGGAGGAGGAGGATGATGATGGGGATGATTACTTAGGGGAGGAGGATGCATCTCGTGGGGCAAGTGAAAATATTGGTGTGGCAAGGTCTGGTACAGGGTTTTGCGTGACTGGAGGGATGTGGATTTGCCAGAAAGTGTTCCTCCAACCAGCACTCGCAGTGCATCATTGACACCAGGAACATTGGCCCATATGTCAGATTATGCCTTGCAGATCCTAAAAAGGGACCCCCGCATTGCCAAAATGATGAACGATGACGACTACTGGTTGGCCAGCATCCTGGATATACGCTATAAAGGCAAATTACAAAACATCATGCCACACGAGAACCTTGACCTAATATTGGCTAATAAACAAGCAACTCTGGTAAACCGGTTGGTTGAGGCATTCCCAGCACACAGCAGCGGTGATGGTTCTCACACGAGCCGTACGGACGAGGGGCAGCTTGGCAGAGGTGTTCGTGGTGCACACATCAGAAGTGGCGTTGGAGACAGGGGTTTCATGACAATGTTGTGGACTGATTTTTCAAGTACCGCTCACACAACTGGTAATACTGCATCGATGGAAAGTGACAGGAGACAGCAGTTGTCAACTATGGTTACAAACTACTTTTCCTCCCATATCGATGTTCTCCCGCACAGGTCATTCCCCTTTGACTATTGGGCCGCTAAACTGGACACCTAGCCTGAATTTTCACAATATGCCTTACAGGAGCTCGCTTGCCCAGCTGCAAGTGTGCTATCGGAAAGAGTCTTCAGTGCAGCTGGATCAATCCTGACAGAAAAAAGGACCGTCTGTCAACCCAAAATGTGGATGATCTAACCTTCATTAAAATGAACCATGCATGGGTTTCCAAGGATTTTGTCCCACCTTCCCTTGATGACACATAGGTTGCCAGAAAAATGGCTTGCTTTGGTCCTCCTCCTATTCCGCGAACTTTACCTATTTTGCCTTTTGCAGCAGGTGAATGACCCACATCTACATATGCCACTTTGTAAACCACCCTAACTGGGCTGCCCCCCCCATGGCCGGGGTCACCACCTAGCGCACGAAACCGTGCGAGTGCCGTTGCCCTGGACAGGTGGGTAGGCCGACTCTTGGGCGCGGGCACTGGCACAGGGTCCCTCATAGTGCAATCAAGTGTCTCTGACAGTGGTGATGCACACCCGCCGTCAGACACACCGCCGTACTATGAGGGGCCCAGTGCCAGTACCGACGCCCACGAGTGTGCCCCCCTTGCTTCGGCAGGGCCCCAGCATTTGCAATGTGTTTACCTCTCCCTGCTCCTCCGCTGTGTAGTCTGGGCTGTCAAATCCTTCACTGAGAGTGCCACTACAAATTGATTGAACTGAAAGATGATGATTAAGATGTAGCTATGCCCTGTCCTGCTGGCCGGGCTCTAGCTCCAGATGATCAATGGCTTCCATTTCTTATGGATGTCGACTCACAATGACATGCAGTGGTGGTTCATCATCAGCTTTCACAGTTTTCCTACTCACAAACGTGTGACATTCCGGCGCACATTTTAAAATGTGCCCTCTCATGCCAATCAAATAGAATCGCCTACGGCCTGTGGCTTCTGTCTTTTGCACTCCAAAGTTACGTGACAGATCATGATAGCCAGTGAGCACCATGTTTACATCGCTCCCTGTGATAAAAATTGGATTGAGATGAGTAAAAGTGATGGAATCAACGGAAGTGCGATACAGCAAGATTTTATTCACAAAAAAATGTTTTCACTGTCTCAACACACAAATTAATTGAGGGTCAGCATCGCCTATGAGAATTGTGACGGAAGTTTTTCCCGTGAATAGTAATTCCTAGATTTCTGCAACCACTAGCCTTTATGTCACTAATTGTATGCATCTCATTTCCTATTGCGGAGAGGCTGGACTGTATTACTGAGACAGAAATATATATGAAGATTTAAAAATAACACCAACAATATAT
The DNA here is from genome assembly GCF_039654945.1 of Dendrobates tinctorius. Taxonomy (NCBI): domain Eukaryota; kingdom Metazoa; phylum Chordata; class Amphibia; order Anura; family Dendrobatidae; genus Dendrobates; species Dendrobates tinctorius. Next base: position 705,151 of record NW_027362012.1, on the reverse strand, counting down.
AGTTGTGTACGCCTCAAATGCATTTCCTTTTTTCCACTTTTTAGATTGCTGTGTAATCCATACTGAGAACACGGAGATTTTACATGTTTAAACTATGCTATATATACCTGCTATCCAGTGATAAAGTACCCTTTCTCAACTTTGTACAATCTGGTCAAATCCATACTGGGCCTGAGAACATCTGAGTCTGCCTCCTGATCTATAGACATATATTTTTAATGTGTAAACTAGGCTACATATATACGTGTTATCCGGTGAAACTGTACCCTTTATCAACTTTCTACAATGTTGTTGAATCCATACTGGGCCTGAGAACGGATGCCGAGCTGTTAAGCAAGCTACAGCACCTGTGGTTTGGACACGTAATTTTTTCAGGAATAATGGTAAGGCCTAACTCCGGAATTGCGGTTGACCTGAACTTACTGGGAAATCATCGTTCGTTCACGGGGAATAATCTGAATCCCAGATCCCCATCACTAACGGAGTTCAGCAGGTTATCTGCACCTGTAAGCGACAAAAGCTGGTCCTTTCATTGTAGCGTGCATGCAGCCCTGGACATGTACAGGAATGCTAGACCTGTTATTGCTCGATCTCACGTGCCAGAGCCTCGCTTATCCCTCTAGTAAGCTTGACGCGCACTGCGGGGGCATGCCGGAGTCTCGGTTGTTAACGGAATAAAGCTGAGAAATCACTAGCACAACTACAAACACACATACCACACCACACACAGAATCGACAATGCTTTCAAAGTGTGCATCTTTTCTTTAGGTGGCATGGTTGTGGTTTCCTGGGTGGAGTCCAATTAAGCCACAGGCTCCACTCCTGGTGGTGGCCTTTTGGACATTCCTTTAAGGTTCAGCTTTGCAATCATACTGCCCCCGGAAACCAAAAACTTTGCCTTCATGGACGCTGTTTGGAGGTTCGTGGGAATAACGCCGCCCGATCAGCAGTCGGCATATGGGTCGCCCTCCCAGGGCTGTGGTGTACTCGGTACCGGGCCGGTGTCAGTGGGATGTGTCACAGCAGCGGTGACCCGGACGGTGGCCCTGGGCACCCATGTAAATTGCATGGTATAATGGTAAAGAGTTTATATAGATAGTTTGACGCCACCTGTGGTGTTCGGCAACATAGATGTTAGGCCGATGCTGCATGCAGATCCTCTGGGACTGATGGTGTTGTGCAGCAAAGATGGTGAAGCTCCCCACAGGTGGAGGTGGAGTCCCAGAGAAGTGTAGATGTAGTGATGGGGGAAAGGCACAGGCGGTGTAGGTGCTGGTACCCAGATGTAGCGGTTCTGGAATAACTGTAGGACACCAGAGCGTGCAGTTCCAAAGCTTTACTCACAGTCTGCAGGTTACACAGATGCCTGCCTCCGTGCTTGTGTCCTCCGGGTCAGGATCTCTGCCAACCTCCGGGAGCAGAATGGGAAGCTCCCTTCCAACACTCCGCCAACATGTACCTTCCTTAACGTCTCCTTTCTAGCGCTTGTGGGGGAAGCACTCACAGGACCGTGGTTCACTGAAGCGCCTCCTGTCTAACAGATGTTCCTCAGACTTTACTTGTATGGCAGACAGCTGTAGCCTTTCCCTTCTGGCTCCCACACGTCGAATCTGGGGCCTCCGAGCCTTAGTTGGGTACAGAGCATTTATAGCTGCTACTTCCCCCGGTTTCTGCTGCAGGAACGTCAGTGTCCCTACAAACTCGGAGACCAGAATCGGGACCATGCGCTCCAGCTAGGAGTGAGCCTTAACTCTGCTCATCCTCCAGCTCCCCTTCTCACATCCACACACTTCCCCTTCCCTGCACAGAGTGCCCTAACTTACCTCCTCCCGACCACAGAGAGCAGCTCCTCAGCAGTCAGGTTCAGAGGTCTCCCTGCTAGCCTGGAGTGGGAAATGTGTTGGGTGTTGGTTTCACTGCTAGACAGATCCTTCGTTGCTCCCAAGCTTGACAATACACTCCCTAGGAGGAAGGTAATGCCACAGTGGCGACCGTACTCTTGGGGACGCCAGAAGTGCACTGAGGCCCAGCCACTGCTGGATGATGCTGCTGGTACATTGACCCAGACCACTACATTCCCCTCGCACTTTACACTGCCAGAATCTGACCCAGAGGAAACTCGGGTTCCCCTTCCCACATACTATACCACCTTACACGGTGACAAAGAGGAAGGTGCAGATGAAAGTGCAGGTTCCTTGAGCAGATGGGGGTGGCATACTCATGGGCGATGGCACTGGCACAGGGCACCGCATTGTACGCAAAAGTGTCTCTGCCGGTGGGAGGGCCTAAACATCCAAGTGCAGTGAGATGGAAGATGGGGACGACAAGGAGTTCAGAGTAGTGCTGGGATTCCCTAGCAAGGAGACTTATGTAATTGTTTTCAATGTTGGGACAGCAATTTTTGTGGAGCACTATACTCTGGTGAATGATATATGGGGCCCACCATACACTGGAGCATTCCAAAGGTGGACATCAGACACTGGAGCAGCATTTACAGGGCCCATTATACACTAGAGCAGTAGAAATGGGGCCCATTATATATGGAGCATTATTTGGGCCCATAAGACAGTGGAGCTTCATCCATTGGGACCAACATATACTATAGCATTATGTGGAGCTCATCATATACGGTTTGAAACATTATATGGGATCAATCATTCCATATGGAGAAATATATGGGCCTCATTACTCTGTATAGCGCACTAAGCGCTGGCCATAATACTGTATGGAGTTATGTATGTGTGTCAGTGTCCAGCTCCAGCAATGAGACTCATGGGTCTTTCCCACCTGGTAATCAAGTATTTGCACTAATTTTATTCAGGATTGCCTTTTATATGGCTCCACATACAAGGAGCAGACTAGGTTTGGACCGTGAAGAAGGCGGATTAGGCTGCCGAAACGCGTAGTCCCATTTGCGCTTATTTCTGCCATGCACTCTGGTTTCTGATGCTTGTGGGTCGTTTTTTTTTTTTTACCTTGTTGAAGAAATAAAGAAAAGCATCATTTTACTCCAACCCTGGTTTGCGGAGTTCTTGCTGGATTTTCTTTTTGTTCTCACTGTATGGAGTTATATACTGTCCGTTTTTGGAGGTATTGGAGAATTTAAAATGGATATCAGTCATGAGATGTAAGAAGTGAAGTATTTTTCATTGTACTATACTGCTATTTCTCTGCCGTATCGGAGCATCATGAGTTGTGGTATGTGTTAAAGGGGCGCTCTTTAGCCCTGGGCCCACGAAAACCTGGAGCCAGCCCTACCCCCCCCACAACTGTAGCCAAATAACCCCCATTTTTCAGTGCGTAACTAGTATTATGAAGTAAATTAAGGTTGACAAGCTTAAGTAATAAGAATTTATGCTTTTGGCATTCAAATGGGCACTGTAGGTGTGTTTCCTGTCCTCCTCTCACTGCCGACTTTAATTCCCCATTGACTTACATTGGGTTTCGTGTTTCGGTCAGACCCCCGACTTTTCCCTATAGTCGGCCGATTTTGCTCGACCCGACTTTTGGAAAAGTCGGGTTTCATGAAACGAAACTCGACCCTAAAAAAACAAAAGTCGCTGAACTCTACTCATGGATACATTAGGAGAAGCCAAGTCGGGACCATCCAGTCACCTGGCTCCTTTGAGACATTCAGAGAAGTCAGGTTTGGACCATCTGGTCACTTGGCCTCTTGCCTCAATGGACTGTCAGCTTCCTATGCCTGTGGGTGCCTGCTGAAATCAGGGTGCCACAGGTGGGAGTTGTTGGCTTTGGAAGCTCCACAGTTGCAGCTGCTCAAATCCCAGTGAATCAGCAGAAGGGTGAGAGCAATTTTCCACCATCTTGGGTATTTTGCAGGGAATGTTCTATATGTTAGAGTACCAATTGAACCACCAACAGACTATATTTTACCCTCTCCTTGTGTTGTATGAGTAGTATTAGGCCCACGGGAAAAAGAGAGCAAGCGTTCAATGGGATGAGCCCTGGTCTATGCATTCTCGGGCCAGCGGGTTAGAACACCCACTGACCCCCCGTTTCTCCACAATGACCGATTCTATTTATAGGTAATCAAAATAAGATCAATCACTCCTGATATACCCACCAAACAACTGATTGAAGGGGCCACAGCTCAGCAGAACTGGCAGAGCTCTGTACATTACATATTGGCTATGAATAATATTTCTGCACTTCTCTATGCAAATTAAACTTGATGAATTTATCCTCTAATTGTATAAGTTTTTATATCTATAGTTTATTTTTGCTGAAGAAATATCTTGCCAAATCCTACATCAGCTATATTGCTAGAAGTTATAGATTAATCCATTTGTAGAATGCCAGAAGATGTTTGGAAATCTGTCAGTGGAGTATTGGTGACGGTTAGGCACTATGCACCTCAGCACTTGGTCACCACGGTCTACCACTTCACCGCTGAATTGCTGTGGTTTCAAAAAACTTCACTTTTTCAAAATAATAGTTACAGTTGATTATGTGTTATTTAGGAGGGAAGAAATGTCATGAGATGCCTGTCAAGAGATGCCTTGGCAGAATACATTCAAAAGAGTCTCTCCAAAGATCACATAAGACCTTCCATGTCACCAGTCGCAGTGGGAAGTTTCTTTGTTAAGATCAAAGATGGAGGTTTGCATCCTTGTTTGCATTTAGAGAGATTAATAAGATTATTGAACATAAACCATACCCATTAATAAAGACAAAAGACAAAAACTGACTGGCACATCCAGATTAGTGTGAATAGGTGCATACCAGAAGGAGCTACATCCATATACAATATACAAAATAAGGTTGCACTCTATCATGCTAAAGCATGTCAATGTAGAATATATGAAATTTAAATAGGAATACAGCTATGGAGTATTAGAAAAAAATACGAGACGCTTAGCATATATCTTGGCCAAATAATATCTGCCCATCAACCAACGTCAAGGTGGCCTCAAAGTCTGATGGCAATCTTATTTTGTATAACATACCCATTACTAGTGATAAGCGAGTACTGAAATTATCTGGTGCTCATTTCACAAATCGAGCACGTCGGACTGCTCGATTTCTCGACTCGGGTATCGAGTATAATGGAAATCAATGGGAAATGCAAACATTCTTCGGGTAGACCATCCCAGGAGGTCTTGAGGGTAGTAAAATCACTGAAATGGATGGAACAAGTGCTCAAATGGAATAGGAACAGCATGGGGAAGATGCTGGACTCATCTCTGACTCCCAGGTCACTGCTGGGAACAATTTTGTGACAGTATTACGCCACTTTTCCAGACTGGCAAAACACACCAAACCAAAGATAAAATGGATTTTACAGGAAAAAATCTTAGAAAACATTCTTTCCTGTATAATGACTTGTATATGCAGCAAAATTAAAAATAGAGAAAAAACGTCTCCTTCACACCTTATACTAATTTCCCATATAGCATTATTGCTGTTTTTGCACTTTCCCATTGCTTTCAATGGTGATTAATGCTGCAAAAATGCTTAAAGGATTGGCATGACCTTTCTTTAAAAAATGCAGCAGTTTTCCTTTTCAGTCAGGAAGCTTTAAGTTCATTAAGAACTTTTCACTCCTAGTCAAACCTCTTACTGATATAACCAAGAAGGATACTGATTTTTCCTCCAGTTCTACTTAGGCTGCTGCTGTTTTTGCTGCTCTCAAGGCAGCCTTTTCTAAAGTTCCATGTGCAGAGTGTCTGGATGTGAACTTGTATTCCCTGTCTGAGGGCATCACGAGCCTGAGAAAGTTCTCCTGCTCACGGTGCTGTCAGACAGGTTCTGGGAGTTCACAGCCAATTATCTCACTTCACCTGTGTGACGTCGGCGCAAGACTGTGGCTGCTTTTGCTGCTTTCAGGACAGCCTTTACTAAAGCTCCTGTCCTCAGTTAACCAAATAATGATTTGCCTTTTGTAGTTGAGGCAGATGCCTCTTCTGTGGGGATGGGTGCTGTTCTTTTACCAAAGAAAAGTGGTTACTTTCATCTTTGTGCTTTTTTTTCTTGGAAAATCTCACAAGCAGGGTCCATCTATGATATAGGCAACTGGGAACTCTTGACTGTTAAGAGAATATTCAAGGAATGGAGGCATTGGTTGGAGGGGGCTAGGCATAGAGTAGCGGTCTTTAGTGATCACAAAAATGTACTGTATATTGATGCAGCTAAGTGCTTGAGTACTACACATGCCCGGTGGGCCCACTTTTTTGCTCAGTTTGAATTCACTGTGACATATCTCCCTGATACTAAGAATATTAAGGATAAAGCTTCATCACTGTTTTTTCCAGAGCTGAGGGACAAAAATCCAGTCAACATTCTTTGTGAATTGGTAGGTGCTCTGGGGATTGATCAGGTTGGTTCACTGGAGGGCTTGCCACCCAGTAAGCTTTTTGTGCCAGCCTGGCTTCACAATGATTTACTTAACGAAGTGCATGACTCTATGTGTTAGGCGTCGGGTTCCTGCAGCGGTTCAATAGGAATCCAGAGCCTCACATTCTGGGGTCTCCCATTATCTTTCGACCGCAGAGGACATTGCTCAGCAATCCCGGCTTCCCAGACGCTCTGCCCAGACCTGCTCTGTGGGGTTGGCTATTGCTGCCACCTTTGGGTCAGCAATGGCAATGCAGGCTGCTCAGCAGCAAATCACTCCAGAGGCTAAGTCCCTCCGTAGCTCTACTGAGCATGCTCACGAGACGATCTCCCATTGGAGATTGGGAGCCACATGTCCAGGTCCTTCTCCAGATCTGATTGGTCCATCTCAGGGATCTGGAAGCTTCCAGAAGGTCCTGGCTATAAAAGGTTCGCATTGCCGCTCAGCCATGCGCTAGTATAGTCTCTAGTTGCTTCTGTGTGAATGATGATGGATGCATGAAAATGCGAATGACTCATTAAGATCCCCTCCCTCTGATATTATGAGTGTGTATAGGGACTTAGCTTTAGAGTCAGCGCCAGCCAGTGGCAAGCTATAGCCACTATAAGCATCTACACAGTATTGGCGTCCGACAGTGCGCCCGCTCTTGGGCATTGTCGACTAGCGGCAGTGTCTGTCTCCGCTCTGCAGTCTGCAGCTCCTTTTGGCGTCCACAGTTGCGACGCCGTACGCACGGTAGGTCTAGACGGACGCTGACCCTCTGCCTAGGGCCCAGCTCCTGTGACCATATACCATGCGTGCACTCCTCTGAGACCTGTGACGCTAACAGGCTCAACCCTTTTGTGTTTTGCACTTAAAGCATCTCTGTGCATAAAACAGAGATCGCTCCGCGCACTTGGGTGACGTTCAACCCGCGTGCATTATACCGCCATCTTGTACATCCGCCATCAGCTAGCAGCAGTGTTAACACCTTCTGCACGGTGGACCCCGGGCGGCGAACGCACTTTACGTTATTTTATATTTAGTGCGTTCCTCCGTCCCTAACACTATGTTGGCTGGACATCCTTGTCCCTCTGCCACCTGGAGAGCAGTTTACAGGTCCTTTTGGTGGCAGAATGCACAATAGGATGTTGATGAGTATATCCGTAATTGCAGAGTTTGCTTCAGGTCTAAAGCCTCTCGCCAGGCCCTGGCAGGTTAGTTTTGCCTAGCAAGGTTCCGTCTCAACTATGGACTCATGTACAACTGTTGCATGGATGGTGTGGGACCGTTTCATCAAGATGATTCATGTGGTTCTACAAAAATTGCCTACAGCTAAGAGTTTAGCTACTTTGTTTATCTCTCAAGGTATTAAGTTAAAATGTGTTCCTAAAAACATTATTTGCGAAAGAGGGGTTCAGTGTATGCCTAGCTTTTGCCCCAGATTAGGAATTAATCATTCATTCTCATCAGGTTATCATCCCGAGACTAATGGTAAGATGGAGAGAATGAACCAAGAATTAGAACAATATCTAAGATGTTTTGTTTCATCTAATCAAGAGGACAGGGTGGATTTTTTCCTCCTTATTGAGTTCGCTCTCAATAACCACACTTCTTTGCTTTTTTTTCTCTTGTGGAGGTTTTCATCCAGTTTTTGAACATTTTTAAAGTCTGGAGAGAGGTTACAAAAGGTCTTTCAATAACTAGTGGTCGGACCAAGAAAACTGCGAACCGCAGACGTAGGAGGGCTCCTGTCTTTCAGATGTGAGATTCTGTTTGGCTATCCATGCTTTTGTGTTTTTAGGGTAACAGGTATGGTGTTACATATATGGCTTTTGGATGTGATATTATATACTTTCACCCTACTGGTATTTTCCTGCTGGTGATCATCTCATATGGATGTCCATTCATACTGCTGTAGTTTAAGTGACTCAATGAAAGATGAGCTACAGTTCATTTCTCTGCTGTTTATCTTCTTTAACTTGTTCCTATCTTCTGTTTCTTTTTAGGAAGTAAGTGGCATATTTTATAAAGTATGTACTTAATCCTTTATTTTGTATTTTGTGGTTTGTTTTACTCACTCAAGGATCTCTTTTTCAGCACATTTTCCCTTCTGTAAGTAATTTGCACTCTCCTTTGCCGTCCGGTTCTTTAGAAGGAATGTGAAATAATTGACGGTCTTTCAGGCAGCATATGTTTGAGTTACCTTAGTCTAATCTGTGGTAAACAGCTGTCTCAGCTCATACAGTTCTTGTGTTCTAGCTGTTTTCCTGAATGAGCTTCTCCACTATCATAACAGTTGGAAGGCCACAATATACAACAGATTGTCAACTGATCCTCCTGAAATCAGCATTTTTTTATCAGTCAAGTTGCAGTTTACTTCTATTATGCTCTCCTGGTAGGTTATTAATAATTAAATGACAGATAAAGGTAGGAAAACAGGATCAGACTGTGCTAGGTTTGCTTGTTACCCTTGTTACATTTAGGTCTGTATAGGAGTTGTAGAAACAAAACTGTAGAAAGTTTACTTCCCTTTTTGCTAATTACAGTATCTAGCTACTATATTTTCAAATTAGAAAGTCTCCTCTATAATAGTTAGATTTTTCAGTTTCACTTTGCTTGTTTTTATGTGTAAGTCTTTTTCGTTTCTTTTTTCTCCCTTTCAACATTGCGCTTCACACTTTAACCTGCATTGTGATAGTCTGTTTCACCTTTGGCAATAATTCTGATTGCAATTCCGAAGGGATATTTTGAAGCAAAAGGTCACTGAGCATTTAAAAAGTGCAATTTAACCTATCAGTGTAACGGACCAGTTACATTGACAGCCTTAATTGTCCAGCCTTGGACACCATAGCACATTGCAATGCCTGTCCCTAGTGTTTTAAATCAAAAGAATAATCTTCCATTTTTTATGGCTCGTGAGATATAAATTAAGAAATAATAGATGCCATCTTTCGCACTTTCAAGCCAATAGCTCTTACAATATAGCACAATGTGACATTTTATATTCAGTCAAAGAATTGTGCCAATAACAATTGAAGCAATTTTCTCCAAAATGATGCAAGAATACAAAGTTGCAGTCTGATCTCCTTAAGTCTTCTTTGTCACTTAAAAATACTTTTAAAGACTGGCAATAATAGAAAATGTTTCTCTCTTATGTAAGCAATGTCAATGAAATTACATAAAGTGTTACAAATGCATTTATTTTAATTGTGCATGTTTCTATGGAATCATTATCTGTGACACAACATAAAATGTTTTAGTAATCAATAGAAACAATGTTGAAAAACACAAGTGAGGTTAATTGCCTGTAATTATAAGCATGTAATCACTATTGACCAACTGTAGATAAAATATACATCTCTTTTATTCCAAAGAGATAATAGTTATAATGTGCTTTTAACCCAGTTTCTAACAATAAAACTCATTTCTGGAAAAACTATTAATAAATCAATAGAACACTTTCTTTTGTAGAGAAACAGGTACAAGTATATTAATAGTCATAGAAGACACTGCAGATTATAAAGCGACACCCTGAAAAGTTTCACATTAGAGCCACTTGTGTGTGTTAGTAGAGTGTTCACAAAAGGAATTAGCGTAATGTTTGAGGCATAAATTGCAATATTAGGTGGTCTTACTGTTTTGCTTGTTGTGCCCACTCGTTTATTGCAAAGAAGACACTTTAAAATTTGGAAAAAAAACTGGCTGGCCAAAAATGCATATATTAAAAAACAGAAGGCGCTATCTAAGCATAGTGAGTGTGTACTGATACCAGTATTGATTAATTAACCTGCATAGATTGTGCAGATAGCACAGCATTAAACATCACTTGGGTAATACATGGATTCCTTCGTCAGCATGCTGCCATTCCAGTGGAATGTGGAGGAAATGTTTCTGTTCCCAATTATTTCCTTACCACGTGGAAAGAATGTGAGGATGGAGGATCCTGCAAGGTGCTTCCATTTAGATGAAGGAAATTCCAAGAGGAATCAACAGAATGTCATCATCAGAAATATTTTTTTAATTGATATACGGTATATAAAAAATAAAGCTATTAAAAAGATTTTTTGTTGGTAGCCTTGGTATTTTCTCCATTCCAACTATAAAACATGTCAAGCACAATGCATTCCGGCTAATAGCCTTCATCAGGTATCTATGGTTGTATATAGTTAGCCACACAATCACTAGGTCTATTTCAAATGGCCAGGCTAAATGTACTGACTTTTGGAAAACGAGAAATGATAGAAAGTATTGTATGTACAGTATATCACAAAAATTAGTAGATCCTTCACATTTTTCTAAATAATTTTATTTCATGGGACAACACTGAAGATAAGAAACTTTGATACAATGTAGTCAATATACAGCTTGTATAACAGTGTAAATTTGGTGTCCTCTGTATATATCTCAAAACATAGCGATTAATGACTAAATGGCTGGCAACAAAAGTGAGTACACCCCTAAGTAAATATTACCAAGTTTTGCCCAAAATGTCAATATTTTTTGTGGTCACCATTGTTTTCAAGCACTGCCTTAACCTTCTTGTGCAAGGAGTCTAGAGCTTGACAGGTTACCACTGGAATCCTATTCCACTCCTTCATGACATCATGGGGCTGGTGCATATGAGAGATTTTTCGCTTTTCCATCTTCGTTTCAAGATGAACCAAAGATTTCTATTAGGGTTTAGGTCTGTAGATATGCTTGGCCAGTCAAGCACTTTGATCCTCAGTTTCTTATGCAAGGCAGTCGTCATCTTGGAGGTGGGTTTGAGGTCATTATTATGTTGGAATACTGCCCTGCAGATGGGTTTCTGAAGGGAGGGAATCATGCTCTGCTTCAGTATGTCACAGACATAATAAAATATTTACAAACATGTGAGGGGTGTACTCACATTTGTCATATACTGTATATGCACCTCTATCATTTCAGGGAAAGTAATGAGATTATGGATTCAGGGTATTTTTGTATTCCTTGTTTCACTGTTGAAAGAATGAAAGAAGAAATGTGGCAAGAATGGTAGAGGACATGATGCCTTTTTGCCTTATACAGTCATATGTAAAAGTTTGGGCACCCCTATTAATGTTAACCTTTTTTCTTTATAACAATTTTGGTTTTTGCAACAGGTATTTCAGTTTCATATATCTAAAACTGATGGACTCAGTTATATTTCTGGATTCAAATCAGGTTTATTGTACTAACAGAAAATGTGCAATCTGCATTTAAACAAAATTTGACCGGTGCAAAAGTATGGGCACCCTTATCATTTTCTTGATTTGAACACTCCTAACTACTTTTTACTGACTTCCTGAAGCACTAAATTGGTTGTGTAACCTCATTGAGCTTTGATCTTCATAGCCAGGTGTATCAAATCATGAGAAAAGGTATTTAAAGTGGCCACTTGCAAGTAGTTCTCCTATTTGATTCTCCTATGAAGAGTGGCATCATGGGCTCCTCAAAACAACTCTCAAATGATCTGAAAACAAAGATTATTCAACATAGCTTTTCAGGGGAAGGATACAAAAAGTTCTCTCAGAGATTTAACCTGTCAGTTTCCACTGTGAGGAACATAGTAAGGAAATGGAAGAACACAGGTACAGTTCTTGTTAAGCCCAGAAGTGTCAGGCCAAGAAAAATATCAGAAAGGCAGAGAAGAATGGTGAGAACAGTCAAGGACAATCCACAGACCACCTCCAAAGACCTGCAGCATCATCTTGCTGCAGATGGTGTCACTGTGCATCGGTCAACAATACAGCGCACTTTGCACAAGGAGAAGCTGTATGGGAGAGTGATGCGAAAGAAGCCGTTTCTGCAAGCACGCCACAAACAGAGTCGCCTGAGGTATGCAAAAGCACATTTGGACAAGCCAGTTACATTTTGGAAGAAGGTCCTGTGGACTGATGAAACAAAGATTGAGTTGTTTGGTCATACAAAAAGGCGTTATGCATGCGCTGTATTGTTGACCGATGCACAGTGACACCATCTGCAGCAAGATGATGCTGCAGGTCTTTGGAGGTGGTCTGTGGATTGTCCTTGACTGTTCTCACCATTCTTCTTCTCTGCCTTTCTGATATTTTTCTTGGCCTGCCACTTCTGGGCTTAACAAGAACTGTACCTGTGTTCTTCCATTTCCTTATTATGTTCCTCACAGTGGAAACTGACAGGTTAAATCTCTGAGACAACTTTTTGTATCCATCCCCTGAAAAGCTTTGTTGAATAATCTTTGTTTTCAGATCATTTGAGAGTTGTTTTGAGGAGCCCATGATGCCACTCTTCATAGGAGAATCAAATAGGAGAACTACTTGCAAGTGGCCACTTTAAATACCTTTTCTCATGATTTGATACACCTGGCTATGAAGTTCAAAGCTCAATGAGGTTACAAAACCAATTTAGTGCTTCAGGAAGTCAGTAAAAAGTAGTTAGGAGTGTTCAAATCAAGAAAATGATAAGGGTGCCCATACTTTTGCACCGGTCAAATTTTGTTTAAATGCAGATTGCACATTTTCTGTTAGTACAATAAACCTCATTTGAATCCAGAAATATAACTGAGTCCATCAGTTATTAGATATATGAAACTGAAATAGCTGTTGCAAAAACCAAAATTGTTATAAAGAAAAAAGGTTAACATTAATAGGGGTGCCCAAACTTTTACTTATGACTGTATCTTTATTTTAGACAAATACATAGATATTAGCTACATACACTGGGTGCGGAAAGTATTCAGACTCTTTTAAATTTTTCACTCTTTGTTTCATTGCAGCCATTTGGTAAAATCAATAAAGTTCATTTTTTTCTCATTAATGTGCACTCTACACCCCATCTTAACTGAAAAAAAACAGAAATGTAGAAATTTTTTCAAATTTATTAAAAAATAAAAACTGAAATCACGTGGTCATAAGTATTCAGACCCTTTGCTCAATATTGAGAAGAAGCACCCTTTTGACCTAGTACAGCCATGGGTCTTCTTGGGAATGATGCAACAAGTTTTTCACATCTGGATTTGGGGATCCTCTGCCATTCTTCCTTGCAGATCCTCTATAGTTCCGTCAGGTTAGATGGTGAACATTGGTTGACATCCATTTTCAGGTCTCTCCAGAGATGCTCAATTGGGTTTAGGTTAGGGCTCTGGCTGGGCCAGTCAAGAATGGTCACAGAGTTGTTCTGAAGCCACTCCTTTATTATTTTAGCTGTGTGCTTAGGGCCATTGTCTTTTTGGAAGGTGAACCTTCGGCCAAGTCTGAGGTCCAGAGCACTCTGGAAGAGGTTTTTCATCCAGGAGATATCTCTGTACTTCCTGTCCCTGCAGCTGAAAAACACCCCCATATCATGATGCTGCCACCACCATGTTTCATTGTTGGGATTGTATTGGGCAGGTGATGAGCAGTGCCTGGGTTTCTTCACACATTCTAAGTGGAATTATCACCAAAAAGTTATATCCTCGTCTCATCAGACCAGGGAATCTTATTTCTCATAGTCTGGGAGTCCTTCATGTGTTTTTAACTAACTCTATGTGGGTTTTCATATGTTTGGCCCAACGGAAGGTTCTCCTCAGTGCCACTCTGCCATAAAGGCCCAACTTGTGGAGGGCTGCAGTGATAGTTGACTTTGTGGAATTGTCTCTCATCTCCCTACTGCATCTGTGGATCTCAGCCACAGTGATCTTGGGGTTCTTCTTTACCTCTCTCACCAAGGCTCTTCTCTCAGTTTGGCTGGACGGCCAGGTGTAGGAAGATTTCTGCTGGTCGCAAACGTCTTCCATTTAAGGATTATGGAGGCCACTGTGCTCTTAGGAACCTTGAGTACTGCAGAAGCTATTTTGTACCCTTGGCCAGATCTGTGCCTTGCCATGATTCTGTCTCTGAGCTCCTTGGCCAATTCCTTTGATCTTATGATTCTCATTTGGTGTGACATGCACTGTGAGCTGTGAGGTCTTATATAGACAGGTGTGTGCCTTTACAAATCAAGTCCTATCAGTTTGATGAAACACAGCTGGACTTCAATAAAGGAGTAGAACCATCTCAAGGAGTATCACAAGTTAATGGCCAGCATGTGACTTAAATATGAGTGTCTAAGCAAAGGGTCTGAATACCTATGACCATGTGATATTTCAGTTTTTCTTTTTTAATAAATTTGCAAAAATGTCTCCATTTCTGTTTTTTCAGTAAAGGTGGGGTGCAGAGTGAACATTAATGTGAAAAAAATAAACTTATTTGTATTCACCAAATGGATGCAACGAAACAAAGAGTGAAAAATTTAATGGAGTCTGGATACTTTCCGTACCTCACACAACAAGATATGGCCTTACCAGAACCCTGTCTGATGACAAATGCACATATAGCAGGATGCAGCTGGCCTCCACTAATAGAGGCAAGGGGGCAGCTCAGGTGCAAACTACTGATAAAAACAGCCACCCCACACCTAACAAACCATGGTGGGGTTGTCTGCCTAGTAGGAAAATTGCACATAGATAAGGCTTGCATAGGACATCAGTCACACATATATAAGTGTGATGCAAAGTGTCTGGCTTTCAACCTATTAATGACGCCCATAGTATTAGCAGGCGGGCTGCTACAGCACTAAAATATGCAACACACAGTGACAGACGCCCCAATAGACAAAGCCAACAAAAAGAGGCCAGACTGCATCCTGCAAAAAATGATATAGGTGCAAAAAAATTGATGCATACAATGAGTACATTAAATGAGGTATTAGTTAATATTTTGGACAAAATAGATATAGCCTGCAAGCCAACATCAAGGCTCCAAAATGATATTGCAGGTCCCTAACACTAATATCAAAACAGCTAACATAGAAAAAATTCAAAAAAACTCACACAACAAGATATGGCCTTAACAGAACCCTGTCTGATGACAAATGCGCACATAGCAGGATGCAGCGGGCCTCCACTAATAGAGGCAAGGGGCAGCTCAGGTGCAAACTACTGATAAAAACAGCCACCCCACACCTATCAAACCATGGTGGGGTTGGCTGCCTAGTAGGCAAAATGCACATAGATAAGGCTTATCTATGTGCATTTTTCCTACTAGTCAGCCAACCCCACCATGGTTTGTTAGGTGTGGGGTGGTTGTTTTTATCAGTAGTTTGCACCTGAGCTGCCCCTTGCCTCTATTAGTGGAGGCCCGCTGCATCCTGCTATATGTGCATTTGTCATCAGGCAGGGTTCTGGTAAGGCCATATCTTGTTGTGTGAGTTTTTTTTAATTTTTTCTATGTGAGCTACTTTCCGTACCTACTGTATATGCAGCTACTGCAACATATGCAGGAAAATTCATTTCTGCTCTAAACATTTTATAGTTGATATCCATCAAGGCATGAAGGATTAAAATGCAGAATAAACAAATGAGAACATCAGATTTTAGAACTGGAACCAAATTGTCTGGAAGGAGCAAAATAAGGATGTTTGAAAAACAAATGCAAGCACCATTGAATCATGAGTGAATTCATGTGAAATCAGACAAGGTAGAAGTCTTCATGGGAAATGTATGCTAATATCAACTGTTAGAGACTTCGTCATCACCTAGATCAGGGGTGCTCAAACTTTTTTAACAGGGGGCCAGTTCACTGTCCCTCAGACCATTGGAGGGCTGGAATATAGTTTAAAAAAAAACTATGAACAAATTCCTATGCATACTGCACATGTCATTGATTCCTAGGGATTACAAATTGCTATTAGTAAAATACCAATATATATACAGGGCTACAAAAACAATATACCAGCAATAAAATTGCTCACACAGAGACAAAGAGACTGCACTGCCCATCAACGCAGTCTGATCAGTGCCCATCAACGCAGTCTGATCAGTGCCCATCAATGCAGCCTTGCCAGTCCATATCATTTCAGCCTCACCAGAGCCCTTATTGGTGGAACTCTGCTTTTACCTCAGGCTCAGACTGGTGTGGTGTGAGAGTCCCCAATAGGCAGCATAGGTCCGGCATAAAAAAAACAGTACTTAACTATGTACCCTGCTGCTCTGAAGAGGCACCTGCTCAACTCAGCCTTCTTCTTGCACAGGTGGTGTGACGTCAGACAATCACGTCGTCTGTGCTACTTACGGAAGGCTGCAAGTCTTCCAAAGTGGCAACGCATTGCCTTTCCTTGCTGCCTCGTCATTCCACCCGCGATAGGGGCCGGTGTAGCTGAGGTAGGAGGAACAGCTACTTGGGGCCCCTTGAGACGAGCCTGACAAATGTCCTTGGTTGGCCGCATCTGGCCGGTGGGGCGTAGTTTGAGGACCCCTGACTTAGATAATGCGATATATCTGACCAGGTCTCTCTTGAGGATTAAACCATATCTAGCCTGAACTGAGTTACCTGACTATTTTGTGACTGTATAGTATGTTTTAATTTGCTTTCAAATTTATCTCATTGCTTTATATGTGTATGGAAAGCAGCTTATTACTAGTAGTTAGATGGAATCCGTCAGTAGGTTTGTAATTTGACAGCATCATGAGTAGAGTTGGACGAATATGTTCAGAATCAGAAGCCAAATCTGAATTTGCCATATTCGTGCCATATTGGTTCCCTATTTGTTGCAAATTTATGTTTGACCATGGATTCTGAACATATTCGGTCATTTTTACTCCCATTGACTCTAATGACATTCGGTTGTGTTCGGAGAATATTGAAAATACAATATTCGCTGCCGATCGTAATCAGAACCAAATTTTGAAAAATTTGCTCAACTCTAATCATGAGGTAATGACAGAGACCTGATTCCAGAGATGTATCAATTAGTTTTCTTGTTGCAGCAGTTGTGATAGAATCACAGTTTCCTCTGCTGTAGATCGTGTAGAGCTCAGAATGTTGAGCCCTGTGTAACCCCGCCGAATTTAATGATTAGCAGCTTTCTGTGTACATTGTTACTTGACAGAAAGCCAGTAATCAGTGGTGCAGGTGTAGTTGGACTAGGAGGCACATGGACAGCTTGTCCTGTAGTGATAATCTGCTGCTGATATTCTCCTTCTCATAAAACACAGTCCAACAAGTGACAAAACACAGAAATCAGGGTCTCTTTCCTTACATCATAGTGCTCTCAGGTTCCATAGCAATCTGGTAACAAGTCCTCTTTAATCACTTGACCTATACAAATTTGCATAAAGCAAAAATAAGTCTTGGTCTGTACCTGCAGTAAAGCACAAAATGACAATTATGGGTAGTTTAAATGTTAACAGTAGAGTTGAGCGACTTTGGTCGGATCGGGTTTCATGAAACAAAATTTGTTTCAGATGAAACTCGTCTGACTAGGGCAAACAAAAGTCGGAGTTTCGTCCGAAACCCTACCACAATGCAAGTCAATGGGAAATAAAAGTCGGCATTGAGTGGATGAATGTCATCTGCTCAATGCCGACTTTTATTTCCCATTGACTTGCATTGGGGTCGGGTTTCGGACGAAACTCCGACTTTTTTTTGCCCTAGTCGGACGAGTTTCATCTGAAACAAATTTTGTTTCATGAAACCCGATCCGACCAAAGTCGCTCAACTCTAGTTAACAGCATGCATATACTATAATTGCTTTTTGCTATGGTTTTGACATTATTACCCCTATTTTCCATAGATTATTTTTTGAACTGAAAAATATCTATTTATAATTCCTTGAATGTTCCATGAATACGATCTAAATTATTTTCTAAATTATTAGATAGTCATAGGGGTGGTATATAAAACTGAGGTGCAAGTTTAGGAAACGCATAAGGAGATCATCAGAGGTAACATTTAGAGTTGAGCGACTTTTGTTTTTTTAGGGTCGAGTTTCATTTCGTGTTTTTTTCGGGTCGAACAAGATCGGCCGATTATAGGGAAAAGTCGGGGTCGTCCCGATACACGAAACCCAATGTAAGTCAATGGGGAATAAAAGTCGGCAGTGAGAGGAGGACAGGAAACACACCTACAGTGCTCATTTGAATGCCAAAAGCATCAATTCTTCTTACTTAAGCTTGTCAACCTTAATTAACTTCATAATACAAGTTACGCACTGAAAAATGGGGGTTATTTGGCTAAAGTTGTGGGGGGGGTAGGGCTGGCTCCAGGTTTTCATGTGCCCTGGGCAAAAGAGCGCCCCTTTAACACATACCACAACTCATCATGCTCCGATACAGCAGAGAAATCGCGGTATAGTACAATGAAAAATACTTCACATTTTACATCTCATGATGAGGCCCATCTATTTCTCCATACAGAATCATTGGTCCCATATAATGTTTGAAACAGTATATGATGAGCTCCACATAATGCTACAGTATATGTTGGTCCCCATGGATGAAGCTCCACTGTCTTATGGGCCCAAATAATGCTGCAAACATAATGGGCCCCATTTCTAATGCTCTAGTGTATAATGGGCCCTGTAAATGCTGCTCCAGTGTCTGATGTCCACCTTTGGAATGTTCCAGTGTATGGTGGGCCCCATCTATCATTCTCCAGAGTATAGTGCTCCCCAAAAATTGCTGTCCCAACATTGAAAACAATCAAATAAGTCTCCTCGCTAGGGAATCCCTGTACTAGTCTGGACTCCTCGTCGTCCCCATCTTCCATCTCATTGCACAGTATTTCAACCTTGCAAGTGCTGTGATCCTGAGCAAGCAGGGGGGGCCCACTCGTTGGCGACGGCACTGGCACAGGGCCCCTGATAGTACGGTGGTGTGTCTGATGGTGGGTGGGCCGAACCTGCACTTTCATCTGCAGCTTCCTCTTTGTCACCGTGTAAGATGGAACTGTATATGGGAAGGGTAACCTGAGTTTCATCAGGGTCAGATTCAGGCCGTGTAGTGTGCGAGGGGAATGTAGTGGTCTGGGTCAATGTAACAGCAGATTCATCGAGCAGTGGCTGTGCATCAGTGCACTTGTGTCGCCCCCAGGAGTACGATCGCCACTTTGGCATTACTTTCCTCCTAGGGAGTGTGATGTCATGCTTGGGAGCAAAGAAGGATCTCTCTAGCAGGTTAACTGATTGGGCGGCGTTATTCCCACGAGTCATGACCCTCCAAACAGCGTTCATGAAGGCAAAGTGTTTGTTTTACGTGGGCAGTACGGTTGCAAAGCTGAACCTTAAAGGAATGTCCAGAAGGGCACCACCAGGAGTGGAGCCTATGGTTAAATTCGACTCCACCTGGGAAACCTCAACCATGCCAGCTACAGAACAGATGCACATATTGCAAGCTTAATTCCGTTAACGAACGAGACTCCGTCATGCCCCGCGGTCCGAGTCCGGCTTACTATAGGGACACGTGAGGCTCTGGCACATGAGATTGGCCAATAACTGGTGTGTCATGCCCTTACATGTCCGTGGCTGCATGTGCGCTACACTGAAAAGGCCAGCGTTTGTCGCTTACAGGTGCAGATAACCCGCTGAACAACGTTAGTGATGGGGATCACTGATTACAATTATTACCCGCGAACGATGATTTCCCAGTAAGTGCAGGTCAACCGCAGTTCCGGAATTAGGCCTAACCGTCATTCCTGAAAAAATGAAAAACTTACGTGTGCAAACCACAGGTGCTGTAGCTTGCTTAACAGCTCGCCAGCCGTTCTCACGCCCAGTATGGATTACACGTGATTGCACAAAGGTGAGAAAGGGTACCGCATCCCCGGATAACATGTATGGATAGCGTACACATTCAAAATATATGTCTATACATCAGGAGGCAGGCTCAGATGGTGTTAGGCCCAGTATGGCTTGCACGGGATTGCACAAAGGTGAGAAAGGGTACCATATCCCCGGATAACATGTATGGATAGCGTACACATTCAAAATATATGTCTATACATCAGGAGGCAGGCTCAGACGGTGTCAGGCACAGTATGGATTTGACGGCCCAGACTACACAGCGGAGGAGCAGGGAGAGGTAAAGATTGCAAATGCTGGGGCCCTGCCCAAGCAAGGGGGGCCCACTCGTGGGCGTCGGTACTGGCACTGGGCCCCTCATAGTACGGCGGTGTGTCTGACGGCGGGTGTGCACCACCACCGTCAGAGACACTTGATTGCACTATGAGGGACCCTGTGCCAGTGCCCGCGCCCAAGAGTCGGCCTACCCACCTGTCCAAGGCAACGGCACTCGCACGGTGTCGTGCGCTAGGTGGCCATGGGGGGGGAGGCACCACAGTTAGGGAGTTTTAGAAAGTGGCATATGTTGATGTTGGACATTCAGCTGATGCAAAAGGCGAAATAGGTCAAGTCCCAGGAAGAGGTGGACCAAAGCAAGCCATTTTTCTGTCACCCTATGTGTCATCAGGGGAAGGTGGGACAAAATCCTTGGAAACCCATGCATGGTTCATTTTAATGAAGGTTAGATCATCCACATTTTGGGTTGACAGACGGGTCCTTTTTTCTGTCAGGATTGATCCAGCTGCACTGAAGACTCTTTCCGATAGCACACTTGAACCTGGGCAAGCGAGCTCCTGTAAGGCATATTGTGCCAATTCAGGCCAGGTGTCCAGTTTAGCGGCCCAATAGTCAAAGGGGAATGACCTGTGTCGGAGAACATCGATATGGGAGGAAAAGTAGTTTGTAACCATAGTTGACAACTGCTGTCTCCTGTCACTTTCCATCGATGCAGTATTACCAGTTGTGTGAGCGGTACTTGAAAAATCAGTCCACAACATTGTCATGAAACCCCTGTCTCCAATGCCACTTCTGCTGTGTGCACCATGAACACCTCTGCCAAGCTGCCCCCGGCCCGTACGGCTCGTGTGAGAACCATCACCGCTGCTGTGTGCTGGGAATGCCTCAAGCAACCGATTTACCAGAGTTGCTTGTTTATTAGCCAATATTAGGTCAAGGTTCTCCTGTGGCATGATGTTTTGTAATTTGCCTTTATAGCGTGGATCCAGGATGCTGGCCAACCAGTAGTCGTCATCGTTCATCATTTTGGCAATGCGGGGGTCCCTTTTTAGGATCTGCAAGGCATAATCTGACATGTGGGCCAATGTTCCCGGTGTCAATGATGCACTGCGAGTGCTGGGTGGAGGAGCACTTTCTGGCAAATCCACATCCCTCCAGTCACGCACAAACCCTGTACCAGACCTTGCCACGCC
Organism: Dendrobates tinctorius; assembly: GCF_039654945.1. Taxonomy (NCBI): domain Eukaryota; kingdom Metazoa; phylum Chordata; class Amphibia; order Anura; family Dendrobatidae; genus Dendrobates; species Dendrobates tinctorius. The sequence goes on along the minus strand of NW_027362012.1, from coordinate 683,773 downwards.
AACATTTTCACTTGCCCCACGAGATGCATCCTCCTCCCCTATGTAATCATCCTCATCATCATCCTCCTCCTCCTCTTCTTCCTCCACCTCGTCCAGGAGAGGTCCAGGAGCAGACAATGGCTGAATGTCATCAAGGATTCCCTCCTCCTCTTCCTCCTCATCAACATTGGCTGCAGACGCCTGCTCCTTAAGGTGCGTCAAAGTTTGCATGAGCAGACGCATAAGTGGGATGCTCATGCTTAGGATGGCGTCGTCTGCGCTTACCTGCCGTGTGCATTCCTCAAAACACTGAAGGACTTTACAGAGGTCTTTCAGCTTCGACCACTGCACACCTGTCAACTCCATGTCTGCTCTCAAAGTGCCTGGCCGTGTATCCTCCCACAAATGCATTATGGCCTGCCTCTGCTCGCACAGCCGCTCCACCATGTGCAGGGTGGAGTTCCACCTTGTTGCAATGTCGATAATGAGGCGGTGGTTGGGAAGGTGGAGCAATCGCTGCAGCTTCTGCATACGAACGGAGTGTGCAGGCGACCGGCGGATATGCGCGCACAGTCTTCGCACCTTCTGGAGCAGGGCTGTTAACTCCGGATAATTTTTGAGGAAGCACTGCACCACCAGGTTCAAGGTGTGAGCCAAGCAAGGTATGTGGCTGATTTTTGAAAGGGCTATGGCTGCCACAAAATTACGGCCGTTATCACTAACTACCTTGCCTGCCTCAAGATGTACACTGCCCAGCCATGACTCAGTTTGTCGCTTCAAGTACTCGGCCAGCACCTCGGCGGTGTGTCTGTCGCCCAAACACATCATCTGCAACACAGCCTGCTGACGCTTTCCACTAGCTGCTCGATAGGGGGACACCTCATGTGCAACAGTGGCAGCTGCAGATGGAGTGCTCGTACGACTGCGCTCTGTGGACGAGCTTTCGCTTCTGGAGGAGGAGGAGGGTCGAACGCCTACAGCCAACTGTTTCCTATACCGTGGGCTAGGCAGCACTGTCCCACCACCGCTGTCCCCTGTGGACCCTGCATCCACCACATTAACCCAGTGCGCAGTGATGGACACGTAACGGCCCTGGCCATGCCGACTGGACCATGCATCTATTGTGAGGTGCACCTTTCCACTCACTGACTGCTTGAGTGCATGGACAATGCGGTCTTTTACATGATGGTGGAGGGCTGGGATGGCTTTGCGAGAGAAGAAGTGGCGACTGGGTAGGTCATAGCGTGGTACTGCATAGGCCATGAGTTCGCGGAAAGCTGCGCTTTCCACCAACCGATAGGGCATCATCTCAAACGAGATTAGTTTGGCAATGTGGGCGTTCAAACCCAGTGTACGCGGATGAGAGACTGAGTACTTTCTTGACCTACTCATAGTGTCTGGGAGGGTGAGCTGGACTTGAGAGCTGCATATGGTGGAAGTAGCGGTGGACAGGGCGGACTGAGAGAGGGTTGATGATGGTGATGGAGTTGGTGTTCTTTCTGATGGCCTAGATTCAGTCTTTCGTTGATATAACATTGGGATTCCCTGACTGCTGTGGCCTTGCAATGACACCTCAACATATGCTGCTGTGCTAACCGGTGGGCTTACAGTGGGGGAAACAATGTAGCGTTGTTGACTACCTTCTTTGTGATCAGTTGCACATGTGGCACTTGAGGTTTGGTGTTGTGTCCACGCTTGCAAGTGCATGCTGGTTAAATGTCTAAGCATGCAACTGGTATTCAAATTTTTCAGATTTTTCCCTCGGCTAAAGGTCTTTGCGCACTTCTTACAGATAACCTTGGCCTGATCATGAGGATTTTGTTCAAAAAAGTGCCACACTGCACTCTTCCTACTTTGACAGACATTTTGCGGCCTAGCACGCTGTGATCTCTTGACCCTCTGGACAAGCTGTCCAGCAACTCTTTTGATTTTTGGAACCTGTCTTTGGAGTGCTCCGGGCCTGCCAGATAACGGCTGTTGCGGTGTCGATGTCTGCTGTGGATGCTCCTCCTCATCTGAGCTATTGGAAGCAGCACCCTCTTCCCCCAATGGATGCCAATCTGGGTCAACAACTGGGTCATCCATCACCTCCTCTTCAATGTCATGTGCACCTTCCTCTGTGTCACCGTGTATGGTGGTATAGTGTGTGGGAAGGGGCACCTGAGTCTCATCAGGGTCAGAATCTGGCTCTGTACACTGCGAGGACAATGTAGTGCTCTGAGTGAATGTACCAGCAGAATCATCTATCAGCGGCTGTGCATCAGTGCACTCCATGTCAGATTCATCTTGGCCTGGGTAATTCACCATTTCACTTGATAATCCAGGCATGGTATGTGAAAACAGCTCCATGGAGTAATCAGTAGTATGGCCTGTGTCTTCCTTCAATCTTGGTTGGGGTGAAGGACACAAGGAAAGGTGTGGCTCATGAACATGAGCCTCCAATGACGACTCAGTGCTTTTATTTTTTACAACTTCAGAAGAGGAGGCGATAGAGCTGGAGGCTGAGTCAGCAATGTAAGACAAAACTTTTTCCTGAAGCTCTGGCTTTAAAAGCGGTTTGCCAACTCCTAGAAAACTAAGCCTTCGAGGCCTTGTGGAGCCAGACGATGACGCAGGCTCAACACCTCCTGCATTCGGTCCTATTTTGCTTTTGCCACTACCATCAGATCCACCACCAACACCATCATTACCAGCTGCCAACCCCCGCCCAATTCCACGGCCTCTTCCACCAGCCTTCCTCATTTTTGGTAGAAATGTAGACAAAATCCAACAAACTATATAGTAATGTAAAACAAGGTACAAGGTGTCTATAGGACAGGGGAGATTTTGAATTGCTGCAGACACTTGTGGACACTGGACACTTTTGGATTGTGTGAGGCCCACTGAATATCACAGCGCTATGTCACTGGCTCGATGTCGCAGGTGTGAAAAATGTCACTAGAGGATAAGGGAGATTTTGAATTTCTGCACACACTAGTGGACACTGGACACTTTTGGATTGTGTGAGGCCCACTGAATTTCAGAGAGCTATGTCACAGGCTCGATGGCACAGGTGTGAAAAAAGACTACAGGATAAGGGAAATTTTGAATTTCTGCACACACTAGTGGACACTGGACACTCTTGGATTGTGTGAGGCCCACTGAATATCAGAGCGCTATGTCACAGGCAGAAATTGGCTAGTGTATCACAAACTACAATGTGTATGTAGAATTGGGCAGAATAGGAATCTCCCTAGAGTATAGGTCTGTAAGAACGGAACAAGTCCTCCACTTATCCTTCCACAGTGACACACAGATAGCTTCACTGTGGCTGTGATAACAGCCGTTACACGGTACTGTGTGAGGAGCGTACACCACTGTATGGTGTGAAAAAATGCACGCTCAGTACCTCAGCAGGACAAAAAAAAAAATTGGGATTGCTTTTAAAAAAGCAGTTTGCAGAGCAGTGGGTAAACAGCAATGCAGCTGTCAGGAAGCCTTAGAAGGCAGCCTAACAACCAACACCGCTGATCCACCACAATATAGCCTCCCCTTGCACTGCACACACAGTGACTGGTGTGTTGTACAGGCAAAATCGCTAGCAGCAGAAGCAGTTTTTTTTTCTTCTTCCCTGCCTAACGCTCTCCCTACAGAATCAGCAACCTCTCCCTATGCTAAGATCGGCAGAAGTAAGATGGCGGTCGGCGTGCACGCCCTTTTATAACCCCTGTGACGCCCACCAAAGCAAGCCAATCACTTGCATGCCCTTCTGAAAGATGGTGGTGACCCCTGCCTATGTCATCACGTTGCCCACAGTGTCCGTGGATCCTGATTGGCTGAAAAAGAGCGCAAAACAAACTGTTGAAACGCGACTTTGGCGCGTAAGTCGCCGACCTCATCCTAGGGTCGGGTTTCGTTTCATGAAACCCGACTTTGCCAAAAGTCGGCGACTTTTGACATTTTTTGACCCGTTTCGCTCATCTCTAGTAACATGCTAAAGTAAATTTTGCTAATCTCATGCATTCAAATTATTAGAATTTGAATATTAAATCTTACCTTAGCGAAAAAAAACTGAAAAATTAGATTCACTGATCTATAAAAATAAATAGACATCAGGTGTCCTGCAAGGAATCATTTAATTTGGCAATTTCCATATGAGAAGAGGACTGTCAAATTACTTATGCAATGTCTGGTGTTTGCTGACTTTTTTCCAGCACATTTCATCATGTGTAGAGAAGAGTTATGACAGAGCAGCACCACAATTTGTTCTTTCGCATTCATATCGATTCAGTTTTAACAATAAATTTATTCTGACTCGGTGATGGATATACAATATTGTACAATTTATTTTTCCTTACACACATCTCTTAACAATCCAAAAAGAATTTTTTGGCAAGCATACAATCTCTTCTTCTTAAATGACCTACAAATCTAGAACGAGCTCTGCCAACGCTGTAATATTTCACTATATTCCATATAACTGCCTAGCCTTTTTTATTTCTTTTACCAGAGCTTATTATGAAATGTGTGCTTCTGCAGCTAACACTCCTGATCTTAAGTCAGTCTCTGCTAAGGAAGAAGGGAAACCTAAGAACTTAGCTTATGTAGACGCTGGCATGGTAGAAAATAATACACAGAATTTTCAGCATTACATTGATGTAGTTTTTGCTTTAACCCCTTAAAGAGCTTTGCAAAAGTTTAATATTAATACTCTCCTCTTCAGACATGAATAGTTAGAATTCAGCCCCCACTACTCGGCTGAACAATTTTATTGTTATTGTAGTCACATATATAGGTAATTATAGGTGTCTGTCCTGTGAACTCAGTGGACCAAAGGAATCAAACATTGATTGATTTTGGAACAGCAAAGAACTTCATGAACTTCTTTTTGGCAAAAAAGGCTGAAAATTAATTTGTTTCCGTGGAGACGCATTTAAAGCTTGTGTCCACAAATGGCTCTTCAATTCCAGGTGGTCAAATCTTATTCCAGACAGAGAAGGTAACTTTTCAAAATGGTGCACTACACATGAAGGACGTTTCTTTTTTTATTTTGCCACTTTCTGATGCAACAGTGCTTTTGAGACTTTTGTGACTACAGCTTCATGCTTCAGTCATTGACTGGTCGACTGACCAGATTACTCAATTACCTTAAAGCTCAGCCACCTCCCATGAAGCTTTGCTTTGCATACACTGCCTCCAATTTGGTTCCGCCCTATCAGCACTTCACAGATGTCTTCTTCAAGCAGAGGGCCTAGATAGTACCTCCTCATCAGCCAATGGACTGCACCATTCCCATTCTTCTAGGCTTCAAAACCACTAAGAGGGAGTGTATATCCTCTATCTCTCCCAGCAGCAATCTTTGCCTATCTTAAAGAGAACCTAGAGAAGGAATTTATTCAAAAATATTCATCATCAGCTAGTGCTAGTTCGGAAAGACTGTTATCCATGGCCATCTCTCGGTTATTTAAAAAGTTTAAAGGTGCTACCGACTTCTTTAGACCTGCTTGGAACTTATAGCCTAATTAGCATGAAAGAAGTCGATGAATGGAAAACAGTGTTCAACACCTGCGATGGTCGTTGAGAATATCTAGTGATGCTTTTTGGAGTGTGCAATGTGCCGGCTGTGTTCCTGCACTTTGTATATGAGTTTTTTCATAAGGTCCTATAGCAGTATGTTTTAGCATACCTGGACAACATCCTAATCTTCTCCAGAGACTTGTTTCATAAGACCTTAATGTCCCCTGTGTTCTAATAAGACTTCAACAAAACCACCTTCATGCCAAGTTGGAGAAATGTCTGTTTGAGCAACAAGAATTGCCATTACTCAGATACTTTATCTCTTCTGTGGTCTTTATATGGACACAGAGACAATGTTCAACATATTGGATTGGCCACACTCAATCGTTCTCAAGGCTCTCCAAAGATTCCTTGGCTTTGTCAATTATTACCGCCAGTTTATTTAAAGCTCCTCTCAAGTGGTTGCTTTGCTGACGGCCCTAATTCAGAGAGGTGTTAATTCCCAGAACTGGTCAGAATCTCCTTTTCAAGCCTTTAAACTTCAAGTCTCAAGCCTATCAACTTCAAGGAGTTAAGTTCCCAGTCTGCTCATAATGCTGAATCCTCGGCAAGCTCGAAGGGCTCTATTTTTATCATGATTTTATCTTCACCTATTGCCTGGTTGAGAAAAAACGCAGGTCTGATAATCTGTCTCTGTCCTTTTCTCTGTCTGATGCTGTTAGTGATACATGGTCACATGTAATTAAATCTGAATGCATTGTGGCCGCATTCCTTTTTCATCCAGTTTACCAGTGAAAGGGACGTTCTCTAGTTTCAAAAGTGTAAGGGGGTAGCATTGCTATGGACCGTAGACAAGCTGCCACTTTAAGAGACAGCACCACCTTGGTTAGAGCAGTGGGACATTCTGCACTTCCCTGCTGTAAAGACTGTTTGGTTTTGTCTGCCAGACTAGAGAGGGGAGGGGCTGCTTTTCTGTGTGTAGGAGAGACCTGAGATTTCTGCAGGAAGGAGATGTGCCTGCCTGGAGCTGTGAAGAAATGAACGTTTAGTCTGCGACTGTGACTTTGTAAACTATTCTGGGGATTAAGAGGTGGCTTTCTTGTCTTGCCATGAGAAGCCACGAAGAAAAGACAAGAAAGGAATCCAGAAGAGGAATCCACAGTTCCTAGGAGCATCACTGAACTTGCACACAAGGAAAAGATCACATTGCACAAAGCTTCCAGGAAAGATGTGCGCACCATCTTGCAAAGCTTCAGGGGCCCTGGGAATGGACTGAGATATCAATGGTAATGTGAGTGTTAACCTCTTCTGTGCACATGCTAGGGCTTAGGATAGGCTGCAATAGATAGAGCACAGCATCCGTGTGGCCTGGTTAGAAAAGGTCAGATAGGTTATAGTTAATGTAGCATCGTACATGATTTTACTGTGTTGTCTTGCCAGTTAGATAAATACACTGTGTAACAAATGGAAGCGGAGGCAGAGATGGTGAAGTTAACATTCGTTTTTATTTTTTAAGTGGAACCTTGGGACCACGGTCCAGGGGGCTCCGAAGGGGGCGTGACTTGTGAGCCCCGGGCACCCGTAGTAAAGCCCCTCAGGCAGGGCCAGAATGGAATACCCGGAGGACACAGGTGCTACCTCCAGTTAGACCCCGAACACGTGGCAGCTGTCCCAGCGGGACCAAAAGGGATAACAAAAGTTACAGCTCAAGGTAAGTGCCCAGAACGGAGAGCCAGGTGTAACAGCGGCAGACCTGGGCGCAGTGCCAGGACGGGGACCGGGTGTAGCAGTATCCCCATCTTAACACCCCCTCTTCTTCAAGCCTGTGTAGAACCGTTTAAGGAGAAGAGGAGCCTGGATGTTCTCCCTAGGCTCCCAAGATCTCTCCTCAGGACCAAAACCCTTCCAGTCCACCAGGTAGTAGGTCTTACCCCTTACTTTTTTTACGGCAAGGATATGTTTTACCTCAAAAACATCATCCTCTGAGACAGGGTCAGGAGTGGTACCCGCATCCTTAATGAAGGGACTCAAAACTACTGGTTTGAGGAGAGAAACATGAAAGGAGTTAGGCACACGCAGGGAAGTGGGCAACTTCAGCTTGTACGAGACTGGATTGATCTGTCTCAAGCTCTCAAATGGTCCGATGAACCGGGGACCCAATTTGTAGGATGGCATCTTTAACCGGATGTACTTAGAAGAGAGCCATACCTTGTCTCCGGGACGAAAGATAGGCGCATCCAAACGTCTCTTGTCCGCATGCCTTTTCATACGCTGGGAGGCTTTCTCCAGGGCAGTTTTGGTATCCCTCCAGACTAGAGTTGAGCGATACCATCCGATACTTCAAAGTATCGTATCGGATGGTATCGGCCGATCTTTAAAAAAAGTATCGGTATCGCCGATTCCGATACCGGAAGTCCCATTCAAGTCTATGGGACTTCCGGTATCGGAATAAGAAAAACCCTTTCCTGCCCTTGTACAGCCTCTCTGGGGTCTGTACGGGCCTTTCGGGGGGCTGTGCCGGCCTGCCAGGGGGTCTGTGCAGGCTCCGGTGGTCTGTGCCGGCCTGCCGGTGGTCTGTGCAGGCTCCGGGGGGCTGTGCCGGCCTGCCGGGGGGCTGTGCCGGCCTGCCGGGGGGCTGTGCCGGCCTGCCAGGGGGTCTGTGCAGGCTCCGGTGGTCTGTGCCGGCCTGCCGGTGGTCTGTGCAGGCTCCGGGGGGCTGTGCCGGCCTGCCGGGGGGCTGTGCCGGCCTGCCAGGGGGTCTGTGCAGGCTCCGGTGGTCTGTGCCGGCCTGCCGGTGGTCTGTGCAGGCTCCGGGGGGCTGTGCCGGCCTGCCGGGGGGCTGTGCCGGCCTGCCGGTGGTCTGTGCAGGCTCCGGGGGTCTGTGCAGGCATCGTCCGATGGGACTACAAGTCCCATCTGGCGATGCCTGCTACCATGACAGTGATTGACACATTAGCCAATGATGGGACAGTAGTAGTCCCATCATCCGGCTAATGTGTTAAATGTAAAAAAAAAAAAAAAAAAAAATTACATGCTACATTCATACTACATACTACATACATGCTACATTCATACTACATACTACATACATGCTACATTCATACTACATGCAACATACATACTACATATATACTACATACATGCTACATATATACTACATGCATGCTACATACATACTACATATATACTACATGCATGCTACATACATACTACATGCTACATGCATGCTACATACATACTACATACATGCTACATATATACTACATACATACTACATATATACTACATGCATGCTACATATATACTACATGCATGCTACATACATACTACATATATACTACATGCATGCTACATACATACTACATGCTACATGCATGCTACATATATACTACATACATGCTACATATATACTACATACATACTACATATATACTACATGCATGCTACATACATACTACATATATACTACATGCATGCTACATACATACTACATGCTACATGCATGCTACATACATACTACATACATGCTACATATATACTACATACATACTACATATATACTACATACATACCACATACATACTACATGCATGCTACATATATACTACATGCATGCTACATACATACTACATATATACTACATGCATGCTACATACATACTACATGCTACATGCATGCTACATACATACTACATGCTACATACATACCACATATATACTACATACATACAATACATTCATACAATACATACATAGACATACAGTACATATAACATAGAGTAACATACTTACCAATACTTGTCACATTGTTCCCCGAAGCCATTGTCGTCTACGGAATAAATATTAACATAACAAACCACAAAAATACTCACCCACGATCCGAAGCAGTCCACGAGTGTGTCCCACGACGATCTTGGGTAGAGAACTGCAGCATCAGCTGATGCTGCCGTTCTCTACGGGCTGCAGGAATCCAATGACGGAAGGTAGGTATCCTTCCGCACTGTATTCCTCCGCCACTTAAAAAAAAAAAAAGTCCCTAGTCTCACTTTATGCCATTGCTGTGTGGGAATTGCTGTGTGGGACTTGTAGTCCCATCGGACGATGCTTGCACAGACCCCCGGACATCAGCACAGCCCCCCGGCAGGCCGGCACAGCCCCCCGGCAGGCCGGTACAGACCCCCACAGGGTGCACAGCCCCCCGGCAGGCCGGCACAGCCCCCCGGCAGGCCGGCAGAGACCCCGGGCAGTCCACACAGCCCCCCGGCAGGCCGGCACAGCCCCCCGGCAGGCCGGCAGAGACCCCCGGAAGGCCCGAAATGACGGCGCATCATGATGCGCACACACCGCGCATCATGATGACGTCAGGCCGTCAATCAACTGAACTTCCGATTCCGATGCCGAATTCCGATATTGAAAAAATATCGGAAGTCGGTATCGGAATTCCGATACAGCAAGTATCGGCCGATACCCGATACTTGCGGTATCGGAATGCTCAACACTACTCCAGACCTTAGAAAAATCTTCGGAGAAAGTATCGGCAGCTGGACGCCAGATGATCTGGAGATGGGAAGAGGTATTCCTGGTTGCAATCCGAAGACAATCTGAAAGGGAGACTTTCCAGAAGATTCACTTACTTGATTGTTGTAAGAAAATTCGGCCCAGGACAGTAAGTCTACCCAGTCGTCATGATGGGCGTTGACAAAGTGACGCAGGAATCCAGCCAGGATTTGATTTGTCCTCTCCACTTGTCCATTGGACTCTGGATGGTATGCTGAGGAAAAATCTAGTTCAATTCTTACCAGTTTAAAAACTGCTCTCCAGAATCTTGAGGTGAACTGGACTCCTCTGTTGGACACGATGTGGAGAGGGAAACCATGGAGACGGAAGATGTGCCAGATGAACAGGTCCGCCAACTCAGGAGCAGTTGGAAGACCGGGTAGTGGAACGAAGTGAGCCATTTTAGAGAAGCGATCCACCACTTCCCACACCACAGAACAGCCAGATGAGATCGGGAGATCTGTGATGAAGTCCACATTGTTACATTGTTTCTTCCACAGGATTAAAAATGGATCCTGAGAAGTTATCATCTGTACTCAAGTGGCCTCATCCATCTGGGTTGAAGGCCATACAGCGATTCTTGGGCTTCGCCAACTACTACAGGCAATTCATTCCTAACTTCTCCACCCGAGTGGCGCCCATCTCAGCCCTAACCCGGAAAGGTAGAAATCCGAAGGATTGGCCTCCTGAGGCTGAGGAGGCCTTTGTTTGTTTCTCTCAAAAAGGCCTTTGCTGTCGCACCTGTTCTTCATCGTCCTAACTCCAATGAACAATTTTTTCTTGAGGTCGATGCCTCTTCAGTAGGTGCGGGAGCTATACTAACCCAGAAATCGTCCTCCGGGCGAATGCATTCCTGTGGTTTTATTTCCAAGGTTTTTTCTTCCGCAGAGAGGAATTATTCTGTTGGAGATTGGGAATTGTTGGCTATCAAATTGGCTCTGCAGGAGTGGGGGCATCTTCTAGAAGGAGCTCTTCATCAGGTAGTCGTATATACCGATCACAAAAACATTGCTTACCTCCAAACTGCACAAAGGCTGAATCCTCGTCAAGCCCGCTGGGCTTTGTTTTTTGCTCATTTTAACTTTGTTCTTCATTTTCGCCCAGCTGACAAAAATGTCAAAGGAGACGCACTCTCCAGAGCCTTTCTACCTCCTAATCAAGAAGAAGAACCGCAGCACATCATTGAACCCTCAAGATTAGTCGCGGTCGCTTCTACTGATCTTGCCCGGCTGCCTCCCGGGAAGACTTTCGTGTCAGCTTCTGAGCGTACTCGTGTCCTTCGGTGGGGTCACTCGTCCAAGTTGGCTGGTCACACCAGCTAGAGAAAGGCAAAGAGGATTGTTCAAAGAGGCACTTTTCAAACTTGGCGTACAGTCTGTTCTCCCTGAGCCTCTGTAAGACCAGGCGCAGTTGTCTGCGATGCGAGAACAAGTCAGTAGAAAAAATCAGAATGTCGTCTATGTAGACAACAACACAGGTGTAAAGCAGATCCCTGAAAATGTCATTGACGAACTCTTGGAAAAACAGCGGGAGCATTGTTTAGACCAAACGGCATTACCAGGTATTCATAGTGGCCATCACGGGTGTTGAAGGCTGTTTTCCATTTGTCTCCATCTCTGATTCGGATCAAATTGTAGGCCCCTCTGACATCCAGCTTGGTGAAGATCCTGGCCCCTCGGAGACGGTCAAACAGTTCTGAAATTAGAGGCAAAGTTAACCTGTTTTTTACCATGATCTGGTTCAGTCCTCAGTAGTCGATACAGGGCCGCAGGGATACGTCCTTTTTCTTCACGAAGAAGAAGCCTGCTCCTGCTGGTGATGATGATTTTCAGATAAACCCTCTGGCCAAGTTCTCCTGGATGTAGTCCGACATAGTCTGAGTCTCTGCCTGGGAGAGAGGGTAAACTCGGGGTACTCGGTACCGGGCCGGTGTCAGGGGAATGTGTCACAGCAGCGGTGACCGGGTCCATGGCCCCGGACGCCCAAAAATCAATGGTAGTTTGTAATGTAGTTTAAGTGGAATAGAATAGTTCGTGATGCCACCTGTGGTGCTCGGCAAGGGAGGTGTTAAGCCGACGCTGCAGACAGATCCTCCGGGACTGATGGCGTGGTGCAGCGATGATGGCACAGCCCTCCACAGGCAGGGCCGTTGTCCCAGGGCAGTGTAGATGTGGGGACACTTAGGTGGTGTAGTGTCTGGTGCAGGGGATGGAGCAGTGTCAGGCAGATGGACGCAGGAAGGAATGGAGGACACCAGAGCATGTAGTTCCAAAGCTTTACTCACAGTCAGTAATGCCCGCTTCTGTGCCATGTCCTCCAGGCAAGATGGAAAGCTCCCAACCAACACTCCGCCTACTTATGTGCCTTTCCCGCACGTCTCCTCTATAGCACCTTTAAGTGTGAAGATCTCCAGTACCGTGGTTCTCTGGAGTTCCTCCTGACAGATGTTCCCAAGAACTCTACTTGTATGGCAGACAGCTGTAGCCTGCTTCGGGGACTCCCTTCTCCTAAGTCCGGGCTCTCTATCCAGTTGCTGTTGTGCCCCAAGTCTTAGATGGGAGTAGTGCATTTACAGCCAACTACTCCACCGGTGTCTGCTGCAGAACCATAAGTGTCCATACAACCTCGGGGACTGGGCCCCGGCCTTGCGCTGAGAACCTATAGGCAGGGTTCCTCTTCTAACCCACCTCCTCTCTGTTCTCTCTACTCCTTCGTTCTGTACTTGTCTTTCTCTCTCTTATGGAAGCTTAGGTTTCAGTTCTACATCTTTCTCCTTCTTTTCCCGTGCCAGCTGGCTTAAATCACTGAGGCAGCTGCAGCACTCCTTCCTCCATCCCTTCTTCCAGGGATCCTCACTCCTGTCTGAGTGACTTCCTACCTGACTGAAACTTCTGTCAAACTGACCTGTCATCCTACACTTTCCCACTCTTTTATGTATCTTAACTCCACCCACCTCCCAGCACGTCCAGTGTTCCAAGCAGGGAACCACCAAAGGTGCTCTGCTACTCTCTAAGCACTGAGCCGCAATGTGGCTGTGCAGAACTACCCTGTTGTGTGTGGGGTGCGAGTGTTGGAGCGTGGAAAGGAGTTCCCACCTTACCTGGATGGTGGGGCACTACACCTTAGGAGAAGGTGCAGTACCTCTGTGGCGACTGAGCCTCAGGGGCGCCACATTATCACTCCCAATTTAATGGGCAGACAGAAAGAATTAATCAGTCAATGAAGCTGTAGCTGCGAATAATCTCCAACTACTACCAAGAAAAGTGGCTATATCTACTTCCTTGGGCCAAACTACTCCTTAATAATTCTGTTTCAGAGCCTTCTGTACGGTGCCGCCACGATCGGGTTCGGGTGTCAGTTCTATGTGAGAGCTGACAGCCTGCAGCAACGCCCACGTTTGGTGCTAGCGTTTAACCCCTCTGATGCCACTGTCAATAGTGACAGAGACATCAAGGAGCATTACACACCTCAATGAGATTGCGATCTCCAGGAAGGTGGTGTTAGGCATCAGGTTCCTGTCACTGCACAGCAGGAATCCAGAGCCTTGCATTCGGCAGTCTCCCAATCAGAGCCGGCTCCAGGTTTTCATGGGCCCCGGGCAAAAGAGTCTCAGTGGACCCCTTTAACACACACCACAAATCATGATGCACAGATACGGATACAGATTTCACTTCTTACATTACGTGAGTGATATCTATTGTAAATTCTACAATAGCTCAGACAGTATAGTCCTCCATACACTATAATGGACACCACATAGTGCTCCATACAGAATGAGCCCCATATATTGCTCCACACAGTATCATGGGCACCACAGAGTGATCTGTTGTGAATTCACTTTCTGGTCTACCTCTGGTTGCTGGTGAGGTGGTGGAGCTGGTTGTATTGACAGAGGAGTCGTGAGTTCTCTTTCCGGGCTCCCTCTGGTGGTTGCAGGAGGTAATGAAGCTGATCTAATTAACAGAGGCCTGACACCTGATAATGAGGACGACGATTGGACATCTGGAGTCTCTGACTGGATTTAAGACAGCCAACTCCCTCTATCCCTGCTGGTGATTTTTCCTGCCTCCTGAGGTCTTAGCTTGAGAATGCAGGGACTGAACTGGAAACTAAGTGTTCTTTGCTATTGTTCACATTTGATTTGGTTTTGTCTATTCAGTTTTGTGTGGTCAGTTTTTTGTCCCTTATTAGATTGGCCTCATTTTGCTCTGTTTTCAGAATATGCCAGAGTGCTGATATAATGGGTGAAGTCTAGTGACTTCAGGGGTTTTTTTTGCTATCAGAAGTGTTGGACATTTTTGCAGGGTTTTTTGGCGTGATTGCAGACAGTATTTCTTTTCCTGTCCTTTCTAGTTAGTGTGGGCCCCATCATTTGCTCAGCCTATTTTCCTACCTGTGTTTGTGTTTTCATCTTGTCTCACCAACAATCTATGTTTGGGGGCTATCTATTCCTTTGGGGTCTGCTCTGGGGCAGTTTAGATTTCCCCTTTTCTTGCTTTAGGCTTATTTAGTCCTCCGGCTGTGTCGAGGTGTCTAGAATCATTGTAGGTACGCTCCACGGCTACTGCTAGTTGTGTGGCTAGGATCTGGGGTCTGCAATCCGCTTAGTTACCAACCGCTCTGGCTTTCTGTGGCTTAGCTTGGTCTTGTTTTCCTCCTCAGTGACCCAATCATAACAGTGATCCATACAGATTAATGAGCCCCATATATTTCTCCATTGAAAATAATGGACCCCATATATTGCTCCATACAGAAAAATGAGCCCCATACAGAATAATGGACCCCATGTATTGCTCCATACAGTATAATGAGCCCCATATATTGCTTCATATAGAATAATGGACCCCATATAATTCGTATAATGAGCTCCATAAGATGGTCCATATCTCCACAGCTCCAGAAATGTTATTTAGGGGTAACCTGAATTCTTTGGGATTAACCGTTTAATGTTACTGCAGTAACATCTTGACATGAACATGTCACCAGATACTGACAGTGATTGGCTGAAGCAGTCAATGTCCATGTTGAGATGTTATCTGAGACTGGTGGGAAAAGCATAGCAGCCAAAGAGGTGGGAAGTTTTGAGAGTGTATTTACCTATGACAGAAAACCCTCTTTAAAGTGATTGGTAGAGTTGAGCGAAAAATTTCAAAAGTCGCCGACTTTTGGCAAAGTCGGGTTTCATGAAACGAAACCCGACCCTAGGATGAGGTCGGCCACGAGGTCGGCGACTTAAGCGCCAAAGTCGCGTTTCAAAAGTTTGTTTTGCGCTCTTTTTCAGCCAATCAGGATCCACGGACACTGTGGGCAACGTGATGACATAGGCAGGGGTCACCACCATCTTTCAGAAGGGCATGCAAGTGATTGGATTGCTTTGGTATTCGTCACAGGGACACGCCAACCGCCATGTTACTCATGCTGATCTCAGAATAGGGAGAGCTGCTGCTGCTGCTGATTCTGTAGGGAGAGCGTTAGGCAGGGAAGAAGACACCAAAAACTGCTTCTGCTGCTAGCGATTTTGCCTGTACAACACACCAGTCACTGTGTGTGCAGTGCAAGTGGAGGCTATATTTTGCTGGATCAGCGGTGATGGTTGTTAGGCTGCCTTCTAAGGCTTCCTGACGGCTGCATTGCTGTTTACCCACTGCTCTGCAAACTGCTTTTTTAAAAGCAATCCCAATTTTTTTTTTGTCCTGGTGAGGTACTGAGCGTGCATTTTTTCACACCATACAGCAGTGCACACTCCTCACACAGTATCGTGTAACGGCTGTTATCACAGCCACAGTGAAGCTATCTGTGTGTCACTCTGTAAGGATAAGTCGAGGACATGTTCCGTTCTTACAGACCTGCACCTTCTAGTTTTGTCTAGCTTTCAAACAGTTAAAAATATTTGCTGTTTGATCACATTCAAAACTATAGAGAGACAGCGTGTGTCAGTCCGTATACTTAAAAAACACGGAGCTTGACAATTTTACGTACACCGGACAGCCGTGTACATGCACGCTCCTCTCTCAGTACCGTGTAACGGCTGTTATCACGGCCACAGTGAAGCTATCTGTGTGTCGCTCTGTAAGGATAAGTCGAGGACATGTTCCGTTCTTACAGGCCTGCACCTTCTAGTTTTGTCTAGTTTTCAAACAGTTAAATATATTTGCTGTTTGATCACATTCAAAACTATAGAGAGACAGCGTGTGTCAGTCCGTATACTTAAAAAACACGGAGCTTGACAATTTTACGTACACCGGACAGCCGTGTACGTGCACGCTCCTCTCTCAGTACCGTGTAACAGCTGTAATCACGGCCACAGTGAATCTATCTGTGTGTCGCCCTGTAAGGATAAGTCGAGGACTTGTTCCGTTCTTACAGACCTACACTCTAGGGAGATTCCTATTCTGCCCAATTCTATATACACCTTGTAGTTTGTCATACACTAGCCAATTTCTGCTTGTGACATAGCGCTGTGATATTCACTGGGCCTCACACAATCCAAAAGTGTCCAGTTTCCACAAGTGTGTGCAGAAATTCAAAATCTCCGTTATCCTCTAGTGACATTTTTCACACCTGCAACATCGAGCCTGTGACATAGCGCTGTGATATTCAGTGGGCCTCACACAATCCAAAAGTGTCCAGTGTCCACAAGTGTGTGCAGAAATTCAAAATCTCCGTTATCCTCTAGTGACATTTTTCACACCTGCGACATCGAGCCTGTGACATAGCGCTGTGATATTCAGTGGGCCTCACACAATCCAAAAGTGTCCAGTGTCCACAAGTGTGTGCAGAAATTCAAAATCTACGTTATCCTCTAGTGACATTTTTCACACCTGCGACATCGAGCCAGTGACATAGCGCTGTGATATTCAGTGGGCCTCACACAATCCAAAAGTGTCCAGTGTCCACAAGTGTGTGAAGAAATTCAAAATCTCCCCTGTACTATAGACACCTTGTACCTTGTTTTACATTGCTATATAGTTTGTTGGATTTTGTCTACATTTCTACCAAAAATGAGGAAGGCTGGTGGAAGAGGCCGTGGAATTGGGCGGGGGTTGGCAGCTGGTAATGATGGTGTTCGTGGTGGATCTGATGGTAGTGGCAAAAGCAAAATAGGACCGAATGCAGGATGTGTTGAGCCTGCGTCATCGTTTGGCTCCACAAGGCCTCGAAGGCTTAGGGTGTGTGCAGATGCTGCGGAATCCGCTGCGGATTAATCCGCACGGATTTTGGAAAAACCGCAAAAGACCTGCGGATTATCTGCGGTTTTGCCTGCGGTTTGGTCCTGAGGATTCACCATCTCCACAATGGTGGAGATAGGAACCCGCTGCGGATTCCGCAGAAAGAATTGACATGTCACTTCCTTCTGCGGTTTGAAAACCGCAGCAAATCCGCGCAGATTTTTCCGCAACGTCTACACAGCGGTTTTTTTTTACCATTCATTTGAATGGTACTGTACACCGCAGCTAAAACTGCTGCGGGTCCGCAGCGGCCAAAAACGCACATACCCTTAGTTTTCTAGGAGTTGGCAAACCGCTTTTAAAGCCAGAGCTTCAGGAAAAAGTTTTGTCTTACATTGCTGACTCAGTCTCCAGCTCTATCGCTTCCTTTTCTGAAGTTGTAAAAAATAAAAGCACTGAGTAGTCATTGGAGGCTCATGTTCATGAACCACACCAATCTTGGTTGGGGTGAAGGACACAAGGAAAGAAGGATGACTCAGGCCATACTACTGATTACTCCATGGAGCTGTTTTCACATACCATGCCTGGATTATCAAGTCAAATGGTGATTTACCCAGGCCAAGATGAATCTGACATGGAGTGCACTGATGCACAGCCACTGATAGATGATTCTGCTGGTACATTCACTCAGAGCACTACATTGTCCTCGCAGTGTACAGAGCCAGATTCTGACCCTGATGAGACTCAGGTGCCCTTTCCCGCACACTATACCACCATACACGGTGACACAGAGGAAGGTGCACATGACATTGAAGAGGAGGTGATGGATGACCCAGTTGTTGACCCAGATTGGCATCCATTGGGGGAAGAGGGTGCTGCTTCCAATATCTCAGATGAGGAGGAGCATCCACAGCAGACATCGACATCGCAACAGCTGTTATCTGGCAGGCCCAGAGCACTCCAAAGACAGGTTCCAAAAATCAAAAGAGTTGCTGGACAGCTTGTCCAGAGGGTCAAAATATCACAGCGTGCTAGGCCGCAAAATGTCTGCCAAAGTAGGAAGAGTGCAGTGTGGCACTTTTTTGAACAAAATCCTCATGATCAGGCCAAGGTTATCTGTAAGAAGTACGCAAAGACCTTTAGCCGAGGGAAAAATCTGAAAAATTTGAATGCCAGTTGCATGCTTAGACATTTAACCAGCATGCACTTGCAAGCGTGGACACAACACCAAACCTCAAGTACCACATGTGCACCTGATCACAAAGAAGGTAGTCAGCAACGCTACATTGTTTCCCCCACTGTAAGCCCACCGGTTAGCACAGCAGCAAATGTTGAGGTGTCGTTGCAAGGCCACAGCAGTCAGGGAATCCCACTGTTATATCAACGAAAGACTGAATCTAGGCCATCAGAAAGAACACCAACTCCATCACCATCACCAACCCTCTCTCAGTCCGCCCTGTCCACCGCTACTTCCACCATATTCAGCTCTCAAGTCCAGCTAACCCTCCCAGACACTATGAGTAGGTCAAGAAAGTACTCAGTCTCTCATCTGCGTACACTGGGTTTGAACGCCCACATTGCCAAACTAATCTCGTTAGAGATGATGCCCTATCGGTTGGTGGAAAGCGCAGCTTTCCGCGAACTCATGGCCTATGCAGTACCACGCTATGACCTATCCAGTCGCCACTTCTTCTCTCGCAAAGCCATCCCAGCCCTCCACCATCATGTGAAAGACCGCATTGTCCATGCACTCAAGCAGTCAGTGAGTGGAAAGGTGCACCTCACAACTGATGCATGGTCCAGTCGGCATGGCCAGGGCCGTTACGTGTCCATCACTGCGCACTGGGTTAATGTGGTGGATGCAGGGTCCACAGGGGACAGCGGTGGTGGGACAGTGCTGCCTAGCCCACGGTATAGGAAACATTTGGCTGTAGGCGTTCGACCCTCCTCCTCCAGAAGCGAAAGCTCGTCCACAGAGCGCAATCGTACGAGCACTCCATCTGCAGCTGCCACTGTTGCACACGAGGTGTCCCCCTATCGAGCAGCTAGTGGAAAGCGTCAGCAGGCTGTGTTGCAGATGATGTGTTTGGGCGACAGACACACCGCCGAGGTGCTGGCCGAGTACTTTCAGCGACAAACTGAGTCATGGCTGGGCAGTGTACATCTTGAGGCAGGCAAGGTAGTTAGTGATAATGGCCGTAATTTTGTGGCAGCCATAGCCCTTTCAAAACTCAGCCACATACCTTGCTTGGCTCACAGCTTGAACCTGGTGGTGCAGTGCTTCCTCAATAATTATCCGGAGTTAACAGCCCTGCTCCAGAAGGTGCGAAGACTGTGCGCGCACATCTGCCGGTCGCCTGTACACTCCATTCGTATGCAGAAGCTGCAGCGATTGCTCCACCTTCCCAACCACCACCTCATTATTGACATTGCAACAAGGTGGAACTCCACCCTGCACATGGTTGAGCGGCTGTGCGAGCAGAGGCAGGCCATAATGCATTTGTGGGAGGATACACGGCCAGGCACTTTGACAGCAGACATGGAGTTGACAGGTGTGCAGTGGTCGAAGCTGAAAGACCTCTGTAAAGTCCTTCAGTGTTTTGAGGAATGCAAACGGCTGGTAAGCGCAGACGACACCATCCTAAGCATGAGCATCCCACTTATGCGTCTGCTCATGCAAACTTTGACGCACCTTAAGGAGCAGGCGTCTGCAGCCAATGTTGACGAGGAGGAAGAGGTGGAGGGAATCCTTGATGACATTCAGCCATTGTCTGCTCCGGGACCTCTCCTGGACGAGGTGGAGGAAGAAGAGGAAGAGGAGGATGATGATGGGGATGATTACTTAGGGGAGGAGGATGCATCTCGTGGGGCAAGTGAAAATGTTGGCGTGGCAAGGTCTGGTACAGGGTTTGTGCGTGACTGGAGGGATGTGGATTTGCCAGAAAGTGCTCCTCCACCCAGCACTCGCAGTGCATCATTGACACCGGGAACATTGGCCCACATGTCAGATTATGCCTTGCAGATCCTAAAAAGGGACCCACGCATTGCCAAAATGAACGATGACGACTACTGGTTGGCCAGCATCCTGGATCCACGCTATAAAGGCAAATTACAAAACATCATGCCACAGGAGAACCTTGACCTATTATTGGCTACTAAACAAGCAACTCTGGTTAACCGGTTGGTTGAGGCATTCCCAGCACACAGCAGCGGGGATGGTTCTCACACGAGCCATACGGGCCGGGGGCAGCTTGGCAGAGGTGTTCGTGGTGCACACAGCAGAAGTGGCATTGGAGACAGGGGTTTCATGACAATGTTGTGGACTGATTTTTCACGGACCGCTCACACAACTGGTAATACTGCATCGATGGAAAGTGACAGGAGACGGCAGTTGTCAACTATCGTTAACAACTACTTTTCCTCCCATATCGATGTTCTCCCACACAGGTCATTCCCCTTTGACTATTGGGCCGCTAAACTGGACACCTGGCCTGAATTGGCACAATATGCCTTACAAGAGCTCGCTTGCCCAGCTGCAAGTAGGCTTTCGGAAAGAGTCTTCATTTCAGCTGGATCTATCCTGACAGAAAAAAGGACCCGTCTGTCAACCCAAAATGTGGATGATCTAACCTTCATTAAAATGAACCATGCATGGGTTTCCAAGGATTTTGTCCCACCTTCCCTTGATGACACATAGGTTGCCAGAAAAATGGCTTGCTTTGGTCGTCCTCCTATTCCGCGAACTTTACCTATTTTGCCTTTTGCAGCAGCTGAATGACCCACATCTACATATGCCACTTTGTAAACCTCCCTAAGTGGGTGGCCCCCCCCCATGGCCGGGGTCACCACCTAGCGCACAAAACCGTGCGAGTGCCGTTGCCCTGGACAAGTGGGTAGGCCGACTCTTGGGCGCGGGCACTGGCATAGGGTCCCTCATAGTGCAATCAAGTGTCTCTGACAGTGGTGGTGCACACCCGCCGTCAGACACACTGCCGTACTATGAGGGGCCCAGTGCCAGTACCGACGCCCACGAGTGTGCCCCCCTTGCTTGGGCAGGGCCCCAGCATTTGCAATGTTTACCTCTCCCTGCTCCTCCACTGTGTAGTCTGGGCTGTCAAATCCTTCACTGGGACTCCCACTACAAATTGATTGAACTGAAAGATGATGGTTAAGATGTAGCTATGCCCTGTCCTGCTGGCCGGGCTCTAGGTCCAGATGATCAGTGGCTTCCATTTCTTATGGACGTCGACTCACAATTACATGCAGTGGTGGTTTATCATCAGCTTTCACAGTTTTCCTACTCACAAACGTGTGACATTCCGGTGCACATTTCAAAATGTGCCCTCTCATGCCAATCAAATAGAATCACCTACAGCCTGTGGCTTCTGTCTTTTGCACTCCAAAGTTACGTGACAGATCATGATAGCCAGTGAGCACCATGTTTACATCGCTCCCTGTGATAAAAATTGGATTGAGATGAGTAGCAGTGATGGAATCAACGGAAGTGCGATACAGCAAGAATTTATTCACAAAAAAATGTTTTCACTGTCTCAACACACAAATTAATTGAGGGTCAGCATCGCCTATGAGAATTGTGATGGAAGTTTTTCCCGTGAATAATAATTCCTAGATTTCTGCAATCAATAGCCTTTATGTCACTAATTGTATGCATCTCATTTCCTATTGCGGAGAGGCTGGACTGTATTACTGAGACAGAAATATATATGAAGATTTAAAAATAACACCAAAAGTATATAGTTGTGTACGCCTCAAATGCATTTCCTTTTTTCCACTTTTTAGATTGCTGTGTAATCCATACTGAGAACACTGAGATTTTACATGTTTAAACTATGCTATATATACCTGTTATCCAGTGATAAAGTACCCTTTCTCAACTTTGTACAATCTGGTCAAATCCATACTGGGCCTGAGAACATCTGAGTCTGCCTCCTGATCTATAGACATATATTTTTAATGTGTAAACTAGGCTACATATATACGTGTTATCCGGTGAAACTGTACCCTTTATCAACTTTCTACAATGTTGTTGAATCCATACTGGGCCTGTGAATGGCTGCCGAGCTGTTAAGCAAGCAACAGCACCTGTGGTTTGGACGCGTAATTTTTTCAGGAATGACGGTTAGGCCTAACTCCGGAATTGCGGTTGACCTGAACTTACTGGGAAATCATCGTTCGCAGGGAATAATCTGAATCCCAGATCCCCATCACTAACGGAGTTCAGCAGGTTATCTGCACCTGTAAGCGACAAAAGCTGGTCCTTTCAGTGTAGCGTGCATGCAGCCCCGGACATGTACTGGAATGCTAGATCTGTTATTGCTCGATCTCACGTGCCACAGCCTCGCGTATCCCTCTAGTAAGCTTGACGCGTACCGTGGGGCCATGCCGGAGTCTCGGTCGTTAACAGAATAAAGCTGAGAAATCGCTAGCACAACTGCAAACGGACATACCACACCACACACAGAATTGACAAAGCTTGCAATCTGTCCATCTTTTCTGTAGCTTGTATGGTAGTGGTTTCCCGGGTGTAGTCCAATTAAGCCACAGGCTCCACTCCTGGTGGTGGCCTTTTGGACATTCCTTTAAGGTTCAGCTTTGCAATCATACTGCCCCGGAAACCAAAAACTTTGCCTTCAGGGACGCTGTTTGGAGGTTCGTGGGAATAACGCCGCCCGATCAGCAGTCGGCATATGGGTCGCCCTCCCAGGGCTGTGGGGTACTCGGTACCGGGCCGGTGTCAGTGGGATGTGTCACAGCAGCGGTGACCCGGACGGTGGCCCTGGGTGCCCATGTAAATGGCGTGGTATAATGGTAAAGAGTTTATATAGATAGTTTGACGCCACCTGTGGTGTTCGGCAGCATAGCTGTTAGGCCGACGCTGCATGCAGATCCTCTGGGACTGATGGTGTTGTGCAGCAAAGATGGTGAAGCTCCCCACAGGTGGAGATGGAGTCCCAGGGAAGTGTAGATGTAGTGATGGGGGAAAGGCACAGGCAGTGTAGGTGCTGGTACCCAGATGTAGCGGTGCTGGAATAACTGTACGACACCAGAGCGTGCAGTTCCAAAGCTTTACTCACAGTCTGCAGGTTACACAGATGCCTGCCTCCGTGCTGTGTCCTCCGGGTCAGGACCTCTGCCAACCTCCGGGACCAGAATGGAAAGCTCCCTTCCAACACTCTGCCAACATGTACCTTCCTGAACGTCTCCTTTCTAGCGCTTGTGGGGGAAGCACTCACAGGACCGTGGTTCACTGAAACGCCTCCTGTCTAACAGATGTTCCTCAGA
Source organism: Dendrobates tinctorius (assembly GCF_039654945.1). Taxonomy (NCBI): domain Eukaryota; kingdom Metazoa; phylum Chordata; class Amphibia; order Anura; family Dendrobatidae; genus Dendrobates; species Dendrobates tinctorius. The sequence goes on along the minus strand of NW_027362012.1, from coordinate 660,270 downwards.
CTTTACTTGTATGGCAGACAGCTGTAGCCTTTTCCTTCTGCCTCGCACACGTCGATGCTGGGGCCTCCGAGCCTTAGTTGGGTACAGAGCATTTATAGCTGCTACTTCCCCCGGTTTCTGCTGCAGGAACGTCAGTGTCCCTACAAACTCGGAGACCGGAATCCGGACCATGCGCTCCAGCTAGGAGTGAGCCTTAACTCTGCTCATCCTCCAGCTCCCCTTCTCACGTCCACACACTTCCCCTTCCCTGCACAGAGTGCCCTAACTTATCTCCTCCCGACCACAGAGAGCAGCTCCTCAGCAGTCAGGTTCAGAGGTCTCCCTGCTGGCCTGGAGTGGGAAATGTATTGTGTGTTGGTTTCACTGCTAGAGAGATCCTTCGTTGCTCCCAAGCTTGACAACACACTCCCTAGGAGGAAGGCAATGCCACAGTGGCGACCGTACTCTTGGGGACGCCACAAGTGCACTGAGGCCTAGCCACTGCTGGATGATGCTGCTGGTACATTGACCCAGACCACTACATTCCCCTCGCACTCTACACAGCCAGAATCTGACCCAGAGGAAACTCAGGTTCCCCTTCCCGCATACTATACCACCTTACACGGTGACAAAGAGGAAGGTGCAGATGAAAGTGCAGGTTCCTTGAGCAGGTGGGGGGGCATACTCATGGGCGATGGCACTGGCACAGGGCACCGCATTGTACGCAAAAGTGTCTCTGCCGGTGGGAGGGCCTAAACAGCCAAGTGCAGTGAGATGGAAGATGGGGACGACAAGGAGTTCAGAGTAGTGCAGGGATTCCCTAGCAAGGAGACTTATGTAATTGTTTTCAATGTTGGGACAGCAATTTTTGGGGAGCACTATACTCTGGTGATTGATATATGGGGTCCACCATACACTGGAGCATTCCAAAGGTGGACATCAGACACTGGAGCAGCATTTACAGGGCCCATTATACACTAGAGCAGTAGAAATGGGGCCCATTATATATGGAGCATTATTTGGGCCCATAAGACAGTGGAGCTTCATCCATTGGGACCAACATATACTGTAGCATTATGTGGAGCTCATCATATACGGTTTGAAACATTATATGGGAATAATGATTCCGTATGGAGAAACATATGGGCCTCAGTGCGCTATACAGAGTAATAAGCGCTGGCCATAATACTGTATGGAGTAATATACTCTCCGTTTTTGGAGGTATTGGAGAATTTAAAATGGATATCAGTCATGAGATGTAAGACGTGAAGTATTTTTCATTGTACTATACTGCTATTTCTCTGCCGTATCGGAGCATCATGAGTTGTGGTATGTGTTAAAGGGGCGCTCTTTGGCCCTGGGCCCACGAAAACCTGGAGCCACCCCCCCCCCACAACTGTAGCCAAATAACCCCCATTTTTCAGTGCGTAACTAGTATTATGAAGTTAATTAAGGTTGACAAGCTTCAGTAACAAGAATTTATGCTTTTGGCATTCAAATGGACACTGTTGGCGTGTTTCCTGTCCTCCTCTCACTGCCGACTTTAATTCTCCATTGACTTACATTGGGTTTCGTGTTTCGGGACGACCCTGACTTTTCCCTATATTCGGCCGATTTTGCTCGACCCGACTTTTGGAAAAGTCGGGTTTCATGAAACGAAACTCGACCCTAAAAAACCAAAAGTCGCTCAACACTACTCAACACTAGTGATTGGCAGAGAAAGATTTTATTTTTTTAGAAAAAAGAAAAGTTCATCGGCTCACCCATATTTGCTGTAGTTCCAAGTGCTTGATTCTGCACGGACTGGGCTGAGCTGCCTCGGAAGGGATAATCAGAAAACAGGTGAATTCCAGCAGGATCCACAGGAAATCTTGATCACTTAAAAAAATAACTTTTATTAATTATCATAAAATTATGAACAAATATGATGTTCAATGCAAAAATAGCACTAGCAGCACTACACATATAGCAGCATAATCCTTTGCGTTTCGACTCTAGGTCTTAATATATTTTTTTATACACCCAAATATACATTGTGGGGATGTGGCTCGCTTAGGTGCAGCGGGAGACAAACATGAGACAGGTTCTTCAATAGTGCTTGCGGTTTATTCACGTCATAAACGCACAAGGCAACGTAACACCAAAAAATAGCCTTTTAGCTCAGGCAAAATAACACAAAATGTCCGTAGTTGTAGACTCAGAGCAGGAGTCTCAGCACACATGGGAGGCTTAGTCCTCCCCACACACAACTACCTGGTTCAGGAGCAGGCCACATTATAAGGCTGTAGCCACACCCACGAATCCAGCAGCTGACTGGTCACCTGACTGTGACCTCACCACAGGTCCTTCAAACAACAATAATAATAATATCTGGTATGCTTTACTTATGCCTTACATTATAGAGACAAGCCATTTATGAGGCACATATCTCCCATCAATTACACGACCCTTAGCCCTGCCACATACCTCCCCCTCTGCCTAAAGCCGTGGGGCTTGGCACTTTCACCTACCAGGCAAGGGATTCTGGAGAGGGCATCGGCATTCCCATGTAGCTTCCCGGCCCTATGCTCTACATGGAAGCTGAAGTCTTGTAGGGCTAAGAACCAGCGGGTGACCCTAGCATTCTTGCCCTTTGTTTCCCTCATCCACCTGAGTGGGGCATGGTCAGATATTAACCTAAACTTCCGTCCCACCAGGTAGTACCGTAATGTGTCCACTGCCCATTTTATGGCCAAACACTCCTTCTCTACAACTGAGTAATTTCTCTCACAAGAAGTCAACTTCCTACTCAAGTAGAGAACAGGATGCTCCTCCCCACGTATCTCTTGGGAAAGGACAGCTCCTACCCCGACATCTGAGGCATCTGTCTGGAGGACAAATTCACGTTTAAAGTCTGGGGCCACCAAAACGGGTTGCTCACAAAGAGCTCCCTTCATTTCTTGGAAGGCGGACTCTGCTTCTTCGGACCAGCTGACCATCACTGACTTTGTCCCTTTAAGCAGATCAGTTAGAGGTGCAGCCATTGTGGCGAAGTTTGGGATGAACCTCCTGTAATATCCCACAATCCCCAGGAAGGCTTTAACTTGCTTCTTTGACAGCGGTCTCGGCCATGTTTGAATTGCCTCCACTTTATTGATTTGGGGTTTGATCTCGCCACGCCCCACTACATATCCGAGGTACTTGGCTTCTTCTCTCCCCAAGGCACACTTCTTCGGGTTTATTGTAAACCCCGCCTCTCTTAGAGCGTCAAAGACTGCTTGGACCTTTTCCAGGTGAGTCTCCCAGTCCGGGGTAAAGATGACGATATCATCCAGGTATGCGGCAGCGTATAGCTTATGAGGTGCAAGGATTCTATCCATCGCCCTCTGGAAGGTTGCTGGAGCTCCCTGTAGGCCAAACGGCATCCGGACATACTGGAAGCACCCATCTGGTGTGGAGAATGCCGTCTTCTCCTTGGCTTCCTGTGCCATGGGGATCTGCCAATATCCCTTGGTCAGATCCAAAGTGGTTATGTACCTGGCAGGTCCAAGTCTCTCGATGAGCTCATCAACGCGTGGCATGAGATAAGCGTCGAACTTGGAGACCTCATTCAGCTTCCGGTAATCGTTGCAGAACCTCCATTCACCATCAGGTTTTGGGACCAGGACAATCGGGCTCGACCAGCCGCTCTTGGATTCCTCAATGACCCCGAGCGTCAACATACGCTGCACCTCCTTGGAGATTACCTCTCGCCGGGCCTCAGGAATACGATATGGTTTCATGTTCACCTGCACATGTGGCTCGGTCAGAATTTCGTGCTCCACCACTTTCGTGCACCCCGCCAACTCTGAGAACAGGTCGCGGTTTTTCTGGAGTAACTCCCGGCACTGCTGCTTCTGGGCCTTCGATAGAGTCTCCGCTATGGTAACGGCTCCAACCTCCCCTTCTAGGTTGCCCAGCAAGCACGGAGTTACCGCTGGCTCTCTATCTTGCCACGGCTTGATAAGGTTAACATGGTAAACCTGGTATGGCTACCATCTTCCGGGTTGGTGGATCTTGTAGTTTACGTCTCCCAGCTTCTCCACCACCTCATATGGCCCTTGCCACTTGGCCAAGAACTTACTTTCCACCGTCGGAATTAGCACGAGAACTCGGTCTCCCGGATTGAACTGCCTCACTCTGGCTGACCGGTTGTAGACCCTGGCCTGAGCCTCTTGTGCCTGGCGGAGATGTTCTTTAACAATGGGCATCACCTTTGCAACCCTCTGCTGCATCAGTGCCACATGCTCAATGACGCTTCTGTGGGGCGTGACTTCGGCTTCCCAGGTTTCCTTGGCTATATCTAGGAGACCTCGCGGATGCCGGCCGTACAGAAGCTCGAAGGGGGAGAACCCCGTGGAGGCCTGAGGAACTTCACGGATAGAAAACAGTAAATACGGTAAAAGACAATCCCAGTCTCTACCATCTTCCTCTATGACTTTTCTCAGCATGCTCTTCAGGGTCTTGTTAAACCTCTCAACAAGGCCATCTGACTGCAGATGATACACTGAAGTCCTCAACTGGGAAATTTGCAAGACTCTGCACAATTCTCTCATCACTTTGCTCATAAAAGGTGTCCCCTGGTCGGTCAGGATCTCCTTCGGCAAACCCGTCCGGGAAAACACATGGACCAGCTCACGGGCTATACTCTTCGCGGAGGAGTTTCTCAGGGGAATGGCCTCAGGATAGCGTGTGGCATAGTCCAGGATGACTAATATATACCGATGCCCCCGAGCTGATTTAACTAAGGGACCGACCAAGTCCATGGCAATTCTCTCAAATGGCACCTCATTAATGGGCAGTGGCACAAGAGGGTTCCGAAAATGAGATGTGGGGGCAGTTAACTGACATGTCGGGCAGGACCTGCAATAGTTTACTATTTCCCGGTGACACCCAGGCCAATAGAACCTCTGTACAACCCGTTCCTGGGTTTTTTCCACCCCCAGATGTCCCCCCAAGATGTGTGAATGGGCCATGTCCAACAATTTTCGTCTATAGGGGCCTGGTACTATTAACTGCTCTGCCACCTGCTCTCTTATTTTCGTGACCCAGTACAACAATTCCCCACTCAACATAAAATGGGGAAACCTTGTGTCTGCTCCTGGCTCTTGTGCAACCCCATTAATGACGGTGACATTGTTAAAGGCTTCCCTTAGTGTGGAGTCCCTATGTTGGGCAGTCCCAAAATTCTCCCCGGCCACCCCTAACTCCGGGATGTCAGGTACAGGGGATCCTTCCTCTTCATCCCCAACAAGGACACATAAAGGAAAGTCGTCTGCCTCTGGTGGTGGCGATACCTCAGTGGGTTGGATTGGTTCCCTGCTCTTGCTAGCACACTCAGAACCCCTCCCCCCCAGATCCCAAAACAGACAGAAATCCCGGCCAATAATTATGGGATGCAACAAGTCTCGAACAACACCAACTTCATGCGACTCGGTGCCATGCGCCATTTCAATCTTCACCCTAGCCATAGGGTAGTCCTTTGCATCGCCATGTATGCACCGAACACCAATCTTTTTACCCGGGAGTATGTTTAGAGGAAAACTGGCCCTCACAAGGGTCACCAAGCTCCCGGAGTCCAGAAGCGCCATTGCTGCTCGACCGTTCACCTTCACGGGACACGCTTGTGGCCCCTTGTTAGGTAGCGAGTTCACACTGCAAGCTGGATATGCGTAGTGTGAACTACGGCGTCCCATGCTGCAGTCCATCTGCTCGGTGGTCTGGGGACAACGGGCCGCTATATGTCCTGGCTCATGACATTTCCAGCAAATAACACCCGAGGGGACCTTGGGCACCGCCTCCCCCACCCCTTTTGACCTTGGACGCACCACGCCTTTTTGTGACTCCGCCCCCTGCTGGGACCCCCAATACGGAATGGGCTGCTTCCCCAAGGAACCTTCCATCCCCTGGTATCTCTCGACCAGCCCAACCAGTTCATCAGCATTTTGGGGATCACCCTGGGCAACCCAAGTCTGTAGAGGTCTCGGCAGAGAATGCACAAACCGATCCATCACAACTCGCTCTACCATCTGTGCCGGGGAAGCCGACTCTGGCTGCAGCCATTTCTGGACCAGGTGCAACAGGTCAAACATTTGGGAACGCGGGGGTTTGTCCCGGTGATAGGCCCAACGATGCACTCTCTGTGCCCTGGTAGTCATTGTTACCCCCAAGCGGGCGAGAATTTCCGCTTTTAATTTGGGATACTCTCTGGCATCTTGTACCGTCAGGTCAAAGTACGCCTTCTGGGGCTCCCCCGTTAGGTATGGGGCCAGTACCTCCGCCCACCGCTCTGGCTGAAGTTTTTCCCTCTCAGCCACCCTTTCAAACACCGTCAGGAAGGCCTCAACATCATCCTCAGGGGTCATTTTCTGTAATGCGTGTCTTACCGCCTTCTCGACGTCGGTGGCATCAGCCCGACCTGGGGTTGGGGCGCTCATCCTGCCCTCCTGGATGGCGGTTGCCAGAAGCTGCATCTGCTGCCGTTGTTCCTGCTGGCTCTGCTGGAACTGCTGCCGCTGCTCCTGCTGGCTTTGCTGGATCTGCTGTAACAACAGCTTGTTGGTTTCCTGCTGCAGAGCCTGGGACTGGACCAGGTGTTTCATGAGGTCCTCCATGATTCCAGGCAATGCTTGTTGCCCCGCTGCAAACTTCACCCAGGACATGCAGCAACTGTCTCAAGTCTCTGCTGGGACCGCTGCCCGCACGTGTACCACCAATTGTGGGGATGTGGCTCGCTTAGGTGCAGCGGGAGACAAACATGAGACAGGTTCTTCAATAGTGCTTGCGGTTTATTCACGTCATAAACGCACAAGGCAACGTAACACCAAAAAATAGCCTTTTAGCTCAGGCAAAATAACACAAAATGTCCGTAGTTGTAGACTCAGAGCAGGAGTCTCAGCACACATGGGAGGCTTAGTCCTCCCCACACACAACTACCTGGTTCAGGAGCAGGCCACATTATAAGGCTGTAGCCACACCCACGAATCCAGCAGCTGACTGGTCACCTGACTGTGACCTCACCACAGGTCCTTCAAACAACAATAATAATAATATCTGGTACGCTTTACTTATGCCTTACATTATAGAGACAAGCCATTTATGAGGCACATATCTCCCATCAATTACACGACCCTTAGCCCTGCCACAATTGCTATAAATGAATCAATACTCCTCACATTCATCATGGTGGTCTGAAATGAAAAATAACAGTTATGATCGGCACGCTCACCCCAAATATTGGTTGTCAAGGCCAAAAGTTGGGGTGATTTTTAGTGGTTAAACCAGTGCATCTCCGAGCTGTCTCCAGGACATACATCAGATCACCGTATGGGTGACTGTACACGGTACCTGCACAGAATGGATCGGAGGTACTGCTGATTGATGGACTGCACCATCCAGCGGCAGGAGGGGTGCACGTATCAGCACAAAAATCCCTCCACCCCGCACTGCCCATGTCCCCACGGCGATGATACAGAGCCCCCGCCATCTCCCCAGCACTGCGAGCTCAGTGTGCAGAGCCATGCGCCTGCCATTCCTGCCTCCCTTTCTCCCGCTGCTGACCTGTCCCAGCCATCTCTCTCCCTCACAAGGGAATTTCTCATGCACTGGAAGGGCTCGATCATTCATTCAGCACACTCCACGGCCACAGACTCTGTACCTCATTCCACCGCGCAGATGATGACTACTCCCATCCTCCTCCTCGAGTCCTCCCTGCTCCTCTGTCTGCCCTCCGTATGAGTAAGAAACACTTTCGGGTTGTGTCTTCTCGAATACTGCCCTGCCCGGAACAGAAATCCGGCAGCTCCAGCTCCGCGGTGACTAGTTCTTCCCACTGCCATCCAGATTATCTCAGACAGCATGAGTGGGCCCCTGTCTCGCCAGGGCCCCAGCACTTGCCAGGGTGCACCGGGTGCTGACGCCGGCACTGCTCCCATTCCTCTCCAGCCGCAGAGGAGGCTGCTCAGCAGACTCGTCGATCCCGGCGCTCTGCTCAGACCAGCTCTGTGGGATTGGTTGCTGCTGCCACCTCTGGCGCAGCTGTAGCAAAGCATGCTGGTCAGCAGCGAACTACTCCAGGGACTAAGTCCTCTTTTCGGTCCACTGAGCATGCCAGTGGCACAATCTCTCATTGGAGATCAGAGGTCACATGCTCAGGTCCTTCTCCAGCTCAGATTGGACCGTCAGGAAGGTCCCGAGAGGACGCTGCTATAAAAGGCTAGAATAGACTGCATTACCAGACTATGAGGAGTGAGTGTTGTATGCATGTATGTCTCTGGTGAATGACTCATTAAGAAACCCCTACACTTGGTATGCATGTGTTGTGCAGCCCAGCCTGTTAAGCACCCAGGCTTAGGTGTAGGTAGATAATACAGATGGTTAGCACTTGACTTGAAGGTTGGAGTTCACGGTGCTAGTGAAAAGGGATGGGGAGTCCCAAAAACACAAGTTACATATAGAGTCACTGCACACGCTGATTATGCTCAAAGTGAAGGAATTTTATTAATTGTCTTGTCGGTGAAGAAGCGACAGCTTTGACGTTTCGGCCTCAGCGGCCTTTATCACAGTCGCCCTTTTGGTTAAATAGTGTCACTGCTAGGCAATATATATTGAATGTACAGTGAATGCTCTGTCACGGCTGTGCCTGCATCCCCCACTGCACCACCAAAGATCCTCTGGCATTCTTCCTCCTCTCATCAGGCATCAGGATTACTGGCTACCTTGAATAATCTACCAAATATATATTGCCTAGCAGTGACACTATTTAACCGGTGAACACAGACTCTTCTCTCCAAAAGGGCGACTGTGATAAAGGCCGCTGAGGCCAAAACGTCAAAGCTGTCGCTTCTTCACCATCAATTAATAAAATTACTTCTCATTGAGCATAATCAGCGTGTGCAGTAACTCTATATGTAACTAAGGTGTAGGTAGAGGCAGAGTCTGAGACTGGCGTCAGTGTCCAACGGTGCCTCTGCACGCCATGGTGCACATGCTCGACACTCCACCATAGTCAGCGTCTATAGTAACGTCCGCAGGTGCGACGCCGTGCTCAGAAGGTCTAGAGGGACTCTGACCCCATGTCCTTGGGGCAGAGTTCTGGGACCAAATTCTGTGCACTCCGTTACCGAGCTCTGTGAGCTAAACAGGCTCCGGCATTTATGTTCTGCGGTAGTGCGGCTCTGTGAGGTAACAGAGTTTGCCCTGTTCACACTGGGTGACGTTAACCCATGAGTGATCTTTTATATACCGCTTTATACTTCCACCATTGCTAAGCAGCAGTTTACCACCCCTACACGTTGGTGCGTTCCGCCAGCCCTAACATTATACTAGCGCCAGGGTCTGGCTAGTAATGGCGGACGAACAGCAACTGCTGCAGCACATCCGGCAGCTGGAGGGCAGGTTGGCGCTGTCGAGCGTTCAACCTCAGCTGCGGATGTTACTGCGGTCGTTGTCCAGGCAGCCTCGGAGGCTGTCTCTCGTGTCCCCACTATCATCCCTGCACCGATGTTATCCCGCCTCCCTCTACCCGAGAAGTTCTCGGGCGATAGTGGTTCCTGCAGGGGCTCCGTGAGCCAGTGCTCTATTCAGTTAGAGTTGCTGGCTTCGCGATTCCCCTCTGAGCAGGCTAAGGTGGGATTCATCATTTCCCTTTTGGCTGGCAGGGATCTGGAGTGGGCCACTCCACTGAGGGAGCGTGGTGACCCCTTGGTACAGAGAGCCTCTCAGTTCCTAGTCTCTCTAAAGCAGGTTTTTCTGGGACCACAGGTCACACAAGATACCGCGCTCCAGTTGTTTGTTCTGACACAGGGTTCGTCTCCAGTCAGCCAGTATGCCATCCTTTTTTGGATGCTGGCTTCTGAGTTGGAATGGTCAGACAAAGCCCTTACACCAATTTTTTGGAGGGGTTTGGCTGACCACGTTAAGGACGCCCTGGCCACTCGGGATGTTCCCGTCACTCTGGAGGAGCTTATTACCATCTCCACCCGCATTAATCTCCGCTTCTTAGAGTGATGGTTGGAGAGCTCCCAGTCCAGAAAGAGGTTTAGGTTGGCACCAACCTTCTCTGAACCTCTGGAACCACCCGATAGAGCCTGTGCGAGGCACCTACATAGCCACCGACGGCTCGGACGCTCGAAGTCCCGCTCTGCTCGAACCTCCCCAGCCCGTTTTCATTGCCAACAGTCTGGTCACTTAGCCAATAGGTGCCCACAGCGCTCGGAGAAATGCCCGCATCTAGTGGCAATAGGAGGAGGTCTACTAGACACCTCACCATTCTCCTCCAAGCTAACATTCAAGGGGATGCTAGAGTTCGGTCCCTCCACTCCGGCGGTAGAGGTTTGCGTAGATCCCAGAGTGGAGGGTAATTTTATGTCCTCAACCATCGCACTTGAGCACGCAATCCCCTTGGTTATGCTACCTCAGCCTGTCACCATCAGACTGCTCCACTAAGGCTCTCACTGTCTCCGTCCCATCACGAGACAGTGTCCCTCCTTATAATGCCCGAGGGTATCGATCAGGTTCTCTTGGGAGTTCCCTGGTTGCATTGCCACTCTCCTCATGTAGAGTGGTCCTCGGGGAGAATTCTTAGTTGGAGTAAGTCCTGTGAGGGTAGATGTCTGAGCAAATGCGTACAGGTTGCCTCCACTGTGGCTCCCGCAGATCTTTCTTCACTCCGAAAACACTATCAGCAGTATGCATACGTGTTCTCCAAGAACAGAGACTTTTCCGCTGCACCACCCCTATGACTGTCCTATAGACCTCTTGCCTGGTGCAGAGCCTCCCCGGGGTCGTGTGTATCCCCTGTCTCTCCCGGAGATGGAGGCCATGTCACAGTATATCAGGGAGAATCTGGCAAGAGGTTTTATTAGGAAGTCGGTGTCACCAGCAGGGGCGGGATTCTTCTATGTTCAGAAGAAGAATGGAGAATTACGGCCTTGCATCGATTACAGGGGTCTTAACACCATCACCGTTACGAATAAGTAACCTCTGCCCCTGATATCAGAACTGTTTGATAGATTGCGGGGAGCGAGAGTGTTTATGTTAGGCGTCGGGTTTCTGTAGCTTCACAGCAGAGATCCCGAGCCTTGCATTCGGCAGTCTCCCATTCCTCTCCGGCTGCAGAGGAGGCTGCTCAGCATACTCGTCGATCCAGGCACTCTGCTCAGAACAGTTCTGTAGGTTTGGTTACCGCTGCCACCTCTGGTCCAGCTATAGCAACGCATGCTGGTCAGCAGCGAGCTACTCCAGGGACTACGTCCTCCTTTCGGTCCACTGAGCATGCCTGTGGCACGATCTCTCATTGGAGATCGGAGGTCACATGCTCATGTCCTTCTCCAGCTCGGACTGGACTTTCAGGAAGGTCAGGAAGGTCCCAGAAGGACTCTGCTATAAAAGAGCCGCATGGCCATGCACTAGTACAGACTCTAATACTCATGGTGTGTATGATGATGGATGCATGTATCTGGTGACTGACTCATTGGAAACCCCTACCCTTGGTCGTTAGGGATTCAGAGTTAGAGTCAGTGCCAAAAGGTGACTTTGCTCACGCCACTGTGCTCCAAGTCACAGGACTCTTCTAAGCACCATATTGTGCCTTTCAGCACAAGGCAACTCAGTACAGTACCGCAGTAAGTAGCTGCAACTGCCAGTGCGGCGCCGTGCGCAAGTCATGCGCTTTCCATGCCCTAGTCAGGGAGGTTAGTGGTGTCCGCCAGAGCTGTGCAGTTTACACTGAGTGCGCGTTTTCTCCAGCTATTGCCCTGTTGGCACCGCAGCCGTGGTGCCGAGCACTAGTGTGTATAGAGGGACTCTAACCCAGTGTCGCAGGGGCAGAGTCCTGTGACTATATGCTAGCGCTCACACTGCCGAGCTCTGTGAGTACAAACAGGCTACAGCATTTGTTACCTCACAGAGCTACACAGCTGCCAAATAATAGTGTCTGCCTCTGTACCCACTGGGTGAGGTTAACCCCGTATGTCCCTTTATTATACTTGCCATATCACGTCCGCCATTACCGAGCAGCAGTTAACACCACTGACCGGTGGAGCCCGGGCTGCGAAAGCACCTAAATACCATCTTTATTATTTGGTGCATTCAGCCAGCCCCTAACAGTTAACCAAGCTTGATCTGCAGGGGCTTACAACCTGATACGCATACGTGAGGGAGACGAGTGGATAACGGCTTTTAATACCAGGGATGGCCATTATGAGTATCTGGTCATGCCCTTTGGCCTCTGTAATGCCCCGGCCGTCTTCCAAGACTTTGTAAACGACATCTTCCGAGATATGCTTTCCTCTTAGGTGGTGGTCTATCTGGATGATCTCCTCATCTTCTCTCCAGATATGGAGTCCCACCCAAGAGAGGTTTGCAAGGTCTTTGACCATTTACGGGCGAATTCACTATACGCCAAGTTGGAGAAGTGCCTGTTTGAGCAGGAATACTTGCCCTTCCTGGGCTATATCATCTTGGCCCAGGGTTTGGCTATGGATCCTGCCAAACTGCAGGTGGTAATGGACTGGCAGGAACTCCACTCCCTCAAGGCGGTGCAGTGCTTTTTGGGTTTCATGAACTACTACCATTAGTTCATTCCTCACTTCACCACTTTGGTAGCTCCCTTTTTTGCTCTCACCAAAAAGGGAGCTAACCCCAAGTTATGGTAGGAACAGGTCGCCAAGGCCTTTTCCTCTATCAAGTATCACTTTGATAGTGCTCCCATTCTACATCGTCCCGATGTAGATAAACCTTTAATCTTGGAGGTAGATGCCTCTTCCGTCGGTGCCAGAGCGGTCCTCTTCCAAAAGGACACTCAGGGTCGGAAGCACCCCTGCTTCTTCTTCTCTAAAACTTTTTCACCAGCGGAGAGGAACTATTCCATCGGGGACAGGGAGTTGCTAGCGATTAAATTGGCCTTCTCGGAGTGGAGACATCTCCTGGATGGTGCTCGGTACTCTTTCCAGTTGTTCACCGTCCATAAAAACTTGGTCTATCTCCAAACCGCCCAGGGGTTAAATTCTCGCCAAGCCCAATGATCTCTCTTCTCCCGGTTCCACTTCACCCTACAATTCCTTTCTGGTGAGATGAATGTCCGAGCCGATGTGCTCTCTTTCCATGGTGTCAGCGGAGGAGGAGGAGCCTCGGTTAATTATACCATCTGAGGGCCTGAGGACAGTGGCTTTGGTCGCCCTTGAGTCTGTACCCCCGGGCAAGACTTTTGTCCCTACCCGTTTGCTTCCGGAGGTCCTCTCATGGGCTCACGTGTCCAGGGTGGGTTGACACTTTAGTACTAAGCGGACAGATGAGCTTTTGGCGAGGACGTACTGGTGGCCGCATATGGCTCGTGATGTCAGAGACTATATTCAGGCGTGCGTCTCCTTAGCTAAGAATAAGTATTCCCAGCAATGACCCGCTGGGTTACTTTACCCCTTACCGGTGGCGGACAGGCCCTGGGAGATAGTTGACATGGATTTTGTGGTGGGTCTACCCAAGTCCAGTCCAGTGGCAGCACAGTTATTTGGGTCGTCACCGACCCTTTTTCTAAAATGGTGCACTAGGTGCCTCTCTCTCGGCTACCTTCCGCACAGGGCCTTGCAGTGGTGTTTATTAAACACGTTTTTCGGATACACGGTGTTAGGCGTCGGATTCCTGGCACTGCACAGCGGGAATCCAGAGCCAGACATCCTGCTGTCTCTCATTCTCCTCCGACCGCTCAGGCTCCTGCTCAGCAATCACGACGAGCCAGGCATTCCCCTCAGACTCGTTCTGTGAGCCTAGATGTTGCTGCCACCTCTGGTGCAGCAATGGTAGCGCAACCTGCTTTGCAGGGAACTGCTCCAGAAGCTAAGTCCTCGTGCCGTGCTACTGGGCATGCCCGCAACTTGTCCTCTCAGTGGAGAGCAGGGGTCACATGTACAGGTCCTATGTCGGATCTGATTGGTCCTTCCCAAAGTACTGGAAGGTCCCGGAAGCGCATGGCTATAAAAAGCCTGCATGGCGGCTCGGCCATGCACTAGTGTAGCATATTATTCTGTGTGTGCATGGTGATGGATGTTTGGACTGGTGTCTGACTCATGAAACCCCTACCCTCTGATATTACGAGTGGTGACCGAGTGTGAACAGTCAGCTCCAGGGCTGTGGCAAGCTACACGACACTTGTTCCACACCTACACTAGTGTCCGTCGGTGCCCGGTCCTCGGCGCCGATGCTTGCGGCTTTTCTCTGCCGCTGCGCTGTAGTAACAGCAACTATTGGTGTTCGCGGCTGTGACGCCACACGCAGGCCTCTGTGATGCTAACAGGGCCTGTGCCTTTGCTTTAGTGTTCTCCAAGCAACTCTGTGATTGTACGGAGTCGCCCTTAGCGTTCGGGTGACGTTAACCCGAGCGCAGTCCCGCACCTACTAGGTGCATCTGCCATTGTTCAGCAGCGGTCTTGTCACCTACCGCACGGTGGACCCCGGGCGGCGAACGCACCTACTATTATTTATATTTGGTGCGTTCCGCCGACCCTAACACACTGCATGCCAGACAAGATTGTCAGTGACCGGGATCCCCAGTTTGCATTTCAGTTCTGGAGAGAGATCTGTTGCTTGCTCAGTATTGAGCTGAATCTCTCCTCGGCCTATCATCCTGAGACGAACAGGTTGGTAGAGAGGGCCAACCAGACCCTGGTCACATATCTCCGACACTTTGTCTTGGCCAGGCAGGATGACTGGGCATCCTTGTTGCTGTGGGCAGAGTTCGCCTTGAACAACACTGTGGCCGATTCCACCAGCCAGACCTCATTCCTCCTTAACTACGGCCAACATCCTTGTGTCCCTGTGCCCATGCCCGTGTCATCCAGCGACTCTAGGGTGGCAGACTGGTCGGTGGAGGCATGTGATATTTGGGACTGCACCCAGGATGCTATTCGGGCCTCTAAGGAGAGAAAGAAGGTTTCCGCGGACGCACACTGGCGTCCTGCTCCAACCTTCTCCCCTAGTGACTTAGTGTGGCTCTCCACCCATAACATCAGGCTGCGAGTCGAGTCCACTAAGTTCGCTCCTCGCTACATTGGTCCCTTTTTTAAGGTCCTCGAGCAGATCAGCTCTGTAGTCTATCGACTGGCCTTTCCACCACACTAGGCTATCTCTGACACCTTCCACGTGTCCCTCCTTAAGCCGGTCCACATATCCCGGTTCTCCGAGTCATCTGCCGGAACATCAGACCTGTCCTCAGACGAGTTTGAGGTTAATGCCATCGTGGGATGCAGGGTGGTACGTGGAAAAAAGTTTTATTTGATTGATTGGAAGGGTCATGGTCCAGAAGCTCGGACCTGGGAGCCAGTTGAGAACATCCGTGCTCCGTTTCTTATTGTGGCATTTGAGCATAGCAAGGCTCAGAGGAGAGGGGACCCTAGGAGGGGGGTAATGGTAGGCGTCAGATTCCTGTCGCTGCACAGCAGGAATCCCAAGACTTGCATTCAGCAGTCTCCCATTTCTCTCAGGCCGCAGAGGAGGTTGCTCAGCAGACTCGTCAATCCCAGCGCTCTGCTCAGACCAGCTCTGTGGGTTTGGTTGCTGCTGCCACCTCTGGTCCAGCTATAGCAACGCATGCTGGTTAGCAGTGAGCTGCTACAGGGACTAAGTCCTCCTATTGGTCCACTGAGCATTCCCGTGGCACGATCTCTCATTGGAGATCGGAGGTCACATGCTCAGGTCCTTCTCCAGCTCGGATTGGACCATCAGGAAGGTCAGGAAGGTCCCGGAAGGACGGGGCTATAAAAGGTTTGCATGGCCGCTCGGCCATGCTCTAGTATAGACTGCATTACCAGACTATGAGGAGTGAATGTTGTATGCATGTATGAATGTCTCTGATGAATGACTCATTAAGAAACCCCTACCCTTGGTACGCATGTGTTGTGCAGCCTAGCCTGTTAAGCGCACAGACTTAGGTATCGGTAAAGGCAGAGTCTGAGACTGGCAGCAGTGTCCACCGGTGGCTCTGCACGCCACGGTGCACATGCTCGACACTCCACTATAGTCAGCGTCTATAGTGGCGTCTGCAGGTGCGACGCCATGCACTCAGAAGGTCTATAGGGACTCTGACCCCGTGTCCTTGGGGCAGAGTTGTGTGACCTTATTCTGTGTGCTCCGATGCCAAGCTCTGTGAGCTAAACAGGCTCCGGTATTTATGTTCTGCGGTAGTGCGGCTCTGTGAGGTAACAGAATTTGCCCTGTTCACACTGGGTGATGTTAACCCACGTGTGATCTTTTGTATATCGCTTTATACTTCATTGCTTCATTGCTTACCACCATTGCTAAGCAGTATTTTACCACCCCTGCACGGTGGACCCCGGGCTGCAAACGCACCTTACTATTATTTTATTATTTGGTGCGTTCCGCCAACCCTAACAGGTGGCTTGTCAGTACAGGTTAGCTTGTCAGTGCAGTGCTAAGAGCAGAAGCCTTACAGAGTATCAGATCAACAATCTGTCAGTATAAGGATGATGTCCCATCTTGGGACAATGTCAAAAAGTTAAAAAAAAGTAATATTTTGTATCGCCGCATCCAGATTGACCCGCTCTATAAAGTTGCCCCACTAGTTAACCCCTTCAGTGTACACCATAAAAAAATAAAAAATGAGGCAAAACAATGCTTTATCATCATGCCACCAAACAAAAAATGCAATAAAATGCAATCAAAAAGGAAAATAGAAATAGAAATGTTAACGCTGACAGCATCATCTTGTCAGACAAAAAGCAAGCTGTGATACAGCTCAATTAGTAGAAAAATAGAAAAGTTATAGCTCTCAGAATAAAGCAATGCAAAAATAATAATTTTTTTCTAAGAAATTGCTTTTATTGTGTAAAAGCACCAAAACATAAAAAAATATATGTGGTATCGCTATAATCGTACTGACCCGAAGAATAAAACTGTCTTATCAATTTTACCCAATGTGGAACAGTATAAAAAAGCAAAAACAAATCCTAAATTGCTGTCTTTTGTTCATTCTACCTCACCAAAATCAAAATAGAAAGTGATAAAAAAAAGTCTTGTGCCCAAAAGTGGTACTGATAAAAATGTCAACTGGTCGCACAAAAAACAAGCCCTCACATGACTCTGCCAGCAGACACATGGACAAATTATAGCTGTCTAAATATGGGGATGAAAAAACTACTTTTTTCCAATAGAAAGCATCTTTTAATGTGTGATAGCAACCATAACAACCCAATATAAATCTGGTATCGCTGTAATCACACCGACTCAAAGAATAAAGTCACCATATCACTTATACCGTATGACGAATGCTATAAAAATAATTAAAACCAATTCTTCACATGCTGTTGTTGTTTTTTTCATTCTGCCTCCCAAATATTGCAATAAGGCTTGGTGCACATTTATCCTACATTCTGCTTTGAGCGCTTACACCGGGGTCTCTGTGTAAATCTCTGAAATACATAATTCAGATGGAACCCTCGGGTATAAGATTCCCTATAATGAGGCAGATGGAGGCACTGTGGACCCCGTAGGATCTGTGATCCGGTGGTGTCCGTCTTTTTAGAGTTGCATAAAAGTGTGGTAGACCACAGTTTTGTGCACTTCTGAAAAGAAGGACACTGCTGAACAGAGGCCAGACAGAGTCCAGAGTAACTCTGTTGTCTCATTATAGTGAATTGATCCCTCGGGGGTTTCATCTGTCATGTCACATGGAGATTTAGATGTAGAGCGCCGGATTAATGTGACCCTAAATGTTATGTAATATGTTCCTAAAAAAGCTTCAACTGAATCCACAAAAAAGCAAGTCCCCACTCAGGTCCATTTTCTGTTAACGGAAATATATGGGCTTCCACATTACTGGTAGCACAAAGGCTCTGGAAAAGCGAAATGGCTCAGAGTCCTCACCCCTCAAGAGAAATTCAGAAAATTCTGAGCTTCCAAATCCAAATTCCCCCCTCCCTTCTGAGCCCCAGTGTGTATAAACCGCGTTCACATGTTCGGCATTTCTGTAGCGATGAGAACCCGCCTAATTTACAGGGGCATGTCTCCAGAAGCACAGGCTGGGCATAACATACTGTTCACTGCAACATATTGGTCTCTATAATGGCAGTTTGAAATTTTCACTCAGCAACATCCACTGCTGCCTGTTTCTGGAAAACTCCCATGGAGTAAAAATCTACATCTGTACATAAATCTACGTACATCTGTAGATAAATTCCCAAAAGGGAATAATTTGCAAGATTGGGTTACTAGAAAGGGATTTCTGCTTTTCTAGCACTTACAGGCTCTGTATGTGGAGCAGAGGCATACCTAGGGTTTTGGTTCAGGGGGAGCCTAACCAGAGAACCTCAGCTGATGACCTTGCTGTTGCCAAAAATAATATATATGATATATATATATTCCATTATTGAGGCATCAGCGTGGTCCCCCAGTGCGCGCCGCAATAATGGAAGAGAGAGCGTCACATTACGCTCCCTGTCCCATCATTACCCTCTTCCTCTGACACACAGCGGGTGCACGATGACGTCACTTCATTGCATCCCCACTGTGTGCCGTTCTGACAGCAGCGCAGCTTCTGACATCGGAGCAGAGCCACCGCCGAAACAGCGTGGGAGGGAGGAGGAGAGGTGAGCATAGTTTTTTTTATTCATATAGTGAGTCCTGGTTGCATGATTATGATACCCCATATGGGGGGTGGCAGCATGATACCGTATGAGGGGGCAGCATGATATACCACATATGAGGAGGGGGCAGCATGATACCCCGTATAATGGGGGCAGCATGATACCCTGTATGATGGGGGGCAGCATGATACCCCATATGGGGGGGTAGTATGATACCCTGCATGAGGGGGGCAGCATGATACCCCATATAAGGGAGGGCAAAATGATATCCCATGAGGGGAGCAGCATGATACCCTATGAGACGGGCTGCATTATATTCTGAAGGGGCTACATTATATTCTTTGGGGGGCTGTATTATACCAAATGAAGGGGGCTACATTATAGAGAAAGAGAGAAAGAACAGAGAGAAGGAAAGAACAGAGTGAGAGAAAGAGAGGAAAGAAATAACAGAGAGAGAGAAAAAAAGAACAGAGAGAGAGAAAGAAAGAAATAACAGAGAGAGAGAAATAACAGAGAGAAAGAAAGATTAGAGAAAGAAAGAAAGATTAGAGAGAGAGAGAGAGAAAGAAAGAAAGAAAGAAGGGAAAGAAAGAGAGCAGAGCGAAAGAAAGAACAGAGAGTGAAAGGAAGAGGGGAAAGAAAGAAAGAACAGAGAGAGAGAAAGAAAGAACAGGGAGAGAGAGAAAGATTCTATAAAGATACTATAGCAACCCGGCTCCCATTGTAGTGCCCACCTGGGCCTCCCGCTGAAGGAAATATCATGATCCGCTCACATGGCCGACATCCCCAAGTCCATGGCGATCCTGCTGTCTGCGCTGTCGGAAGAGGACACAGTGATGAATCTGAAGCATTCCCTGAAGTGCCTCCATGGGTCCGTCACAATCTCCTCCCGAAATTACCTAATTTCCGGTCAGCTTCTAGCACGTCACTTCCGGTGAAACGTCACATACGAATTTTAAAGTGCTCCTCGGGGCTCTGCCATGTGCTCCTGTAAGCTCCAGACCGGGGCAGACTCTCAAAATCAGGACGGTTGGGAGATATGAATGCTCCCCACCATACACCTTGTACACGAATGGTGCCGCACACCTCATACACACACGGTTCCGCTTTCTATGCCTCGTACACACACGGCTCCGGTCCGTACACCTTGCACACACGGCTTCACTCAGTACATATATGGCTTCACTCTGTAAACCTCGTACACATGCGGCTCTGCTCTGTACACCTTGTACACATGTGGCCATGCTCTCTAAACTTCCCCTCATCCAGCACCATGACAACCAGCATAGCAGAGTCCTGCATACACTGAGGCCCCTGATCATGTGACCCTCGACTCCTCCCCTCCTGTGACCTCATCACATCTCCTGTGCAGACAGAAGAGAACATAGCGGCAGAGCAGGGAGATGATCGATTCTCCCTGCTCTGCCACAGATACAGTTAAAGTAGCGTAGCTTCAGGTGGGCCCCCTCGGAGCACGGGGCCTGGGGCCACCGCCCCCCTCTGTCCCCCCGGTAACTGCGCTACTGATGTAGAGTCTGCAAACTATTCTGAAAAATCTGCGCTCCAGAGGCAAATAGTGCTCCGTCCCTCCACAGTGTTGCCGTGTGGCTAATTAGTACTGTACAGCCACATATGGGGTATTGCACACGTTTAGTAGAAATTGTGGGACAAATTGTGGTGCCATTTTTACTCACTTCCTGGGTGAAAATTTGGAATCTGGGGCTAAAACAACATTTTTGATGGTAAAGTGTAATTTTTTTTCACTCCTCAATGGTATAAAATTCTATGACTCAAATGTGGTGTCAATACGATCATTGCACCCCTAGATGAATTCATTGAGAGGTGTAGTTTGTATAATGTAGTGTGAAATGGCACCCTCAAACCAGTGCAGCAAAATCTGCACTGTAAAATGGTGTTCCTTCCCTTCTGAGCTTTGCACTGTGCTTCAAAATTAGTTTTTGACCACATATGGGGGAACATTGTGGGAAAAATTAGATTTTTTTTATTTTCAGGGCTCAATGTTATAAACTTTTTTAAAGCACTTGGGGGTTCAAAGTGCTCACTACACATCTAGATAAGTTCCCTGAGGGTTTAGTTTCCAAAATGGTGTCATTTGTAAGAGGTTTCCATTGTTTAGGCACATCAGGGGCACTCAAAGCGCGACATGCTGTCCGCTAATTATTACAACAAATTTTACATTCAAAATTACAAATGGTGCTCTTTCCTTCTGAGCCATGCCGTGCGCCAAAACAGTGGCTTTCCCCACATATGGGGTATCAGCATGCTCAGGGAAATTGCTCAACATTTGTATGGGGCAATTTCTCCTGTTGCCTTTATGAAAATGCAAAGCTTGGAACTAAAAAACATTTTTGGGAGGTCCATCATGATTTGTATGGGGTAGTGGTGGGAACATCACACAATATATAGGAGGCTGTGGTGTATGAGGAATTGTAGGGGAATCCCTCTGTTTATGGTTCATTGCACTGTGTATATAGGAACTATGGGCCCATCATAGTTATGTGCCCATAATGCTGTTTATGGGGGAGCTGTGGGCCCATCACATTAAATATAGACAGCAGTGGGGACATTATAGTGTGGGAGCGGTACATGGGGTGACTCAGGCACTTAGGGTATAGTGAATGCCAAAGGGACAAATTGTAGACACTCTTTACTAGGGAATGTGAACAGGGCATTAATAATTTATTGGAGCAATCTTACCATTATTAAGGCACAAAGGAAGCACTTTACCTTGAAAGAGGCACAGTGGTGGGCACTAGAGTTGAGCGAAACGGGTCAAAAAAATTCAAAAGTCGCCAACTTTCGCCAAAGTAGGGTTTCATGAAACGAAACCCGACCTCAGCGTGAGGTCGGCCACGAGGTCGCCGACTTTAGCGCCAAATTCGCGTTTCAAAACATGCTTCAGCACCCTTTTTCAGCCAATGAGGAAGAACGGACACTGTGGGCAACGTGATGACATAGGCAGCGGTCCCCACCATCTTTGAGAAGGGCATGCAAGTGATTGGCTTGCTTTGGGGGGCATCACAGGGGGTATAAAAGGGCGTGCACACCGACCATCTTACTTCTGCTGATCTCAGTATAGGAAGAGATGCTGCTGCTGCAGATTCTGTAGGGAGAGCGTTAGACAGGGAAGAAGAAAAAAAATCAGCTGCTGCTGCTAGCGATTTTGCCTGTACAACACACCAGTCACTGTGCAATGCAAGGGGAGGCTATATTTTGGTGGATCAGCTCTGTTGGTTGTTAGGCTGCCTTATAAGGCTACCTGATAGCTGCATTGCTGGTTTCACACTGCTTTGCAAACTGCTTTTTTAAAAGCATTCCTTTTTTTTCTTTTGTCCTGGTGAGATACTGAGCGTGCATTTTTCACACCGTACAGCGGTGTACGCTGCTCTCTCAGTACCGTGTAACGGCTGTTATCACGGCCACAGTGAAGCTAAGGGTGTGACTCTGTAAGGATAAGTCGAGGAGTTGTTCCGTTCTTACAGACCTCCACCTTATAGTTTTGTCTGTTTTTCAAACAGTCTAGTCTATTTGCTGTTTGATTACATTCAAAACTAGAGAGAGACAGCGTGTGTCAGTCCGTATACTAAAAAAACACGGAGCTTGACAATTTAACATACACCGGACAGCAGTGTACGTGCACGCTGCTCTCTCAGTACTGTGTATCGGCTGTTATCACGGCCACAGTGAAGCTAAGGGTGTGACTCTGTAAGGATAAGTCGAGGAGTTGTTCCGTTCTTACAGACCTACACCCTAGGGAGATTCCAATCCTGCCCTGTCCTATATAACATTTTTCACACCTGCCAAATTCATGCTGTCATACAGCAGTGTGATATACACTGGGCCTGACACAATACATCAGTGTCCAGAAGTGTGTAAGGACATTCCATTTCTCCCGTCCTATATAACATTTTTCACACCTGTCAAATTCATCCTGTCATACAGCGGTGTGATATACACTGGGCCTGACACAATACATCAGTGTCCAGAAGTGTGTAAGGACATTCCATTTCTTCCGTCCTATATAACATTTTTCACACCTGTCAAATTCATCCTGTCATACAGCAGTGTGATATACACTGGCCTGACACAATACATCAGTGTCCAGAAGTGTGTAAGGACAATCCATTTCTGCCGTCCTATGTCACATTTTTCACACCAGCCAAATTCAGCCTGTCATACAGCGGTGTGATATACACTGGCCTGACACAATACATCAGTGTCCAGAAGTGTGTAAGGACAATCCATTTCTGCCGTCCTATGTCACATTTTTCACACCAGCCAAATTCAGCCTGCCATATAGCGGTGTGATGTATTGTGTGAGGCCCAATGTATATCACACCGCTGTATGGCAAGCTGAATTTGGCTGGTGTGAAAAATGTGACATAGGACGGCAGAAATGGATTGTCCTTACACACTTCTGGACACTGATGTATTGTGTGAGGCCCAATGTATATCAGTGTCCAGAAGTGTGTAAGGACAATCCATTTCTGCCGTCCTATGTCACATTTTTCACACTAGCCAAATTCAGCCTGTCATACAGCGGTGTGATATACATTGGGCCTCACACAATACATCAGTGTCCAGAAGTGTGTAAGGACATTCCATTTCTCCCGTCATATATCACATTTTACACACCAGCCAAATTCAGCCTGTCATACAGCGGTGTGATGTATTGTGTCAGGCCAGTGTATATCACACCGCTGTGTGACAGGCTGAATTTGGCTGGTGTGTAAAATGTGATATATGACGGGAGAAATGGAATGTCCTTACACACTTCTGGACACTGATGTATTGTGTCAGGCCAGTGTATATCAGTGTCCAGAAGTGTGTAAGGACAATCCATTTCTGCCGTCCTATGTCACATTTTTCGCACCAGCCAAACTCAGCCTGTCATACAGCGGTGTGATACACACTTCTGGACACTGATGTATTGTGTGAGGCCCAATGTATATCACACCGCTGTATGACAGGCTGAATTTGGCTGGTGCGAAAAATGTGACATAGTACGGCAGCTTTCCTCGAACTCATGGCCTACGCAGTACCACGCTATGAACTACCCAGTCGCCACTTCTTTTCTCGCAAAGCCATCCCAGCCCTCCACCTTCATGTGAAGGACCGCATTGCCCATGCACTCAAGCAATCAGTGAGTGGAAAGGTGCACTTCACAACTGATGCATGGTCCAGTAGGCATGGCCAGGGCCGTTACATGTCCAGCACTGCGCACTGGGTTAATGTGGTGGATGCAGGGTCCACAGGGGACAGCGGTGGTGGGACTGTGCTGCCTAGCCCACGGTATAGGAATCAGTTGGCTGTAGGCGTTCGACCCTCCTCCTCCTACACCTCTAGAAGCGAAAGCTCGTCCCCAGAGCGCAGTCGCAGCAGTACTCCATCCGCAGCTACCAGTGTTGCACACGAGGTGTCCCCCTATCGATCAGCTAGTGGAAAGCGTCAGCAGGCTGTGTTGAAGATGATGTGTTTGGGCGACAGACACATCGCGGAGGTACTGGCCGATTACTTTCAGCAACAAACTGAGTCATGGCTGGGCAGTCTACATCTTGAGGCAGGCAAGGTAGTCAGCGATAACGGCCATAATTTTGTGGCTGCCATAGCCCTTTCAAAACTCAAACACATACCTTGCTTGGCTCACACCTTGAACCTGGTGGTGCAGTACTTCCTCAATAATTATCCAGAGTTAACAGGCCTGCTCCAGAAGGTTCGAAAACTGTGCTCGCATATCCGCTGGTCGCCCGTACACTCCAGTCGTATGCAGAAGCTGCAGCGATTGCTACACCTTCCCAAGCACCGGCTAATTATCGACGTTGCAACAAGGTGGAACTCCACCCTGCACATGGTTGAGCGGCTGTGCGAACAGAGGCAGGCCATAATGCATTTGTGGGAGGATACCCGGACAGGCACTTTGAGGGCAGACATGGAGTTGACAGGTGTGCAGTGGTCAAAGCTGAAAGACCTCTGTAAAGTCCTTCAGTGATTTGAAGAATGCACACGGCTGGTAAGCGCAGACGACGCCATCATAAGTATGAGCATCCCACTTCTGCGTCTGCTCATACAAACTTTGACGCACATTAAGGAGCAGGCGTCTGGAGCCGAGGTTGACGAAGAGGAAGAGGAGGAGGAAATCCTTGATGACAGTCAGCCATTGTCTGCTCTGGGACCTCTCCTGGACGAGGTGGAGGAAGAAAAGGAAGAGGAGGAGGAGGGTGATGATGGGGATGATTATTTAGGGGAGGAGGATGCTTCTCGTGTGTCCAGTGAAAATGTTGGCGTGGCAAGGTATGGTACAGGGTTTGTGCGTGACTGGAGGGATGTGGATTTGCCAGAAAGTGCTCCTCCACCAAGCAGTCGCACTGCATCATTGACACTGGGAACATTGGCCCACATGTCAGATTATGCCTTGTAGATCCTAAAAAGGGACCCCCGCATTGCCAAAATGATGAACGATGACTACTACTGGTTGGCCAGCATCCTGGATCCACGCTATAAAGGCAAATTCCAAAACATCATGCCACAGGACTGGAGAACCTTGACCTAATATTGGCTAACAAACAAGCTACTCTGGTAAACCGATTGGTTGAGGCATTCCCAGCACACAGCAGCGGTGATGGTTCTCACACGAGCCGTAGGGGCCAGGGGCAGCTTGGAAGAGGTGTTCACACATCAGAAGTTTGGAGACAGGGGTTTCATGACAATGTTGTGGACTGATTTTTCAAGTCCCGCTCACACGACTGGTAATACTGCATCGATGGAAAGTGACAGGAGACAGCAGTTGTCAACTATGGTTACAAACTACTTTTCCTCCCATGTCGATGTTCTCCCTCACAGGTCATTCCCCTTTGACTATTGGGCCGCTAAACTGGACACCTGGCCTGAATTGGCACAATATGCGCTACAGGAGCTCGCTTGCCCAGCTGCAAGTGTGCTATCGGAAAGAGTCCTCAGTGCTGCTGGATCAATCCTGACAGAAAAAAGGACCCGTCTGTCGACCCAAAATGTGGATGATCTAAACTTCATTAAAATGAACCATGCATGGGTTTCCAAGGATCTTGTCCCACCTTCCCCTGATGACACATAGGTTGACAGAAAAATGGCTTGCTTTGGTCCTCCTCTTCCTGGGACTTGAACAATTTCGCCTTTTGCATCAGCTGAATGTCCAACATCAACATATGCCACTTTCTAAAACTCCCTAACTGTGCTGCCTCCCCCCCCATGGCCGGGGTCACCACCTAGCGCACAAAACCGTGCGAGTGCCGTTGCCCTGGACAGGTGGGTAGGCCGACTCTTGGGCGCGGGCACTGGCACAGGGTCCCTCATAGTGCAATCAAGTGTCTCTGACGGTGGTGGTGCACACCCGCCGTCAGACACACCGCCGTACTATGAGGGGCCCAGTGCCAGTACCGACGCCCACGAGTGGGCCCCCCTTGCTTGGGCAGGGCCCCAGCATTTGCAATCTTTACCTCTCCCTGCTCCTCCGCTGTGTAGTCTGGACCGTCAAATCCATACTGGGCCTGACACCGTCTGAGCCTGCCTCCTGATCTATAGACATATATTTTGAATGTGTACAGTCTGAGCTTGCCTCCTGATCTATAGACATATATTTTGAATGTGTACACTATGCTATCCATACATGTTATCCGATGATACGGTACCCTTTCTCACCTTTGTGCAATCACGTGTAATCCATACTGGGCCTGACACCGTCTGAGCCTGCCTCCTGATCTATAGACATATATTTTGAATGTGTACACTATGCTATCCATACATGTTATCTGGTGATACGGTACCCTTTCTCACCTTTGTGCAATCACGTGTAATCCATACTGGGCCTGAGAACGGCTGGCGAGCTGTTAAGCAAGCTACAGCACCTGTGGTTTGCACACGTAAGTTTTTCATTTTTTCAGGAATGACGGTTAGGCCTAATTCCGGAACTGCGGTTGACCTGCACTTACTGGGAAATCATCGTTCGCGGGTAATAATTGTAATCCCAGATCCCCATCACTAACGGTGTTCAGCGGGTTATCTGCACCTGTAAGCGACAAACGCTGGCCCTTTCAGTGTAGCGCACATGCAGCCACGGACATGTAAGGGCATGACACACCAGTTATTGGCCAATCTCATGTGCCAGAGCCTCGCGTGTCCCTCTAGTAAGCCGGACTTAGACCGCGGGGCATGACGGAGTCTCGTTCGTTAACGGAATTAAGCTTGCAATGTGTGCATCTTTTTTGTTGCTGGATGGTTGAGGTTGCCCGTGTTGAGTCAAATTACGCCGCAGGCTCCACTCCTGGTGGTGCCCTTCTGGACATTCCTTTAAGGTTCAGCTTTGCAACCATACTGCCCACGTAAAACAAACACTTTGCCTTCATGAACGCTGTTTGGAGGGTCGTGACTCGTGGGAATAACGCCGCCCAATCAGTTAACCTGCTAGAGAGATCCTTCGTTGCTCCCAAGCATGACATCACACTCCCTAGGAGGAAGGTAATGCCACTGTGGCAACCGTACTCCTGGGGGCGACACAAGTGCACTGATGCCCAGCCACTGCTCGATGAATCTGCTGGTACATTGACCCAGACCACTACATTCCCCTCGCACGCTACCCGGCCTGAATCTGACCCTGATGAAACTCAGGTTACCCTTCCCATATACAGTTCCATCTTACACGGTGACAAAGCGGAAGCTGCAGATGAAAGTGCAGGTTCGGCCCACCCGCCGTCAGACACACCACCGTTCTATCAGGGGCCCTGTGCCAGTGCCATCGCCAACGAGTGGGCCCTCCCTGCTTGCTCAGGATCACAGCACTTGCAAGGTTGAAATACTGTGCAGTGAGATGGAAGATGGGGACGACGAGGAGTCCAGACTAGTACAGGGATTCCCTAGCGAGGAGACTTATTTAATTGTTTTCAATGTTGGGACAGCAATTTTTGGGGAGCACTATACTCTGGAGAATGATAGATGGGGCCCACCATACACTGGAACATTCCAAAGGTGGACATCAGACACTGGAGCAGCATTTACAGGGCCCATTATACACTAGAGCATTAGAAATGGGGCCCATTATGTTTGCAGCATTATTTGGGCCCATAAGACAGTGGAGCTTCATCCATGGGGACCAACATATACTGTAGCATTATGTGGAGCTCATCATATACTGTTTCAAACATTATATGGGACCAATGATTCTGTATGGAGAAATAGATGGGCCTCGTCATGAGATGTAAAATGTGAAGTATTTTTCATTGTACTATGCCGCGATTTCTCTGCTGTATCGGAGCATGATGAGTTGTGGTATGTGTTAAAGGGGCGCTCTTTTGCCCAGGGCACATGAAAACCTGGAGCCAGCCCTACCCCCCACAACTTTAGCCAAATAACCCCCATTTTTCAGTGCGTAACTAGTATTATGAAGTAAATAAAGGGTGACAAGCTTCAGTAATAAGAATTTATGCTTTTGGCATTCAAATGGGCACTGTAAGTGTGTTTCCTGTCCTCCTCTCACTGCCGACTTTTGTTCCCCATTGACTTACATTGGGTTTTGTGTTTCAGTCGGACCCCCGACTTTTCCCTATAGTCGGCCGATTTCGTTCGACCCGACTTTTGCGAAAGTCGGGTTTTGCGAAACCCAACTCGACCCGGAGAAAGGCAAAGTCGCTCATCTCTAGTGGGCACTATTATGTGTGGCACTAAGAGGGGCATTGTTTTCCTCAGAGCAGGTATATTAATTGGCACACTCATGGCAACAGCATACTCGTCATTAGGATAAGGATTTTGTACAAGCTTGAAACAGATGAGGACGGTGCAGGATATGTGTGAATTCAAATGTGTCTGCTAAAAATGAATGAAATACCAAGACAGGTGAAATTATTCTGTGCTGCTGATTATCAAAAAAACAATCCAAGAATCAAAATATGAAGATAAAGTTGCAACCACTAGTGCTATGAGCAAGCACTAAAATGTTCAGGTGCTTGCTACTCAAATCGTAATGCTCCAGTGCTCGACCCAAGTAACAAGCAATAACAATTTGATTATAATTATAATCAAAGTTAATGGAAACTTGAGGGTTTTTCTTCTGCCCCCCCCCCAGCCTGGGGGTATGGAGGGGTCTAAAAATTGCTCAAATCGATAAAAACAGCGCTAGAAAGGCATGAGAACAGCATGGGGAAGACCCCTGGAAGCATTTCTGAATCCCAGGTCACTACTGGGAACAATATTGTCAGAGTATTATGCCATTTTTACAGACTTAGGCTTATTTCACATTAGAGCCAAAATCAAACTTTTCGGATTTTGGCGCGCACGGCGCACCGTCAAAAGTGCGCAGCGCAAGTCAAAGCGCAACTAGCGCACGGCCTGCACACGATCTGTGCACCCTATGCTAAAGATAGGGTGCGCCGATCGCAGGCACCGCTGTGCGCTAGGAGGCGGCGCTACAAGCAAGGGGCGGGCACGCCGG
The DNA here is from genome assembly GCF_039654945.1 of Dendrobates tinctorius. Lineage (NCBI taxonomy): Eukaryota > Metazoa > Chordata > Amphibia > Anura > Dendrobatidae > Dendrobates > Dendrobates tinctorius. Next base: position 631,203 of record NW_027362012.1, on the reverse strand, counting down.
GCAGAGAGCCGGCTCGGGGGCGGAGCTACCCCCGGCCGTGCGTGCGCTTAAAAAGCGCTAATGTGAAACCAGCCTTACTAATAAACATACCAAACCAAAGTTAAAATGGATTTTACTGGAAAAATTTTTAAGGAACATTCTTTCCAGCATGACTTATATAAGGCAATGGCAAAGTATATAAAAAAAATATGCTCCATCACACCTTGGGCTATGTTCACACATATTGTTTATATTGTGTTTTTACACATTTGCATTGCCTTCATTGGTGAAGAAAACATTCACCAGGAAATGTAATTTTAACATTTTACTACCTTATCTGGCCATGTGGTATGTGAGACCTTGTTATGCTGTAGAACTGAGGGGAACCGGAAGTGAACCCGCAGGACCGCGACGACGAACCTCCTCGAGGCGAGCTGGCCAAGTGGACCACCCCCTATACAGGGAGCGTCTGGGGCAAGCCTCGGAGAGACTATCGCCGCAGAAGCTGGTACCCGGGGACACAGTAGGAAGAGAACAGGGATAGCCACAAGGTTAGGTTAGACAGGTACGGATCCAGGCAGACAGAGGTAGACCCTGCGGCGGGAGCTGGAGACCGGTGACGAAGCAGACACTAGGGAAAAACAGAGGTAGCAATCACAAGAGGAGACTGGGCACAGAGAAAATAAGACAAGGCACTAGGCTGGAGAAGTGCTGAGCAGAGGGGACCTGAATAAGCCGTGCTAGGCACAATGGATAGTCAGGCACCGGGCAGGAGGCGGGACTGCTAGATATAGGGCGGCAAGCAGCGCTTCCGGGTCAGGAGGGGACAGGAGGTGGAGCAGTGGAACAGGAATAGTGGCGCGCAGTGCGCAGGCGCACCCGGCGGGCACGGAAGGCCGGCAGCGGCGGTGGAGGAGAGGACGCAGGAAGATGCGCGCGCCTTCCGGGAGCGCGCCGGGAGAGGAGAGCGCGCCGGTGTTCGTGAGGCGGAGCAGAGGACGCGGCTGCGAACAGCACAGCGGGAGCAGCGGGGAGCGTGGCAGCAGGTGATGTAACAGTACCCCCCTCTTTACGCCCCCTCTTCTTGAGACTGGCAAGGAACCTGGCTAGAATGCGGGGAGCCTGGATGTTTTGCCGGGGTTCCCAAGACCTCTCCTCGGGACCAAAACCTTTCCAATCAACTAAGAAGAGGGTCTTCCCTCTAGATCTCTTTACGGCCAGGATGTCCTGGACCTCAAAGACATCCTGGCCAGAGACCGGCTGGGGAGAGTGACCAACAGAGGCATGAAACTGGTTAAAAATGACAGGTTTCAGGAGGGACACGTGAAAAGAATTGGGGATTCGCAGTGAGGCGGTAAGTTTTAGTTTGTAGGCAACGTTATTAATGCGGGCCATGACCTCAAAAGGCCCGATATACCGAGGGCCTAGCTTATATGAGGGGACTTTGAGGCGGACAAACTTGGAGGACAGCCACACTTTATCTCCGGGATGGTACAACGGAGAATCCAGACGCCTTTTGTCTGCGTGTCTCTTCATTCTATCCTGCGCTAGCTCGAGTGCAGACTTGGTTTCCTGCCAGACCCTGGAGAACTTCTCGGTCAGAAGGTCGGCTGCCGGCACACCCGAGACAGGGGGTACTGGCAGAGGTACACTGGGATGTTGCCCGTAGATGATGAAGAAAGGAGACTTAGACGAAGACTCGTTGATGTGGTTGTTGTAGGCAAATTCGGCCCACGGGAGCAGGTGGGACCAGTCGTTGTGGTGGGCGTTGGAGAAGTGGCGAAGATAGTTTATCAAAATCTGGTTCGTGCGCTCAGCCTGACCATTAGTTTGGGGATGGTAGGCCGAGGAGAAGTCCAAAGTGACATCCATGCGTTTACACAGGGCTCGCCAGAAGTGTGAAGTGAACTGAACTCCTCTATCCGAAACGATATGCTGAGGAAAACCGTGAATCCGGAAGACATGGGAAATGAAGATTCTCGCCAGTTCAGGAGCGGAGGGCAACCCAGGCAGGGAGATGAAATGTGCCATTTTGGAAAATCGATCTACAACCACGAGGATGACTGTGTAACCCGAAGACTGAGGTAGATCGGTAATAAAATCCAACGCGATGTGCTGCCAGGGAGCCGAAGGAACCGGGAGCGGGTGAAGAAGACCAGTGGGTAAGTGTCGGGGAACTTTATTCTTGGCACAAGACGGACAAGAGGCGACAAAACTTCGGATATCTTGAGCAAGAGAGGGCCACCAGTAATAACGAGAGACGAAGGCGAGGGTTTTCTTGAGACCACCGTGGCCAGCTAGTTTGGAGGTATGACCCCACTGTAAGACTCGCCTCCTATTGTTCTCTTGAACAAACGTCTTACCCGGAGGCAATGAAGTCAGGTGTACAGGAGCAACCACCATGACCTTGCTAGGATCCACGATGTGCGAAGGCTCTTCGTCACAGTCGGTAACCAAAAAGGACCTGGATAGGGCATCTGCCTTGAGGTTCTTATCGCCGGGGCGAAAATGGAGTTCGAAATCGAACCGAGCGAAGAACAGAGACCACCTGGCTTGACGGGGTTTGAGTCTTTGCGCCGTCCGGATGTACGCCAGGTTCTTGTGGTCAGTGTAGATCCTGACGGGGTGGACCGCTCCCTCGAGGAGGTACCGCCATTCCTCCAAGGCCAACTTGATGGCGAGCAGTTCTCTATCGCCAATGGTATAGTTTCTCTCCGAGGTGGAGAAGGACTTTGAAAAGAAGCCACAGGTGACCAATCGACCAGAGGGTGCCGTCTGGGAGAGTACTGCACCGGCTCCGATGACAGAGGCATCTACTTCCAGAGTGAAGGGTTTGTTGGCCTCTGGGCGATGGAGTACGGGAGCCGTTGCAAAAGCTTGTTTCAGGGAGCGGAATGCGTCTTCGGCTTCAGGTGACCAGAAGTGGGGATTAGCCCCCTTACGGATCAGAGCGGAGATAGGGCTGGTCAGGGAGGAAAAGTGTGGAATAAACTGCCGGTAGTAATTGGCGAACCCCAAGAATCGTTGGATGGCCTTCACTCCCTGGGGACGCGGCCAGTTTAGTACGGCCGACAATTTTCCCGGATCCATCCGTAGACCAGTATTAGAAATGATGTAGCCCAAAAACAGTAGAGAAGACTGTTCAAAGGCGCATTTTTCAAGTTTGGCATAGAGACGATGCTCTCTTAGGCGCGACAAGACTTGACGGACGTCCTTTCTGTGAGAAGACAGGTCCGGGGAAAACACCAGAATATCATCCAGGTACACCACCACACAAGAATAGAGAAGGTCCCGGAAGACATCATTGACGAATTCTTGAAACACGGCGAGTGCGTTGCATAAACCAAAAGGCATAACCAGATATTCATAGTGGCCATCGCGGGTGTTGAAAGCCGTTTTCCACTCATCTCCGGAACGGATGCGGATTAGGTTGTAGGCTCCCCGCAAATCCAATTTGGTAAAGATTTGCGCCCCTCGGAGACGATCAAATAGCTCCGGGATGAGAGGAAGCGGATATTTGTTTTTAATTGTAATATCGTTGAGTCCCCGATAGTCAATGCAGGGACGCAGGGTTCCGTCCTTCTTCTTGATGAAGAAAAAACCCGCACCCGCGGGCGAGGAAGACGGGCGAATGAAGCCTTTGGCCATGTTTTCTTGAACATATTCGGACATGGCTTGGGTCTCTGATGGCGACAGCGGATAAATCCGACCTCGGGGAGGAGTAGAGTCGGGAACGAGATCGATGGGACAGTCGTAGGAACGGTGAGGGGGCAGAGCCTCTGCCTCTTTCTTACTGAAGACATCCGCATAGGCCCAATAGGCCGAAGGTAAATCTGGAGATACCGATGTTGGCCGAGAGGAGTCTCTTGGCTGGACGGAAAGCAAACACCCTCTGTGACAGAACTGTCCCCACCGTACGACGTCACCAGACCGCCAGTCCAAGATTGGCTCGTGTTTTCTTAGCCAAGGAAGACCCAACAGGATAGTGTGTGATAGGGTCGGCAGCACATAGAAGGCAATCCTCTCCAGATGCAAGGCGCCGATCTGAAGGTCCAATTCTTCGGTGACCTGTGTAACGGACACCCGCAGGGGTTGGCCGTCAACCGACGCAATCTGCCGAGGAGTCTCCAGGGATCTGACCGGAATACGAAGCCTCCTGACTGCCTCAAGCTGAATGAAATTTCCAGCCGCACCTGAATCTATGTAAGCCCACTCGGAGAAACACTTGGAACTAAGGTGCAAGACAACAGAAAGAGTCAAGGGTAGAGAGGAGTCGTTGGTACCTAGGGAGACCTCTCTTACCTGTCCTAGGCGGAGGCGTTTCCCGGACGCACAGGGCAGGAACGCAAGAAGTGTGATGCACTCCCACAATACAGGCAAAGACCCTGAGTGAACCTCTCCTGGCGGCGTTGCTCCACTGGCTTGAGGCGATCTATTTGCATGGGCTCAGGTGCGGGGGATGCCGACGCCAGGGCAGGGCGTGAGCGAGGTGGGCTGCGGGCAGCGGTTGGAACACGAGGAAACCTCCTATCCCTGGCCGCCTCTCAAGAACGCTCCTGGAAGCGCAAGTCGATGCGTATAGCCAGGGAAATTAGATCCTCCAACGAGGTTGGAGTGTCCCGTCCTGCTAATTCGTCTTTAATTCGACCTGAGAGGCCCCGCCAAAAAGCTCCTACCAAGGCCTCATTGTTCCATCCAACCTCGGAGGCCAGGGTACGGAAGCGAATGGCGTATTGACCCACGGAGAGCGAGCCCTGTTGCAGGTTAAAAAGTGACTCGGTGGCAGAGGCTACGCGACCCGGCTCGTCGAACACCTTGCGAAAAGAGTCGAGGAAGGTGGAGAGTTGGGAGACCAAGGGGTCATCACGCTCCCAAAGGGGGTTTACCCAGGCTAAAGCCTCACCCTCCAAATGGGACACGACAAAGGCCACCTTGGCTCTGTCGGTGGGGTACTGTAGAGGCAATAGCTCAAAATGGAGCTGACACTGATTTAAAAAACCAATGCACGACTTAGAATCGCCACTATAACGCGGGGGTTTTGCCAAATGGGGCAGCGGATGGGATACCGCCGCCTGGGCCGGGGTCGAGGCTACAGACTGCAGGGCAAGGAGACGATTATCTATGGAAGCCATATAATTCAATATATGGGCCTGGGTGTCTCGCTGCTGAGCCAGCTCCTGTTGGAGACTGCCCAGCTGGGAGGCGGTCCCAGGATCAGAGGCCTGTAGAGATGACAAGCGGGTCTCCATGGATTTAAGGAAGGACATTATCCTTGCCTGATTCTCCCTTAAGAATAGGAGCTCTTTTTGGGTTGGGGTCGGAGCACCAGCGGGGTCCATGGCCTGACTATACTGTTATGCTGTAGAACTGAGGGGAACCGGAAGTGAACCCGCAGGACCGCGACGACGAACCTCCTCGAGGCGAGCTGGCCAAGTGGACCACCCCCTATACAGGGAGCGTCTGGGGCAAGCCTCGGAGAGACTATCGCCGCGGAAGCTGGTACCCGGGGACACAGTAGGAAGAGAACAGGGATAGCCACAAGGTTAGGTTAGGCAGGTACGGATCCAGGCAGACAGAGGTAGACCCTGCGGCGGGAGCTGGAGACCGGTGACGAAGCAGACACTAGGGAAAAACAGAGGTAGCAATCACAAGAGGAGACTGGGCACAGAGAAAACAAGACAAGGCGCTAGGCTGGAGAAGTGCTGAGCAGAGGGGACCTGAATAAGCCGTGCTAGGCACAATGGATAGTCAGGCACCGGGCAGGAGGCGGGACTGCTAGATATAGGGCGGCAAGCAGCGCTTCCGGGTCAGGAGGGGACAGGAGGTGGAGCAGTGGAAGCAGGATTAGTGGCGCGCAGTGCGCAGGCGTACCCGGCGGGCACGGAAGGCCGGCAGCGGCGGTGGAGGAGAGGACGCAGGAGGATGCGCGCACCTTCCGGGAGCGCGCCGGGAGAGGAGAGCGCGCCGGTGTTCGTGAGGCGGAGCAGAGGACGCGGCTGCGAACGGCACAGCGGGAGCAGCGGGGAGCGTGGCAGCAGGTGATATAACAGACCTGATCAGATACATCCTGTATAATTTATGAAGGAGGGACTCTGAAAATCACAAAGTTTTTTTTAGGGCCATCAGATGGCCCTCACTATTTGTAGCGGCCTTTACTATTGTTAGAGAGCCAGCAATTGGCCCTCACTATTGTTTGAGAGCTAGCAGGCGTCCCTCACAATTTAAAGATAGCCAGCAGGTGGTCCCTCACTATTTTTAGAAGGCCAGCAGGCATCTTATGGACAGATGAGACCAAAATAGAGATTTTTGGTAAAGCACATCAATCTACTGTTTACTGTAAATGTAATGAGGCCTATAAATAAAAGAACACAGTAGTTACATTCAAATATGAAAGCGGTTCAAAAATATTTTGGGGTTGTTTTGCTGCCTCTGGCACTGGGTGCCTAGACCGTGGGCATCATGAAATGTGAAGATTCCCAAAGGAGTAAGGATCGCAATATAGTGCCCAGTGTAAGAGAGCTGGGTTTGCATCCTAGGTCATGGGTCTTTCAGCAAGACAATGACCGCAAACAAACTTCAAAATGCACCCAGAAATGGATGGAAATAAAGCACTCGAGAGTTCAGAAGTGGTAAGTCTGGCTACAATAGCGTAAAGTCTCTCACAGCTACCCCAACTACAGTGAAACTGCGAATGGACATATTAAATCATTTAATTTTGCCTGCTGTGATGAATTTCTGAGTACAGATAACTGAAAAAGACACAAATATGTCAATGAGTGCATGGAAAATAGCAATCAAGTTTTAGACTGTGGAAGAGATGTGTGTGACCAAAATGAACACTCATTTCCAGCAGACGATACCTTGCACCTATCCCTATGGTAAACGCAGATAACAGAAATATTAATAGGGAATAAAATAGATGTTATCTTTTTTTAAGGTTGCAGCAGGAAGGATTACAATTAATAAGGCAATAATCCCTGTCTTGATGCCTGTAATATGCTATCCCTACTGCGACAGCTCACCATAGACGAATTGCCGATAAGAGCTGTATTATTGCCGAATATAGAAGTGACTTGAATTACCCTTGAAAATATTTTTTGTTGAACGTGGCAGCAACAAACTCTGGAGGAATGCAAGATACCCTGCTAGTTTTAATACATTTCTGAATACAGATAACCATAGAAAACAAGAATATGTCAATCAGAGTATGGAAAAAAGCAATCAATTTATGATTTGTGGAAGATATGTATAAAATAAACACTAATTTCCAGCAGATGATACCTAGCACCTATCCCTACACTGAATACAGATAATAGTGGTATTAATAGGGAATAGAATAAATGTTACCATAATATTTATTTTTTTAGGTTGCATCATCCAGCATTATAATTTATAAGGCAATAAACCCTGATTAGATGCCTGTAATACGCTATCCCTGCTGTGATAGCTCACTCTAAATGAATTGCAGATAAGAGCGGTATAATTAGAGAATAAAATGTGTTTGAATTCGCCCTGAAAAAAGTGATTAGTTTAATGTAGCAGCATCAAGGACTATAATTTTCTAAACCCTGCTGGGAATATAATGGAGCATTTTGCATCTACTCAGCCTAATATGGAGGAGACCAAGATCTTCTGTACTTACTCCCTATGTGATGACCACTTGACAGCCCGCAACAATGCACTGGATCACATTGTAATAGAATCCACCAGCTCTTTTGGTTTCCAAAAATATTCTCTCAAATAGTATGTGGAGCCTAAGAAAAGCATTTTTTTCCCATTACAAAGGTGTGTGTCTCCTACACTGGTGAAGCATATGCACTAAGTGCAAGGGATGCCATAAATTAGAAGCAGGCACTCTAATACCCTTTTGAGGCCCCAAAAACATTTATATCCCATTATTAAGGAGTGGGTATCCTAGCCTGGTAATGCGCATGCACTAAGTGCAAGGGCTGAAAAAATATTTACCTCTGGGGGTATACATAAATATATCAAAGAATGTTAGAGGTAGGCATCTCAAAATTCATAGCGGGAGTAGCATGATCACCCTGTTGACATGGTGGTGGAGGAGGAGGAGAAGGAGTAGGGCAACACAAAAAAAAAGACAAAATCCTGACACCCATGTTTGGGTGGGAAGGAATGCATCAGAATACACCAGAAAAACAAACAAAAAAAAACCACTGGATTTGATTTTATGTTCCTTTGCTGTCATCTGATAGTGTTGAGAAGTCTGGGCCAATCCAGCCCTTGTTCATTTTGATAAAAGTCAGCCTGTCAGCATTTTCAATTGACAGGCAGATGCGCCAATCGGTTATAATATCCCTAACGGCACTAAAAACCAGCTCTGACAGCAAGGCAGGTCAGGACTTCCAAGGTGTAGAGAGGCACCTCATGCCATGTGTCTAGCTTGCCTACACAATAGTTGTAAGGCACAGAGGAATCACAGAGGATGCTTGTACGGTCAGCAAGGTACTCTTTCAGTATCTTCCAAAACTTTTCCCTACATGTCAGAGTACCCCGCTCATCAGGGTTTGGGCGTCTAAAAAAAACTGTCCCAGACCATTGAGAGTGTTCCCCTTCCTCTGCTGCTGTATCAGGTGTGTGTCTCTCTTGTATCTACTCCTTCGTTGTTCAAGGAACCGTGACCTCTGCAAACTGTTGTCAGATTGGAATTTTTTAATTATTTTTTCAACTAGGGCATTCTGGTACTGCAACATTTTATTAGACCTCCTGGCCATGGGAAGGAGAGATGGAAATTTCTCCTTGTAGCGAGGGTGTAAAAGGGTAACCAACCAGTAATCAGTGTTGGACAAAATACACACAATGCAATGGTCACGGGAAACGCAGCAAAACATAAACTCAGCCATGTGTGCCAAACTGCAAACAGACAAGACTTCCCTGTCCCCCTACCAAGAGAATGACTGTCCATCTTCTCCTCCTCATCCTCGTTCTCCCTGGTGTGGGTACTATCGTCTGTAGTGCAGGCAACTAGCTCCTGTTTCTCCTCCTCATCTCCTCCTCCTCATTATCACCCAATCCTCGTTGAGAAGATGAGATGAAGCTGGGCTGCGTAGCATCACCCTGTATAGTTTCTTGTTCCATCTCAACTTGCTCCGCCTGCAAAACCTCCTCTTTAATTGTGAGCAGCAAGCATTTCAGTAGACAGAGAAGCGGGATGGTTAGGCTGGCAAAGCCTTACTAACATATGTAACGTTGAGCTGCAATGCTTGGTGACATCGCACACCAGTCGTTGAGCTGGAGTTTGCAAATTTTGCTGCAGCAGTACCAGCTGTAGATGACTTGTGGAAATTGGAACACACATGGCGTACTTTAGAAAGTAGCTCAGGCAGATTTGCGTAGGTTTTGAGAAACCGCTGAACCACCAGGAAGAGCACATGGGCCAGGCATGGTACGTGTGTGAGGTTACCAAGCTTCAGAGCTGCCACCAGGTTACGGCCATTGTCACACATGACCATGGCTGGTTGTAGGTTCAGGGACAAGAACCTGATCAGCCTGGTCTATTAGACCTTTCAACAACTCTACGGTGGTGTGCAGTTTGTCACCTAAGCAGATTAGCTTTGACAGAACCTGTTGCTGCTTGGCCGAGGCAATGCTGCAGTGCTTCCAGCTTGCGACTGATGTTGACATTTCGGAGACATAGGGTGAGGAGGAAGAGGTTCAGGAACTACTGTACATGGTGGGGAAACCCTGATTAAACCAGGGCCTGCAATCCTTGATGTCGGTAGCACATGTTCCGTCCCCGGGTACAACTGAGTCCCGGCTTCCATAATGTTCACCCAGTGGGTCATCAGAGAAATGTAGCATCCCTGGCCACAAGCATTTGTCCACCTGTCTGTGGTTAAGTGTAACTTCCCAGCAACAGTGTTGGTCAGGGCCCAGCTGGTTATGGGACACGCGCTTGCATAAGGTGGTGATGGCACACTGGGTAAAATAGTGGTGGCCGGGAACCGAGTACCGAGAAATAGCCACCACCATGAGGTTGTGGAAAGCTTCAGTCTCCATAAGCCAAAATGACAATATATCCAGGGCAAGCAGTCTTGAAATGTAGCCATTTAGTATTGTGGACTGTGGGTAGCTGGCTGCATATTTATGTTTGCGTTCCAAGGACTGGGGTTGGAACAACTGAACTCTGTGCTAGTACAAGGACGTGGATGTGGTTGCTGACAGTGGTTTCAAGTGTGCAACGACAGGTGTAGGGTGAGAGGCATCTTTGTCTGCCCCATGGTCAGTGGATTAACATGCACATAAAACAGGGGACGAGTCAGTGGTGTCACTCACAAACATTGTTTCTGGCCCCTGACATTTGGCCCAACTAGTTGGGTGCTTTGCTGTCTTGCGCATGACCATGCTGGTGGTGTCAGGCTGGTAGTTGTGCTGTCTCTGCTGATGCTTGCATGGCAGATGCTGCATATGACTTTTTTGGGTTAACTGAACTGTCTTTAAAAAAGAACTAGACTGGGGAAAACCTAACCCTTCTACTGGTAACTTCACCCGTGTTGGTGCTCTGGGGAACAGTTACCCGCCTTATGTCTCTGGCCACTCCAGTGCCTCTTCTTGCCTGTTGTGGGCATGCAGATTCCTCCCCTGTGCACTGCTGTCCTCGCTCTGCATATCACAGTCCCAGGTTGGGTCAGTGACTTCATCGTTCACCACCTTGTTTTCCACTTCTGCACCCTGGCTGTCCTCCTGATTTGCTGACTTAACATCATCAGTTGTTGGCAATTGTGTCTCATCATCATCCCTCTGCATTTTACCAACTTTGCCTTCTTGTGAGCGTTTTTGCTCAAATATTTGAGCATCGCTGCATACAATCTTATCATGTCCTGCTTTAAATGGGTAAAGCAAGAGGCCAGAATCTATAAATGGAAATGTAAACATCTCTTCAGAGTGTCCAATTGTGGGATCACTTGTCTCTGGTCACTCGGCATGGTGGGAAATAGGAGGATCAGTGTGAGGATTATGTGGTCCAGAATCATGGCTACTGAGACTGAACTGTGTGGAAGACAGGGTCGTGCTGGCAAAGTTACTAGAAGCCTGATCTGTTATCCATTCAACAACCTTTTCACACTGGTCTGACTTCCTTCAAGGATTGATGTTCTGTTCCCCCCTACAAAGTGGGACAGGAAGCTAGAGCAACATGATGTGTGGGTTTGTTGTGCTCCCACAGCGGGCACACTTTCACCTTACCCTCAGCCTCGACCTCTGCACTCACCAAATCACTGACTAAAGCACTATAGATAAAATAACTTTATTAAAACTTCACTTTTTAAAATGCATTAAAACACAAAAGATTACTGATATACAGCCATATAGACAAAAGTTAAAAAGGCCAACAGTTATCTGCTTATCCGATATCTGGAGGGGAGTGTAGAATGACCCTATTAAGACCTTGTTGTCTCTCTACCTTGTTGCCAAGGCTGGCATGCTAGAACCTGCTCTGATGGCGCCCTCATTCACCATCGGCTCTCCCTAATACGTCCTATTAGACCCTAAAATGAGGAAAAGGGAAGTTATGAGGACAGTGTACATATATCAAACAGCAGAACAAAGTACAGTATAGGGTTTGTAGTATATCTCAAAAAATGTTGAAAATAGTGGTGGCTAACTTAACGAATTTTGAGTCATCTGATTGAGCTTAATATTCATTATTTCTATAATTAACACTATCACATAATTAAGAATGTCTCTGATTAGTGTAGAATAGCATTGATAAATACATACAGTAATTGATAGCTCTATGGGTTTATATATGCTCTTGAATACTGGGGAGATAAGTTACTACTGAGTATTGGTGAAATAGCTACAGTTTGGGTATAGTTTTTTGAGAATAGCTAACAAAGTTGTTTAAGGAATGTGCATTTCCCCATGGTCTGGGAGCAGAGATATGATTTTTTTTTACCTCTATACTGTGGGGCCTGGTGAGATTTATTGAAATAACCTGCATTTGGGCACTATATTCAATTGGAAATTACTGATAGATGTAGATATTGGAGGTTACTGATCTTGTTATGAAATTTGGAAGAAGTGCAATATTAATATTTTCTTATGATTTATCACTTTTGCTCGGACATTTTGTTTGCATATCTGTTTTCGGATATACCACTATAATTAAAATTACTATTTGACCAGACTGTACGCTTGTGACAGCCCCCACTATTTTCAACATTTCTTTAGATATACTACAAACCCTAAACTGTACTTTGTTCTGCTGTTTGATATATGTACACTATTCTCAAACCTTCGCTTTACCTCACTCACCATCGGCATCATGTCCACTTCCCTGTTACTTACTATATGCGTTGCACATTTTAAATTAGGAATAATATATCTCTATTGAAAAAACTATGCAGGATTAGTCTCGTAGGAAAATGTGCCCACCTCAGATGGACTTGTTACACTGCAGTAGCAATATAGTGATGCTATTGATAACCAACAGTCTGGCTTTTGACGCACAACTGGCATAGTATAAACGGCATATAATATATAGTTCTCAGGATTAAGAGAAAAAAGAATATTATTAGCCCAGAACATGAAGGGCTTTTGGTGTCTGTTGAAGCAGAAAGGACATCGAATTAACCCTATCCAGTTCTACACTATCCCTTGAACACAATCTCTTCCTAAGCCCTGGTAACAGCAGTATGAATATTGATTATCATTAGCCCTAAGAAGGACTGTTTTTTCAGTTGAAAAAAATCACAGCTGTCTAATTCTTGCCTATATGCTTCAAAAACTCTGTGCCTAACGTAAGAGCGCAGCACCTTTCCCTGCTCTGCCTGTGTCAGTTGATACACTGTGCTGAGCATGGCATCACAGGTCTTATATAGATCCAATGACGCTGTGTGACCAGCCAATCACAGTAATGCCACAACCAAGATGACTACGGCAATACAGCGACTGGCAGGCAATCTCCATAATTTTTTTGACGGTTTAACAAGAGCCAAATATGCGGGGTGGGGACTCGAGCAAGACTTTTATTTTGCTTTGTTTTAAAGGGAACCTTTCACCTCTTTTTTGGTCTACCAGCTAAAATTATCAGTTAACTGAGTGTCAGCTATGCATTCCACAACTACTTCTGAAACCCCCTGACTCCCCATGAATCACCCATAAAAACCTTTTTTATTGCTCCCCTGTGTATGGTCACTAAACTGACAGTTGCACTCAAAAATGACTTGGTCTTATTGAAGAATCTTTGCAATTTTTGTAATTTTTATTTTTTATTTTTCAATTCAACAAATAGTATAACACCGCAATAAATCCCAGAAGTGTACTCTATATGGTTACGTTTCGACCTAACCATAGGTCTTTTTCAAACCATACGGCAAGATAAAATATGGGCAAAAATTACCAAAATGAACAGAGTAAACATAATGTCAGAGAAAACGAACATATTAGGTATAACTATGTACAGATAAAATCAAAAGAATTGAAGGTCCCTTGTAAATATAGCACACATTCACATACATAGAAATTGACAACATCGGGATCAGTGAAAAATCAAGGAGGGTACAATGCTGCTACTGGAGTAGACAGAGAGGACGTTTCAGGCTGTTGGCCAAAAGGATCATATTACATTACATTTGCTAAGTGATGCATTAAGACAAAGGGGGTGGTGGAGGAAGGCGGCAAGCATAGGAAAGCAAAGCAGACAAAGTAAAGCCCCCTTTACATTTATCGATGCACCAGCGATCCCGGCCACGATATGACCCGGTCAGGATCGCTGGTGCATTGCTAAATGGTCGCTAGTGAGCTGCCAAACAGGCAGATCTCACCAGCGACGTAGCCATGCAGCAGCGGTCGTTACTTACCTTTCAGACGTGGCGATGATGAAGTCCTCCACCTGCGTCCACGCGTCGCTCGTCGGCGCCAGCAGGAAGCCCAGCAGGGAGCAGCTGACGAGAAATGAACCTGGACGATCTCGTGCGATCAGCGATAGACAGCGGGGAGCCGGTCGGAGGTAAGTATCACATGTAGCGATATCGCTAGCAATATCGCTGCTGTGTCACAAAATCGGTGACGCTTTAGCAATATTGCTAGCGATATCGCTATGTGTAAAGCCCCCTTAAGTACTGACCTCAAATAGAAGTTTCAGAGTGGGAGATAAGAAAATTATTTTCAGAGTCCCTGTTAGGGGCTGTAAGAGAAAAAGACATAATCAGAAAGCACAGAGAGATGTCAGGGACGCCAGGAGATGCTGTACTCATCTAGTGGCTTGTGGGAAGCAGGGAAATGCGGTGACCTGGGTGTAGACCCAGACTGGCGCGGTTTATATATGCTCAGGGCCATAATGAGGTTTGAAGGAGGGGAGGTGCAGGGCGCAGGCGTCAGAGCACCAGTGTGAGGCTTGTGACGCAGGAGCAACGAGTGGCCAGGCAGAGCATGTGCTGTGGAGGGTCAGGGCAGAGGCAGAGGCTGTGAAATATCAATCGAAAGCTGACGGAGCATGCAGGAGAGGAGGCATGCTACATTTGGTTTGGCAATTCTAATGTATATTTATTCCTCCCAGAAAAGCTTAGGGTACTTTCACATTGCGTTCTTGTAGTCCATCTAACATATATGTTAAACGTATTTATTAATTGAAATATGAAATTTATCTATATTTGCAATATTTTTAAATTGAAAAACCTATACTTTAAACAGAACCCAATACATTTGGTGAATTTCTGTGTTGCTCCGTGAAAGCCTATGTGACCTATACTAAAAATATGTTGAAATGTATTGCATTATGTTACAATGCGTTTCAAACAGACCTAAATGTTAAAAAAGTATACTTTTTTTGAAAGGACAGAAAAACATAGCAGTATACATTTTCAAGTGCATTAAAAAGTGTATATTGATCAAATGTATGACAATTTAAATATGTGTGACCATCATTCACTTCTTAAAAGTATATTGTTGCTTTAAATATACATTAGAATCTATTTGTAGTGGTTTCTCATCTTCTATATACAAAGCTAAGTGTATGTGTGTATGTGAGTATCAACGATCAAGCCCGCCCCTCATTATGATGGCATAATGGTTGCCATGGCGACGCTGATGTCATAATAGGTTGCAATGGCGAAGATGATGTCATAATGGTTGCCATGGCGATGATGTCATAATAGGTTGCAATGGTGAAGATGATGTCATAATGGTTGCCATGGCGATGATGATGTCATAATAGGTCGCGATGGTGACGGTTATGTCATAATGGTTGCCATGGTGACAGTGATGTCATATTGGGTATATGGACACAGGACTATTATTATTATTATTATTATTTATTTATATAGCACCATTGATTCCATGGTGCTGTACATGAGAAGGGGTTACATACAAATTATAGATATCACTTACAGTAAGCAAACTAACAATGACAGACTGATACAGAGGGGAGAGAGGACCCTGCCCTTTTGGGCTTACATGCTACAGGATGGTGGGGAAGGAGACAGTAGGTTGGTGGGTTGCAGCAGTTCCGGTGTTGGTTGAGGTGATATCACCGGTAGTGGTGAGAGAGAAGGAGGTAGCGGGGTCATTGCAGGCTGTAGGCTTTCTTAAAGAGGTGGGTTTTCAGGTTCCGTCTGAAGGATCCAAATGTGGTTGATAGTCGGACTTGTTGGGGCAAAGAATTCCAGAGAATAGGGGCTATTCGGGAGAAATCTTGGAGGCGGTTGGGTGAGGAGCAAATAAGTGTGGAGAAGAGAAAGAGGTCTTGGAAGGACAGGAGATTATGTGAGGGAAGGTATCAGGAGATTAGTTCAGAGACATATGGGGGAGACAGGTTATAGATGGCCTTGTAGGTCAATATTAGTCATTTGAACAGGATACGCTGAGGGAATGGGAGCCAGTGAAGAGATTTGCAGAGGGGAGAAGCGGAGGAGTAGCGAGGAGAGAGATGAATTAGTCGGGCAGCAGAGTTAAGGATGGATTGGAGAGGTGCGAGGGTGTTAGCAGGGAGACCACAGAAAAGGATGTTGCAGTAGTCGAGGCAGGAGATGATGAGGGCATGCACAAGCATTTTAGTAGATTGAGGGTTGAGGAAAGGACGGATTCTGGAAATATTTTTTAGCTGGAGGCGACAGGAGGTAGAAAGATCTTGGATGTGCAGTTTGAAGGACAGGGCAGAGTCAAAGGTTACTCCGAGGCAGCGGACTTCTGGTACTGGGGAAAGTGTGATGTCATTAATTGTTATAGCTAGGTTGGGTAAGGAAGATCTGAGAGATGGAGGAAAGATGATGAGTTCAGATTTGTCCACATTGAGCTTGAGGAAGCGAGAGGAGAAGAAGGAGGATATGGCTGATAGACACTCTGGGATTCTGAACAGCAGAGAGGTGACGTCTGGGCCAGAGAGGTAGATCTGAGTGTCATCAGCATAAAGGTGGTGGTGGAATCCGTGGAACTTTATGAGTTGCCCCAGACCAAGTGTATAGATTGAGAAGAGTAGGGGTCCTAAAAGAGAGCCTTGGGGAGCTCCAACAGAGAGAGGATGGGATGAGGAGATGGTGTGGGAGTGGGAGACGCTGAATGTGCGATTGGAAAGGTATGAGGAGATCCAGGATAGGGCAAGGCCTTTGATGCCGAAGGTGGAGAGGATCTGTAGTAGGAGGCAGTGGCCAACTGTGTCGAATGCAGAGGACAGGTCTCTAGAAGCAGGAGTATAGAGTATTGTCCATTTGATTTGGCTGTAAGTAGGTCATTAGTAATTTTGGTCAGGGCTGTCTCAGTGGAGTGATGGGGGCGGAAACCAGATTGTAGATTGTCAAACAGCAAGTTAGATGATAGGTGGGAGGAAAGTTCAGCGTGGACGTGCTGTTCCAGGAGTTTGGAAGCAAATGGGAGCAACGATATTGGGTGATAGCTGGACATAGCGGTTGGGTCGAGGGTTGGCTTTTTAAGGATAGGCGTGATTGTGGCATGTTTAAAAGCAGAAGGGAAAGTACCGGACATTAGCGATAGGTTGAAGAGGAGGGTTAGGGATGGGATAAGTGTGGTGGTGAGGTTGGGGAAGAGGTGGGATGGGATGGGGTCGAGTGCACAGGTTGTGAGGTGTGATTTGAAGAAGAAACGATTAAGCTCCTCTTCAGTGATGTTGGAGAGTGAGGTTATGGGGTTTGGGCATTGGTCTGGTATACAGAGGGGTTGTGGTGTTTGAGTGATGAAGCCTTGCCCTGCTTGGTCAATCTTGTTTTTGAAGTGTGTGGCAAAGACCTCGGCAGAGATGAGGGAGGTTGGAGGAGGCAATGGTGGGCGGAGGAGGGAGTTAAAAGTTTTGAATAACTATTGGGGGTTGTAAGATAGGGAATATACGAGGGTTGTAAAGTAGGCCTGTTTAGCAGAGTTGAGGGCAGATTTGAAATAGTGTTGCCTCTTTGAAGGTGGTGAAGTCATCTTGCGAATTTGTTTTCTTCCAGTGCTGCTCTGCAATCCTGGACACTTGCAGGAGCTTTTTAGTGGTGTTATTGTGCCAGGGTTGTCTGTTAATACGTCGCATTCTGCCATGAACGAGAGGGGCAACAGTGTCAATAGCTGATGCAAGAGTGGCATTGTAGAAAGCAGTGGCACTGTCTGTGTCATGGAGTGAGGATATGGATGCCAGTGGTAGAAAAGAGTCAGAGAGCGCGTGTGTGTCTAGGTGTGCAAGGTTTCTGCGGGGGTGCGCGTGATGCTGGACATGGGTGCCAGGTGAGGAGGACAGGGATGAGAAAGTGAATAGATGGTGGTCAGATAGAGGGTGAGGAGAGGTGGTGAAGTAAGAAAGAGAGCAGAGATGGGTGAAGACCAGGTCTAATGTATGTCCGTCTGTGTGGGTGGCTGAGGAGGACCATTGAGTAAGTCCAAAGGATGAAGTAAGGGACAGGAGTTTGGAGGCTGCTGACTGAAGGGTATCAGTGGGATGTTAAAGTCATCCATGATGATAGTGGGGGTGTCAGTTGAATAAAATGAAAACGCCAGGTAGAGAATTGGTCAATGAAGGCAGTGGTCAGGCCTGGAGGTTGGTATATGACGGCCACTTGGAGGTTGGAGGGAGAGTAGATGCGGACAGAGTGGACTTCAAAAGAGGGGAGGATTAGGGAGGGAAGAGGTGGGATTGGGTTGAAGGTGCAGTTGGAAGAAAGGAGAAGACCCACTCCTCCACCATGTCTGTTGCCAGGACGAGGAGTGTGGGTGAAGTGGAGGCCGCCGTAACACAGTGCAGCAGGGGGGGCGGTGTCAGAGGATGTCAGCCATGTTTCTGTGAGGCCGAGGAAGGCAAGATTGCAAGAGAGAAAGAGATCATGAATCACATGGAGCTTATTGCAGATGGAGTGGGCATTCCAAAGTGCTCCCGAGAGAGGGAGCATTGGGTTGGGTGTCAATGGCACAGGTTGTAAGTTGGAAAGATTGCGGTAGTTCTTATTAGATAGGGAGCGGTAGGAAGGGGAAGTAATGGGGGGTATGAGCTGTGGGGGTCCAAGATTGAGAGATACTGTATGTCACCAGCAGTGAGGAGAAACAGAGAAAGGGAGAGCAGATGGGAGGAGAGTGGGCAGCTTGTTTTAGGTTTCATTAGGACAGATTTGAGGTTGAGGAGTAGTTCAGCAGAGGAGGTCAGGTGGGGAGGAAAGAGGGAAGGGGAGATGATTATTTGGTTAAGGACTATGGGATGGAGGATGTGTGATGGGTATATGGGCACTGGACTATGGGATGGCGGATATGTGTGATGAGTATATGGGTACTTGACTATGGGATGGAGGATATGTATGATGTGTATATTGGCCTGGGACTATGGGATGGCAGATACAGGGGTTGGGCAAAATAATGAAAACACTTGGAAACATCAACAAAAGGTAGTTTAATATGGTGTAGGTCCAACTTTTGCGGCGATTACAGCCTCAATTATCAAAGGTATGGATTCATACAAGGTGTTAATTGTTTTCAAAGGAATTGTAGCCCATTCTTCAGTTAAAACACCCTCCAGTTCTTTGAGCGACGATGGCGGCGGAAATCGATGTCTAACTTGAATCTCTAAAATCGGCCATAAATGCTCAATAATGTTGAGGTCTGGGGATTGTAGGGGCCAGATGAGATGCTCAACTTCATTACAATGTCCCTCGTGCCATGCTTTAACGATTCTAGCTGTATGAATTGGTGCATTATCATCCTGAAAGATGGCGTTCCCCTCCAGGAACAGTGCTTGAACCATAGGATGCACTTGGTCACCCAAAATGCCTAAATACTCGCAGCTGTTAATTCTTCCATGAAGGGATAACATTGGCTCAGCGGATCTCCAGGAAATAGCACCCCAGATCATCACAGAACCTCCGCCATGTTTTACGGTTGGGAGAAGGCAGTCTGGATGGAATGCTTCTTTCGGCTGTCTCCAAACGTACACTCGGCCGGAGGTCGGAAATAGGGTAAATGATGATTCGTCTGAGAATATCACATGTTTCCACTGCTCGAGGGACCTATTCTGGAGGTTTCTACACCACTCTAAATGCTTGGAAACATTTGTCATTGAGAGCAGCGGTTTTCAAATTGAATCCAGAATTGTGCAGCTCCCGAAGAACAGTTTTCGTGGAAACTGGGTTCTGTAGGTGTTCATTGAGCTCAGCAGTGATTTTTGGATCCATGGTCTTGCGATCCTCTCTCACAATTTGCTTTAGAGTCCGACATACTCTCTGTCAACTTCGACTTTTGGCCGGCCTTGTTCTTTGCTGCGGACGGTTTTCCTTCACTTTCAAACGCAGTCATTACTTTGGAGACAGTACCTCTTGATGCCAAGCATTCGGGCACTTTCTGTTACACTTGCGCCTGCCATACGAGCACCAACAATTTGGCCTCTTTGAAAATCCAAGAGGTCTGCCATTGGTATCAGGTTTTCATCAATGTTCTTACAATTCTGAAAAACAAACAGTTAATTTACATACACATAGCACAAATAATCAACTACAAAACATTACCATATGTCACGGTTTGCATGTTTAGAACATGTTTGAAGATTATGATGCCAAAACGTTGTGTTTCCATTATTTTGTCCAACCCCTGTATGTATGATGAGTATATGGGCATGGAACTATGGAATGGAGGATGTGTGTGATGGGAATATGGATACAGGACTCTGGGATGGAGGATAATCATTATAATTTGATGTAACTAACCACAGTTAGTTACTATGCCTGGGCAACTCCGGGCTCTTCAGCTAGTACTGTATATGTAAGATGGACTTCGAAAGAGCAATGTTACAGCACCCTTATGTAAATTTGAAAGGACAGCTACTAAAAATATTTGTAATGAGACTCAACTTCTTCAGTGCTACTCCTCCCAAAACACCGCCTGCCATAGGTGAGAGACGAAAGTTGATAGTTCATCACACTCAGGTCTGCTGTGCTCTCATGCACAAGTCATCACGCTGTAGTAAGGAGAACAGACTATTTATCAATGTATTGAGTCTGTTCTAAGCTATTGTGGGGTGCATTTTTCTTTCCCCATTGTGCTACTGCCTGATTATGATTGGTCAGTGTCAGAAAGTGGAAGAAGTACTTGAAGCATTTGAATTTGATGCTCACTTTGACTGCCAGCTCGCCACTTGGGTAAAGTGTTTCTCTATCCTCTCCAAGAACAACTATTTGAAGAGGCCTGACAGACACAGCTCAAATGTTGTGCTGTCTTTTCTAAACATAGTGTGCAAATTGCCTCTTCAGAACTCCAGTGCCACCTATTGGGATTACCAATCTTAAGCACATGGCATTTAATTCTCTTCACGCTGACGTGCCAGGCCTGACTTATCACTCTCAACAAGGAGAAACGTTACCCCTTAGATCCTAGTGCTAAACATAGATGACTTCAATCCATGTGATAGGATTTATGACATTATAGAAAATTTTCCTTTAGTGAGGTTTCTATTTTCGTATCCTTCAGCGACATAAAAAGGCATCTCTGATGAATTCAACCCCTTAATGATTGCTGTAAAAAAGCATATTTACAGTCACTGAGGGGTTAAAATAAAACCCTACTTCTCATGTATACTGGTAATTCTTCAACTAGAAGTTATTTCTGCTGAACTTTTCAGCCTACAGAAGTTTGACCATATTTTAATATCTGAAAAAGTAAGGTTAAATAGAGAAGTAAAATATAATACTGCAAATATTCCATTTGACTACATGAGAGAGTGCAGGAAGTGAGGTGTCTGTATTTTCAGGCTGCTCTTCTACTTATATATTTGTTTGCAGCTGTTTACTTCAAGCAGCCTTGAAGTCTAATAAATGCTTTACCTCTATCTTTTCTTTATTGATTTTCAAACACCAGCAGTATATTTGACAGAAAATAAACTTTATTCCTGTACAATGTTCTCTGCTGCCTTAAATCTAGGTATCTGGCTCTTTCGAGATACTGTATATGTCGGCTGCTTTGGCGTAACCTTAACCCAAACTGGATGATTATCACAAAACACAAGATGCTGGGATAAAAGGACTAGGTACTTCTCGCAATCCATTGACTCTTATAGATTTTTTCTTAAATAAATACAAGATAGCCGAGACGGTTTATTTCACAGTGATCTCTGACACATTACTGTCCTAGAGATATCGCAGGTCCACACGTTCTGTTGTAATAAAATAAAGGTTCGTTGTAATCAAAATTTATGCTGGGAGCTGAAATATGGAACGTGAACTGTGGATCTTCGGAGTCACTGAACACTAAGCACAGGAGGGCACCTTAACTAATATTTCTGTTCTAGTGAAATTCTATAATGTGGAAGTACAGAAACAATTAGGATTAAGACTAAGTAAAAAAAAAGTAGAAATATATTGCACTTAAAAATAGATTGTCTTTAAAAAAAAAAAGAAAAAAAAAGAATTTGAGTGAATTCTGCTTAGTTATAGGACCCTCTTGCCAGCAGACAATAATTGCTGGTAAAAATCTATTTTATGATTAGAATTTTGTATCCATTAGGGCACAAACAAGTGAATTAGAAGTATTTGTGTTATGTTTGTTAAAGTCATGTTGTGCACGCAGGGCTGCCATCAAGGCATTACTGCCCTGACTGGCGTATGGGGCCCAGTGGGCAGAGGGGGCCCGCATAGGCAGGCTTCTATTGCCGTGTGGGCCAGCATGGCAATAGATAAAAGGAATTGGTCCCCATCACGCCCTTTACTCTGCCGCACCACGTGACCACCTGCGTCATGCAGGTCTTGTCGGCTTTGCAAACGCTGCTGGACCACATCACAGATACTCACGCCCATGCCCAAGTGCGCGCTTTCATGTTGTAGTGAAGATCGCTCGCCGAAAGAGCGCGGCAAGGTAAGGAGAAAGTTTTTTTTATTTTTATTGAAAGTGGCAAGCCGGCAGGATGGAGACAAGTGTCCATCCTGTCGGGGGCAGAATAGAGGGGGCAAGATGCGAGACATGGTGGCAGGATGAAAGAATTGGGGGCAGGATTGGAGACACAGGGGGCAGGATTGGAGACACAGGAAGCATGACTGGAGACACAAGGGGCATGATTGGAGACACAGGGAGCATGATGGGAGACACAGGGGGCAGAATGAAGACACAGGGGGCAGAATGGAGACACGGGGACAGGATGAAAGATATGGGGAAGGATTGGAGGCATGGTGGCAGGATGAAAGATATGGGGGCAGGATTGGAGTCATGGGGGCAGGATGAAAGATATGGGGGCAGGATTGGAGTCATGGGGCAGGATTGGAGACACAGGAGGCAGGATGCGAGACATGGTGGCAGGATGAAAGATATGGGTGCAGGATTGGAAACACAGGGGGTAGGATTGGAGACACAGGGGGCATGATTGGAGACACAGAGGGCATAATTTGAGACATGGTGCAGGATGGAGACAGATCGGGCAGAATGAAGACATATAGGGCAGGATGGAGACAGATCGGGCCTGATAATGGGGCAGGATTGAGACAGATAGTGCAGGTTCTTGGGGCAGTATCATGGGACAGATGGGGCAGGATAATGGGACAGTTGTGGCAGGATCATGGGACTGATGGGGCATGATGGGGAGATCATATGGGGCAGAAAGGATACACATGAGGGCAGGATGGGAGAACATATGCCTGGAGCCAGGAATGAGACACACGAGGGCCAGGATGGGGGATATTATTACCATAGGGGCTAATTAAGGGATATCATTACTGCAGTGATGTATTTATTTTATTTTTGAGTATACTGTTTTAAATGGGAGGCGGTCCTGTTAATGTGCAAAGTGATACTATGTTGCAATTTTTTCTTCATTTGGTGTAGTGTAGAAGTTGTGAAAAAAATAAGTATTGTGTTCTGCAAGCGGTGCTCTAGATAACTGTGTTATTTAGTGCAGAGACGAGCCCTGGTTGGAAGAAGTGACGTTGATCTATGTTGGATGAAGATGAAAGACTTCACCTAGAGGCATCACTGGTGAGTCAGTGTGTTACCTATACACCGTATACTATATACAGCAGTCCTGTGAACAATGTCACCAGTGATCACTATATTACCTTTACACTGACATTGCATACTAAGTACAGATCTCCTGTGTATAATGGCACATATGGTGATAATAGTATTGTGTTTTTTTTATTAATGATCATTATTGTAGTATTCAGTCACAATGTGGTGGTAATATGTTGTCTGGCCATGGTGTGGTAGTATTTGTTCCTTGTATGTGGTATTATTGATCACCATGTGGTGGTAATATGTAGTTTGGTCATGGTGTGGCAGTATTTGCCCCTTGTATGTGATATTATTTGGTCACTGTGGTTTTAATATGTGGTCTGGACATGGTGTGGTGGTATTTGTTCTTTGTATGTGGTATTATAAGTCACTGTTGTGAATGGGTCACCAAGGAGGAAAAAACCTAAACAAGCTAAGCCCCAGAAAAACCAGAGAGTTTGGTAACTATGCAGATTGCAGATCCCTGATCCTAACCACACAACTAGCAGCAGCTATGGAGTGTACCTACAATGAACCTAGATGCCTCGTCACGGCCGGAGGACTAAATAAGCCTAAAGCAAGAAAAGGGGATAACTAACTGCCCCAGAGCAGACCCCAAAGGAATAGACAGCCCCCACACATATATTGATGGTGAAACAAGATGAAAACTCAAACACAGGCAGGAAAGTAGGCTGAGAAAATGATGGGGCCCAAACTAACTAGAAAGGATAGGAAAGGAAAGACACTGTCTGCAATCTGCCCAAAACCCTACAAAAATAATGTCCAGCACTTCTGATGACAAAATTAACCCTGAAGTCACTATACTTCTCCCACTATATCAGCACTCTGAAATATTCTGAGACAGAGCAAAAAGAGGCCAATCTAATAAGGGACAAAAAGCAAATTGGCAAATACAGATAAATAAGAGTGGAAATTCAGCACAGCCCCAGCCGGGGCTGGGTGAACACACAAAAACTGAATAGACCAACAAAATCAAGTGTGAACATTAGCAGAAAAACTTAGCTTGAGCTGACTGGAACAGAGCTGAGAACCAAGACTTGACAAGCCAGAAGGAATCACCAGCACTAGAGTAGGGCGTCGGCTGTCTTAAATCCAGTCTGATATTCCTGAGGTCCAATCGTCATCCTCATTATCAGGTGGCAGATTTCTACTGATTAAATCAGCCTCACTACCTCCTGTTACCACCAGAGGGAGCCTGGAAGGAGAACTCACAACTGGAAGACCAGAAAATGAACTCACAACAGGTCACTATGTGTTGGTAATACGGTGTCTGGTCATGGTATGGTGGTATTTGTCCCGTGTGTGATATTATTGGTCATTTTAAAATTTTAAAAAATATACCTAAATTGTATTGCATATTTTATCAAATGTTTAATAGGTTAGAGTAGAGTAGGGCCCATCCAAAAGAGTGTACAGTGTCGTAGTGGCAGCTTAAAAAATATTTTAGCCAAAACAAAGGCTGCTGGTTATATGTGCGATCTGGTGATGGGAACTGTTAATGTGTGATTGGTGAGAAGTGGAGTTGTTCCAAGAGAGAGCGGTGGGGCTGTGGACAGTTTGAGGGGTGGAGGAGGGGCTGGGGTGGAGCCCGGGTGGAGTCTCAAGGGGGGCCCCAAAAATGTTGCCACTATGGAGCCCTGAAATTCCTAGTGGCAGCCCTGGGTGCATGGATATCACACTGACCAGGGAGTGTTGATGACAATTTCCTTGTGCTAGTGAAAACAAAATGCAGCACGCAGTATATGCTCTTCCATACTTAGGGTGAGACTCTTCTACACAACAGTTTTAAAGAAAGATTGTTCTGGGGCAACATGCACCACATTCATTCCACTTAATTAGATGCATCTTCGCCAGTGGTATACACCTTTGCACAAATCACCAGAAAGGCTATTCCAGTCTGACACCAGAGTAAGATTTTCCATGGATGTACCGTGGGGATGTACTATGATTGCCAGTATATTATTTTTTAACATTGGACTAATAAATGTGAGATTTTGAGTACACATGCTATTAGTCATCCCTGGATAAAACTCTCCTTTCTTTCTGCAATGTCTTTTTATATGGGACTGTATTAAAACAAAAAACAAATGCCTAATCACTTAGTCAGGTCCCAAATAAATCAAAATCATTAATAAAGGGTCTCTTATAGATCAACCACTCATATGTACCCAGCCCTCTCCAGAGACCCTATTACAGCAGCACAGAGTAAGTTACTGATGCCACCACAGCAGCACAGAGTATGTTGGCAATGCTAACATGTACATAGTCCTGCCAATAAAGCTCATTTGAATTTGTATGTCTCAGACCCTGCCACAGCATCTCTATATTTGTTTTTTTATTATTATTATTATTGTTATTATTATTATTATTATTTATCATAGCGCCATTTATTCCATGGCGCTTTACATGTAAGGAGGGGTATACATAATACATACAAGTACAGTAATCTTAAACAATACAAGTCACAACAGGTACAGGATGAGAGAGGACCCTGCCCACAAGGGCTCACAATCTACAAGGGATGGGTGAGGATACAGTAGGCGAGGTTACAGCTGGTTGTGCAGCGGTTTGGTGAATTGATGGTTACTGCAGGTTGTAGGCTTGTCGGAAGAGGTAGATCTTCAAGTTCTTTTTGAAGGTTTCCATGGTAGGCGAGAACCTGATATATTGTGGTAGAGAGTTCCAGAGTAGGGGGGATGCACGGGAGAAGTCTTGAATGCAATTGTGGGAAGAGGAGGTAAGAGGGAAGTACAGAAAGAGATCTTGTGAGGATCTGAGGTTTCGTGCAGGTAACTACCGGGAGACAAGGTCACAGATGTATGGAGGACTCAGGTTGTGGATGGCTTTGTATGTCATGGTTAGGGTTATGAACTGGAGTCTTTGGGTAATTGGGAGCCAGTGCAGGGATTGACAGAGGGGAGAGACCAGGGAATAGCGGGGGGACAGGTGGATTAGTCGGGCAGCAAAGTTTAGAATAGATTTGGAGGGGTGCGAGAGAGTTAGAGGGGAGACCACAGAGCAGGAGGTTTCAGTAGTAAAGAGGGAGATGATGAGGGCATGGACTAGGGTTTTTGCAGATTCTTGTTTGAGGAATGTACGGATCCGTGAAATATTTTTGAGTTTAAGTCGGCAGGAAGTGGAAATGGCTTGGATATGTGGTTTGAAAGAGAGATCAGTGTCAAGGATAACCCCAAGGCAGCAAGCTTGTGGGACTGGAGAGAGTGGGCAGCCGTTTACTTTAATGGATAGGTCCGTTGGGGGGGTCACATGAGATGGGGAAAAGATGATTAATTCTGTTTTGTCCATATTAAGTTTTAGAAATCTAGTGGAGAAGGATGAAATAGCAGACAGACATTGAGGGATTCTGCTTAGTAGGGAGGTGATATCTGGTTCAGAGATGTAGATCTGTGTGTCATCATCATAGAGGTGATACTGAAAGCCATGAGATTCTATGAGCTGTCCGAGGCCGAAGGTGTAAATGGAGAAGAGCAGGGGCCATAAGACTGAACCTTGCGGGACTCTGATGGATAGGGGGCGTGGTGAGAAGGTGGTGTGCGAGTGGGAGACGCTGAATGTCTGGACTGTTAGGTATGGCGCAATCCAAGATAGGGCCAAGTCTGTGATACCAAGAGATGAGAGGGTCTGTAGTAATAAGGAATGGTCCTCTGTGTCAAAGGCAGAGGACAGGTCCAGGAGGAGGAGGACAGAGTAGTGTCACTTGACCTTGGCGGCTAGTAGGTCATTGGTGACCTTAGTTAGGGCAGTTTCAGTGGAGTGGTGTGGCCGGAAGCCAGACTGTAATCAGACAAGGAGGGAGCAAGAAGAGAGGTGGGAGGAAAGTTCAAGATGGACGTGTTGTTCCAGTAGTTTTGAGGCATAGGGGAGAAGTCATATAGGGCGATAGCTAGATACAGAGGATGGGTCAAGAGTGGGCTTTTTGAGGATAGGTGTGATTGAGGCATGTTTAAAGCTTGAGGGGAAAACACCAGTTGTTAGAATCATAGAATCGTAGAGTTGGAAGGGACCTCCTGGGCCATCTGGTCCAACCCCCTACTCAAAGCAGGATTCGCTAAATCATCCCAGTCAGATGTCTGTCCAGCCTCTGTTTGAAGACTTCCATTGAAGGAGAACTCACAACTTCTCGTGGCAGCCTGTTCCACTCATTGATCACTCTAACTGTCAAAAATGTTTTTTCTAATATCTAACCTGTGTCTCCTCCCATTCAGTTTCATCCCATTGCTTCTAGTCTTTCCTTGTGCAAATGAGAATAAAGTTGATCCTTCTACAATGTGACAGCCCTTTAGATATTTGTAGACAACTATTAAGTCTCCTCTCAGTCTTCTCTTTTGCAAACTAAACATTCCCAAATCCTGCAACCTTTCCTCATAAGACAGGGTTTGCAGACCGGTCACCATTCTGGTCGCTCTTTTCTGAACTTGCTCCAGTTTGTTGATGTCTTTTTTAAAATGTGGTGCCCAAAACTGGACACAATATTCCAGACCAAAGAAGAGTAGAGGGAAATAATGACTTCACGTGATCTAGACTGTATGCTTCTGTTAATACATCCTAGAATTGCATTTGCCTTTTTTGCTGCTGCATCACACTGTTGACTCATATTCAGTCTGTGATCTATTAGTATACCCAAGTCTTTTTCACATGTGCTGTCACTTAGCCCTATTCCTCCCATTCTATATATGCTTTTTTCATTTTTATTGCCCAGATGTAGTACTTTGCATTTCTCCCTGTTAAAAACCAGTTTAGTTGCTGCCCACTTCTCCAGTTTATTTAAATCTTTTTGAATCCTCTCTCTCTCTTCTCTAGTATTAGCTATCCCTCCTAGCTTGGTGTCATCAGCAAATTTAATCAGTTTACCCTCAATTCCTTCATCTAAATCATTGATAAAGATGTTGAACAATACAGGGCCCAGGACCGAGCCCTGTGGTACCCCACTTGAGACATTCTTCCAACTGGATGTGCAGCCATTTACGACCACTCTTTGGGTCCGATCACTAAGCCAGTTATGAATCCACCTAACAGTTGCCTTGTCCATTCCATACTTAGTCATTTTTTCAATAAGGATTGTATGAGAGACTTTGTTAGTGATAGGTTGAGGAGGTGGGTTAGGGCTGGGATGAAGACTGTGGTGAGGTTTGGGATGAAGTGCGATGGGATCGGGTCAAGTGCACAGGTAGTGAGATGTGATCTTGAGAGTAGAGTGGAGAGTTGATCTTCTGTAATGGTGGAGAAGTTGCTTTTGGAGGAGGAGGGCAGGGCAGTTAGGAGGAAGGGCACAGGGAGTTGTTGACCAAAACTGTCTCTGATGTTATCAATCTTCTCCTTGAAAAATGAGGCAAAGTCTTCAGCTGAGATGAGTGAGGAGGGTGGAGGTGCTGGGGGGCAGAGGAGAGAATTGAAGGTGTTGAATAACTGTTTAGGGTTGTGAGACAGGGAGGATATGAGAGATAAGAAGTAGGTTTGTTTTGCTGCAGCGAGTGTGTCCTTGAAACTAGTGAGGGATTGTTTGAATGCGATGAAGTCCTCATTGGAGTTGGATCTTTTCCATCTCTGCTCAGCAGCCCTGGGAGCCCGCCTCAGTTTTTTGGTCAGACTGGTGTGCCAGGGCTGTCTGTTGATTTTGCGAGCTTTGGTATGTTTGAGAGGGGTAACTGATTCCAAAGCTGCAGCTATTGTGGTGTTATATAGAGCGACAGCGGCATCTGCATTGTGTAGGGAATTTCTGTCTGTAAGAGGGAGGAGGGATTCAGACAATGAGTGTAGATCGAGGTGTTGAAAATTTCTGTGAGGGTGTGCAAGTTTTTGAGGTGGGGCTTGTGGACCTGAGGAGGAGAGGGAAGAAAATGTAAGTAGGTTGTGGTTAGAGAGAGGATGAGGTGAGTTAGAGAAGCTAGATAGGGAGCAGAGGCGGGTGAAGATGAGGTCTAGTGTGTGGCAATCTTTGTAAGTGGCTGCAGAAGACCATTGAGTGAGGCCGAAGGAGGAAGTGAGGGATAGAAGTTTAGTGGCAGCTAAGAGGGAACTGTCAATGGGAATGTTGAAGTCACCCAAGATGATAGTGGGGATGTCAGTGGAAAGGAAATGAAGTAGCCAGGTGATGAAGTGGTCAAAGAAGGTGGTGGCTCGCCCTGGAGGGCGGTATATGACAGCTAGTTGGAGGTTGGAGGGGAAGTAGATGCACACAGAGTGCACCTCAAAGGAAGGGAGGGTAAGAGAGGCTGGCAATGAGATTTGGGTGAAGGAGAAGTTATCTGACAGGAGAAAACCAACTCCTCCACCATGCTTGCTGCTGGGGAGGGGGGTGTGGGAAAGGTGGAATATTCCACCATACGAGAGTGCAGCAGGAGAGGCTGTGTCAGAGGGGGTGAGCCAGGTTTCGGTGATGGCGAGGAAGGAAAGTTTGTTAGTAATAAAAAGATCATGGATGAAGGAAAGTTTGTTGCAAACAGAGCGAGCGTTCCACAGAGCTCCTGTTAGTGGGACTGGGGAAGCTGGGGTCGGGCGAATGTGTATAAGGTTGGAGTGGTTACGGAAAGTTGTGATTGGACATGAATGAGAGGTCAAAATGACTGTGGGAATGTGGTGAGGAGGACCAGGATTTGGAGAGATATCGCCGGCAGTGAGGAGGAGCAGAGAGAGTGTTAGCAGGTGGGAGCAGGAGACGGCATGAGGGGGCTGTCTGTGTTTGGAGACAGAGGATACTATGTTGAGAAACAGATCTGAGGAAGAGGTGAGATGGATTGGAAGGATTGAAGATGAACAGTTCCTTGTTTGGTATAGGGATTAGTGGGGTTACCAGAAAGTGAATACTAGGAGCAGAGGTAAGAAGTCTGTGTGGAAAGCTGGTTGACGTACCGAGTGAATACTAGGAGCAGAGGTAAGAAGTCTGTGTGGAAAGCTGGGTGACGTACCGAGTGAATACTAGGAGCAGAGGTAAGAAGTCTATGTGGAAAGCTGTGTGACGTACCTGTAGGGAGAGTAGATAGACATACTGGTTAGAGTGCGATGGTGGCAGATGAGAGGGCACAGTCTGTATGCATCATTCTGGATTAATTCATATGTTCATATCATCTCACACTTTTAAGATACACACTTACAGGATACATACTGCAGACTGCATTTGTTTGCCTCTGTCTCTCTCTGTCTCTCTGTCTGTCTCTCTCTGTCTCTGTCTCACTCTCTGTGTATGTCTGTCTCTGTTTGTCTACATATCTCTCTGTCTCTCTCTTTGTCTGCCTCTTTGTCTATTTGTGTGTACATGTCTCTCTCTCTGTCCCTCTGATTGTCTGTCTCTGTTTGTGTCTCTGTCTGTGTATCTCTGTCTGTGTCTCTCTGAGTGTTTGTCTCTCTGTCTCTTTCTGTGCATCTGTTTGTGTGTTTGTCTCTCTATGTATCTCTCTGTGTATTTCTCTCTGTGTATGTTTCACTATCCCATAGTGGATCGGGCAGCGGATGGCCCAACACACACTCAACGGGAAGGGAGAGAGGAGAGGAAGACCCTTACAATAGGGATTGAGGGATGGGACACCTCCTGAGCTCCAACCTGAGCCTGTCCCTGCACTCCCCTAACACCAGAAGCGGGTCCTCCCCCCCCCCCCGCTGCCATCACAAACCTCGTCCTTCTCTGTCACTTCACACTGCACTGGCCAGTGCAATGGCTGGCAAGGGCGCTAGCCAAACCACTGCAGATGGTACAAACACAGGGGGTAGTGACATGCATGAGACAGACAAGGTAAAAACACAAAACTTAGCTCCAGGCACCACTGCCAAGCTCCAAACTGCAAAGGACAT